>NC_081324.1:66597610-66900640 GCF_026419965.1 Kogia breviceps
GCATGGGTCCTGGGGAGGGTAGGGGGCCGGGAAGGGGCAGGGGGGCGGGGCCCGAGTGGGGCAGCAGGGGTAGAGGCAGAGAAGAGAGGGGAGGAGAACAGAGAGACACACACATACACACACAGAGACATGAGTTCAGTTACGTTCTCAGTGCTGCAGTCTGCCAGCCCCCCGCATGCCCCCTCCCCATTGTGGACGTGCCGCTCACTACCCATCACTAATGGTGTGCAATGCAGACAGGGGTGGGGGGCCAGATCAGTCACAGGTGCAGAGAACTCTCGGGGCAAGCGGGAGGGAACAAGGGGTGGGGACGATGGCGTTGGCGCTGAGGTTGGAGAGGAGGGCTGTGCCCCAGGGAGGGGGGTGAGGGAGGCGTGAGAGGAGGTGGAGGGAGGAGAAAGAGGAAGAAATCCGGGGGGGGGGGAACCAGAAAGAGAAAGATAAGGAAAGACAGATGGAGGAGGGTGCTGAGGGTGAGGTGAGCAGATGGGGCAACGATTCCAAAGTGGAGGGCTTGCTGATGTCCTATATAAGCCTCTGGCAACACCTATATAGGCTGGGCGGGCACGGTGCCCGGGCCAGGATCCTCCTTTTGGAATCTCCAGCCAGGATCCCGTGGGAGCAGGAAGCTCTGGTGATAGTGGGAGGAGAGCAGGACAGAGAAAGGGAGAGATAGAGGGAGAAGGGGGCAGAGGGAGGATGGAGGGGATATGGACAGGGCCACCTGATGGGCCTTGGCCCGGGCTGGTAGGCGGGCCTCTGGCTCCTTCGTTCCGGCGGGCACCTGGCACGCTCAGCAACAGGTGGGTGGGGTGGAAGAGGATGGGGGCTTTCTGGGGAAGGGGGGTCTCAGCCGCTGAATGACAGTGCAGCTGACCAGCTCCAGGGGGCCTCGGGGCAGCTGGGCCCGGCCCAGATGCCCAGCCCCAGACACCCAGCTGACACCAGCAGGGCTGGGACCCACACTTACTCGGCGGATGAGAAGGCCATCTCGAAGTTCTGGCGCCGGTTGTGTGGGCTGAGCTGCCCATAATCGAAGGCTTCAGGGAAGAAGTTGTGCACCAGGGCACAGAAGGCCATCCCGTCACTCCAACTCGAGGAGAAGTTCTGGATGTCCACATGCTATGGGTAGTGGGAAGACTGGTCAGCCCCCCTATGTCCTCCACCTTCCAGTGTTTTGTTTGTTTTGTTTTGTTTTTTAACCACACCATGAGGCATGCATGCAGAACTCCCCCAATCAGGGATCAAACCCATGCTCCCTGCAGTGGAAGTATGGAGTCTTAACCACTGGACAACTGGGGAAGTTCTCACCCTCCAGTGTTTTGGTAATCCAGATCTAGGGCAACTGAGCTCAGAGAGGCCCTGTAGCTTGCTCAAGGTTGCACAGTAGGTAGCCTCCTCCAACTCAGTTTGTTAACTCCCATGTCTGTTGCTAAGGGGGACAGAGTGACCAAGAGGCCCAGCACCACCCAGTTAAGGCCATGGTCATGCCCTATCACTCCTTCCCTTATGTACAGAAATTTACCCAGTGCCTCCGACAGAGCAATGAGGAGGGGACTCTAAGGGTGGGGTCTGGCCCTGAACCGTGCCCACCATCCAAGGGCCCTCATTAGGCCCTGCCACTTAATCACTTATCCTGGAATCTAGGGCATTTTATGTGTCCTCTTTGAGCCTGTTTCATCCCAGAAGAGGAATTCCCATCTTCCCTGTCAGACATGGTGGCTGTGAAGGGTACAGCTGCACCTGGGGCCTTGTGAGGGTGGGGAGGCCCTCGCCTGGCCACCTGGTCTCACAGAGCTCACCTCGTAGCCACGCGTCTTGGCTCGGCACCAGTCCAGCAACATCTGCTTGATGCTGTTGGCACTGGGGACACCGATGCTGCTGGAGCGCTGCACAGCTGCGCGGGGTCCGCCAGAGCTGCTGCGGGGTCGGTGTCGGGAGCCGGGTTACAAGGGACGCCTCTTCCATCCACCCACTCGAGTAGGCCCCAGCCCCGCCTTCTTTACCTTCAGGCCCCGCCCCCCACAGCTCCAGCCGCGCCCTTCTCGTCTCTGGCCCCGCCCACCACAGCCCAGACCCCAGCCCGTGCGGTCTTTAGGCCCCGCCCCGCCCACTGCTGCTCACCACGTGGCGCCTTCCTTCTCCAGCTTCTCAATCATGGCCTTGCGCGCCTGGGAGGCCGAGGTCTTGGGCAGGCTCTGTGCCTTCATCAGCTCTTTCTTCCTCTCTGCCTGGAGTTTCTCCAGCGCCGCTAGGCTGCCGGGCCGTGGGCTGGCCTCATCCTCTCGGTCGAAGATACTGAGGGGTGAGCATGCCACTGTCAGGGCTGGGGAGGGCCGCTCCTGAGCCTCGATCCCCACGAGTCAAGGGAGGGGTCTTGTCACACTCCAGACCCTACACTCTTGCGGTATCTTCACCACCGGCAACGCTGGCCAGCAAGGGAGGTGCTCTCATTACACCCAATTTACAGAAGAGTAGACTGAGGCTCAAACGACAAGAAAATGGAAGCCAAGCTCTTTTCAACAGACTTGGACCCTGGGAGTTTTCTGCGAAGGCTCATTGTATCATCAGGTTACAGGTGAGCTTAGATTCTGGGCCCTATCAACTAATAATGACAACCAATGTGATAATAGTAATGGTAATAATAATAATAGCTAGTGTCTATTGAGTTTTTCTGTGTCATTTTAAACTTCACAAGAGTATGGAGGGACTTTTCCCACTTCCACTGAAGATGAGGAAACAGAGGCCTTTGGCCTTAGATTTCAGAGAGCATGGGGGGCAGCGCAAGGACTTGAACATAAATCTCTGACTCAGAGTTCCTGGACCCCTCTGGTTCCCAGTCTGAATTCTGATCCTACCTGCCCCCAAATGCTCTATAACATAGGGTGTATCCCACCTTCATGGGGCTAAGATGTAAAGATGCTCTGTGACGTGGGATGTGGTCTGCAGACACTGGGAAATGGCAGTGGCACCAGCAGCTCAGTGTGGTGGGGAGGCTTCTCTAAGACCATGAGGAAATCTCTGCCCGCCCCCCCCTCCATGGTGCGGTTGAGAATTAGGTGAGATGGCAAGGCAAGCAGGAGTGGTTTGACTCCCACTCTGCCCCTCCCTGGCTGTGTCCCCTCTTGTAGAATGGGTGTGCAGTGAGGTCCCCTGAGACACTGACTCCTCCATGGTCTGGGAGTGGGTACCTGTGCTCACCTGCCCATCTTCTTGGATGATGAAGAGGAAAAGGTCTTAGTTTGCATCATGGTGCTGCCACCACCATCTGCAAGAAAGGGGAAGGGGATCAGGGTGAGGTCCTGGGCTGGATGTGGGAGATGGGGCAGGAGGCTGGTAGAGGGATGGAGGTAGCCACAGGCAGAAAAGAGAAAGTGATGGCTGGACAGAGAGACACACAGACAGAAGTTCGGAGAGAGAGTTTGAGGAAGGTGGGCTGGCAGGCAGGCATAAGACGCTGGGCGGCCTTACTCTCTGAGCGCCTCACAAAACTCGACTCCACCGTGGTGGTGCGGGCCGTCCGTCTGCCATCATCTGCGGGGGCAGGGATGAGAGGAAGGGTGTGAGGGGCACAGGGCCCAGAAAGGTAGACATGTTCCCACCCTGAGCCCTGAGCCCTGCTCAGCCCCTTACTGGAGTGGACGAGCCGCTCAGTCTTGGTGACAGTGCTGACAGCTGAGCCGTCGGCTGTCTGTTGGCTGTGTCGCGTGGTGGTCTTGGTGGCCGTGTTGCCACGGCCCTCCACTGGCCGGGCCCGTGTCTCTTGCAGCCGCCGTTCCCGTTCCTTGTCCCGCTGGTCTGGGCGGGGAATGCCCCATGCATGCCCAGAAGGCCACCATCGCCCACAAAGCACATATGCATGGGCACACGGGGCACACGGATGGGGTGGAGGGCAACTTGTTAGCAATACTGAAGACACAGGGGACAACAGCTCTCTCTAGGAGTAGCTGGGGGTGAGGGGGTAGCTATAACTTGGGAGGGAATGGCAGGGTGTGGTGCACTCAGAAACAAGGGGACATGGAATAGTTGAACTCAAAGGGAGAGTATTTGGATCCAAGAAGGGAGTTTCTGTGGGAATGAGTAGCTGAGTCCGGAGGGAGTATCTCCATCTAGGAGGAAGCAGCAGAGGCCAGGGAAGGAGAAGCTGAGTGACGGCAGTAGCTGAGTGGGCCTTCAAATAGGTCTTAGCAGAGAGAAGAGCAGCTAGAGGAAGAAATATCTAAATCCACGGTTGGAGTGATTGTAGGTATCTGAGAAGTAATTCGATCCAGGGAAAGAGTAATTGGGAGAGAAGCTGACAAAGGGGGTAATTGGGCCTAAAGAAGAAGCAGGTGGGTGGGCCCTGCAGGAAGCAGAGGGAGTAATTGAGAGTATCTGGAGAAGCAAATGAATCTAGAATCTGGAAGAAGGAATAGCTGAGTCCAGGGAGGAAGTAGCTGTGTTCAGGGAAGGGGAAGCAGGGAGGAAGCAGAGGCTAAGGTGGTCATCAGTGGACCCTGAGGAGAGAGAAGCAGCTGGGAGGAGTATCTGGATTCAGGGAAGGAGTACTTGACAGAACTTGGAGAAGCAAGGAGGAGTAGCTGGGGGAGAGAGTAACTGGGTCTAGGAAGGAGAAGAGAAGCTGGTTCTGGGTCTAAGAAGCTGGAGAGAAGCAGCTAGGGAACGGAGCAGCTGGATCTGGGGGAAGGAGGCAAGGGAAGAGCTGGGTCTAGAAAAGGAGAAGCTGAGTCTAGAGAAGAAGCTGGGGAGGGCGTTACTGAGCTAGAGTGTCCACGAATGGACCTCAGTGAGGGGAGCAGCTGGATCTGGGGGCAGGGCATCGGGCTCTCTACCTCTCTTCCTTTGTCGGAGCTCACGTAGCGCAGCCCGGATGAGCTTCCGCTCCTCAAAGTCCATAGTCTGATCCAGCTGCAGACAGAATCCCTGTCATTGCCTATCTGGTGCCCGCTGGCTCCAGCCCCTGCCAACCCCCAGTCCACCAGATCTGGCCATACCATCTTGTCCAGGATACTCTCATCCTCAATGGCCATCAGCTCCTCGGCGCTCAGAGGGCTCCGCCTCTCTGGTGCTTTGTCCATGCGGGTCTGCTCGGCACCATTGGCCACCTCCACTGCTGCAGAGGGGGACTCTGCCGGTTCTGGCTCCATCTGTGTGGTGGGGAGAGGGCATGGACTTTAAGCAGGGGTGTAAATGAAACCAACCATGCCCCAAAGGACAGGGGGCCAGGCCCTGGGGCTTCTGGCACAGACTTTGAAATACCACTAGCCAGCTGGACTGCCTGCCCAAGGATGACCATGTTGATGTCAGGCTCACAGAAGAGGCACTGAGAGCCTTGTTATAGGGCTTCCCATGTACCCAGAACTGTCTTAATACAATTAAGGGAGGCAATAATGGTGATTTCCATTCAGTGGTGAGCACTGTATGAACACTAGGTATTTTACTGTCCCTATTTAACAGAAGGGAAAACTGAGGCTCAAGGTAGCTGCATGACTTGCCCACAGTCCTTCTATAAGTGTGATGCAGACTGGGATCTGAGCTGATGCTAGCCTAACTCCTGAATCTGAGTTCCTTCTGCTGCTTCATTCCAAGCCCCCTCCCAGGCAGGCTGTGCTCTGTCCTGCCTGTTCCCAAAGCCTGGGTCCTCCTGGGCCAGTGCCCAGGCAGCAAGCACATGCCCACCCTCAACACACCAAGGGAGCTGGATCAGGGCCCATAGGCTCCTGACCAGGTGTCTGATTGGGGCTGCCCAGAGCCAAGTCCTCTCTGAAGCTCGCCCCTGCTCCCCACACCCCCTAGCATGAATCACCCCCTCAGGGGCCTCCAACCCCAACCTAGCCCCACACCCCTCCCAGGGCATCTTCCCAGCCCCTTGCAGACAAGCCCCCAGCCTAACTATCAGAGCCCCTCCCCTCCTGGCAGGGCCTCTCTGTTTGCTGTAAGGGTAAGGGGAGCCGAGGTGGCAGCTGTTTCAGGGAGGCTCGGCCTGGCAGGGGCAGGGAGTGGGGGTGGGGCTAGAGGCTGGGCCCTGGCCAGGGGCTGCCAGGGCAGTTGCCACGTGTGCCTCAGGGCCAGGAGCCTGGCACCATCTCGCCTCAGTCTTGGAGTGCTAGTGCCCCAGTCCCCTGTACAGATAGATAAACTGAGGCTCAGAGAAGGTGGTAGGCCACCTAGGGTCACTGAGCAGAGGCAGAGCCTGGCTCAAAACCACCCGCCTCCCTGCAGCCCGTAAGGACTTACGAGACTGCCGCTGTGGGCAAGGCTTGCAGAGGAGCGGCGGCGGGTGCTGAAGGCAGGCGGGTGGGCCACAGGGGTCCCAGCATCCTCGGCCGCCTGGAAGAGGGCCTCAGGGTCGGCAGCGGCCAGGAGCAGCTCACTGGGCTCCAGCTCGGGCTCAAGGTCAGGCACAAGCGGGACCCCCAGCCGCAGGCTCAGCACCTCCACCTGCCTGCCCAGCGCATCCAGCCGCCGGCTCAGCGCTGCCGTTTCTGCCCGCAGCTCTTCAGCTGCCCGGGCCACCGGCTCCACGGCCGAGGCAGCTGCCTCAGCTGCCTGGGTCACTGCCGCCCGGCCTGCCTCCGCCACTGCCTGCAGCTCCTCCAACGCCCGGCCCAATCTCTCCTCGAGGGCTGTGGCCAGCTCAGACCTGGGCCCCGGTACCCCCGGCATGGTGATGGTGGGGGCTCTATGGTGGGGTGACGAAGGGGGCAGTGGTAGGGACTGCTGCTTCTGTCTGGCAGAGTCAGTCTTTGCAGCTGGCCTGAGGGCGAAGGCAAGGGCAGTGGGCCTGCCCCGCCCCTGCTGGCCTCCCAGCCCGCCACCTGCCAGCTGGGGCTGTAGCCCAAATAGAAACCTATTCTGGGCTCCCTCTGGAGGGGGCAGTGGGGGAGGGGTGGCCTGCCCAAGCAGGCGGACCGCCAGGCCTGGCCCTGGCCCTGCAGAGATCACAGACTGGCAGTACAGAAAGACTGCACAGGTTCTGAAGGACTGCCGAGGCCAGGAACCCATGCCCCATAGGTGGGGAAACTGAGGCAGGGAGCAAGGCATGGGCCTGTCTGGGCCACCATGTGCATTAGCCGTGAGGACCCAGTCTGCCAGACTCCAGAGCCTGAGTCCTCTGCCCTCATGCCATGCTGTTTTAGAAAGCCTTGAACCGATGGGGGCAATGGAGGCACAGAGAGGCAGGACTTCAAGCAATCTGCAGTAGCAAGTGCCTTGTCCCTGAGATAAATGTCCTCTGCCTGCCTCTGGTGCTCAGATGCAACCACAGACTCTGAGCAAGTACATTACAGGCACACGATCTGCCTCCTCTTGGTTCTGGATGGGGAAACTGAGGCAAGTAGGTGGTCCTACCTGGCGCTCCCTGTGGCACCTCCCATCCACCCCAAGGGCCTCAGCCACCCTCTCCTCACTCCCTTGGCAGAGAGCAGTTAGATCCTGCTCTGTGAGGGGAAGGGTGCTTTCCTGCCCCCACCCTCTCCCTGTCACCCTTGAGAAAGCCCAAAGCTGGCTCTAACCATTTCACTTCAAAGTCCCATTCAGCCCCTGGAACAGCACAGAGGCCATTACCTGGGCAGCTGGGTGGCCTGCTGGGGATCCCTTCCCAGGCTGAGCTCCCAGCCAGCTGATCCCGGGCTCCAGAATGAATAATGGAAGGGTGCGGCAGATTCAGTTCCCGTGGCACCTGCTAGGCTGCTGCCTCACCTGACTGGCACCCCCTTGCCTGTCCCCCCTCAGTGCTTCTGCCCAGCCCCCCCACCCTGAGATGTTGACAGAGATGATAATCACTAATCTCCAATCTCCTAAGGGGCCAGGCTGATCTTGGATGAGCAGATGAGCGGCTCTGCACCTTGGGGCTGAGGTTCAGTATAGGCTGGGAGCAGGGCCACTGGGGCTGCTACAGGAAGAGGGGGGCAAGCCCTTATTACCCTTCTCTGAGCCTCAGTTTTCCCATCTGTTCACGAGGAATGAACCGACCAATTCTGGAGTAAGGACCAGAGATCATCATGTGGGAAGCTTAAGGCCAGTACAGAGTGAGATTCTGACATGTCTAGTGGCTGATAGGCGAGGGTCTGGCCTTAGCTCTGCCACCAACTGGCTGTGGACTGGTCACCTTCTCTCTGTGGGCCTCAGTTTCCCGTGTGTGCAGTAGGGGAAGAGCAGAGCAGAGGAGCCCTGAGAGCCCTGCACCCTGAAGCAGTCTACATGAGGTGGCTGATGGTGAGGCTGGTGGGGTGAGGAAGGGCTCACCTTAATGCTGCAGCCTCCTCGGCTACCAGGGGCGGCATGGCTGAAGCTGGTGACGTGAGTGACACTGCCCAGCCGAGCCAGGTTCCCAGGGCTGCTGATATGCGTGATGGTGCTCTTGCCCCCACTGCTGGTGCTAAGGAGGGTGGGGAGCGCCTGCAGCCCCAGCGTCAGTTCTGGATAGGGAGAAGGACTATGGTCAGGATCAGGTGGGGTGAGGGTAATGCCAGTCCAGGTTGATGGTGCCTGTCGCTCCCAGTGCACCCTTTGGAGACACCCTGAGCCCTGACCACAGCACCTGTCCTATGTGCAGAGCTGGGTGGCTGCAGGCAGTCATCCCCAGCAGTGGGGAGGCAGTGGGGAGGCCTACCTGCCCTCTGGTTGCCTGTAGGCAGCAGCACCCGGCCTGTGGAGGCCTGGCCCCGGCCATCCTTGATCTCGATGGTGAATGTGGTCTTCATACTGGCCCCTGGCTCAGCAGTGCCCACGGCCACAGCTAGCGGGGCACTGGGCGCCTCTGAGCGGGCCATGGGCCCCCCTGCTCTGTTTTCAAGGGGCCTGACAGCCAAGCTCCGCCCCCTGGGGCCCTCCTCCCTGGAGCAGCTCTGAAGCTGGGCCAGGGGCCGGGCTGTTCTTCGCTGATCCTTGTTGAACTGGGAGGAGGTGTCACTGGTGCCCTGTGAGGAGGGGCCCCTGGAGGAGGAGGCAGGGGTGGTGCTGATGCGGGAGGAGCCTGGGAGCCTTGCAGGGGTCGAGGGACCCTGGGCTGCCCGGAGTGGGCCTTCCTGGGGCCCAGCAGCCATAGGAGAATCGGATGTGAACTTGCGCACACGGTCCCGTACGGAGCCAGGCCGCTGGAACGAGGAAGGTCCACTGGCAAGGGGGGTGGGCTCTAGAAGGGACAGGAGGGCTGTCAGTGGTTGGATGGGACAGGGACTTCCCAGAGCCCAGGGTTGTGGGAACTGGCAGTACCTCGGTTCTGGACTGGCTGGCGGGGGCTCAGCACAGACAGGGAGCGTTGGCAGGGGCGAGGGCCAGCCAGGTCTGGCAGCATGGAAAGGCGGTGGCGGCCATGTGGGAGCAGAGAGAGGAGAGTGGATGGTGGGGTCCACCTTTCATAGTCCTCTCTTCCACACCTCCTCAGCCTCCCAACCCCTTCCTGCACCTCAACCTCCCCAGCCTCCCCAGCCCATCCTGCACCTCCCACAGCTCCTGGCCTCCCCACTCAGCTGCATCTCTCTTACAGGCCTCTCCTTCCCCGACCCCGGGATAACTTGGACACTCCTGGGGGCTTGGGCTAGGCTTGGGCTGGAGGAAGGGTGCCCAGATTCTCCCTGCTGATGGGGATGGTGGACACGCCCCCTGGCCAGCACTGCCCACGGCTCCAGCTGGGAGATGGGCGCACTCCCTTATTGGGGAAAAGAATGTGCCTGAGGCCTGTTGCCTTTCAAGGCTGCAGGGAGGCCTCTGGCCATGTGGGGGGGAGTGGGGGGGCAGGGGCGGGGACACCTCAGGAGCAGTGGGAGGAGTGTCAGAGCCTGCCTGGACCTGAGGGCACTGGAGCCATCTAGGCACAAGAACCCATTTTCCAGGCAGGGAAGGGGAGGCCCAGGGAGGCAGATGCCCCTACTATCTCTGCTGGAACCCTACCTGCTCTCTTGGTGTCAGAGGGACCTTTGGTAGGGCCGTGGGCAGCAGGGGGCTCTGTGGGGCCAGGCAGGAGCTGCAGGGGAGACACGGCATGGGCAGGGCCTGACTCCCAGACTGGGGAGCTCACCTGCCTGGCATCCCTGACCCTCATCTAGACTCACCTTGTTGACCACCTGCCCCTCCGTGCTGGGGGTGGCTGGAGGCTCCTGGGGCTCAGGGCTGGCAGCCCTGGGCGGGCTGGGAGGTGGCTTGGGGCCGCCCAGAGCCTCAGTGGCAGGGTATGGGGCCTCGGCAGGCTCCGGTGGAGGCTCAGGAGAGGTAGTGGTGGGTGAACTGTCGGCTGAGGCAGGTGAGCTGGGTGTGCCCCCAGGTGGGGCCCGAAGCAGTAGTGTCACTGTGGTCACATCATGGCTGGTGCCACTGGGGGTCGGGGTTGGCTCTGGGACCTCTGCCTGTTGCTCCTGTTCCTCTGGCTTCGGCACCTGCGGGAGACCCACAGGATGTGGCCAAGGCTCTCCAGGCTGGCAGGCACCCAGGGCAGGGCATGCAAAGCAGAGGGGCTGGACACGGTTTCCTGCAGGCACACCTGCACGAGCACGGTCACTGGCACACCATGGGCGGTCTTTGATCCCCACTTCCCAACCTCTTGACACTGCCTAGTCAAGGGCAGTTCAGAGATGACCAGATCCTAATGGCAGGGGTTGGGGACAGCAGGAGACCTGCTGGGGACTCCCAGACTTAATCTATTTCTGGTGTGGAGGCCCCTGACCCCTGGCCTCTGCCTGGTTAATTACGGGGTTAGTGGGTAGTCCTGCCAGGACCAGGGACCCAGCGGCCTCTGCTGGCCACTTAGGGAACCTGCATGACCCGACCTCTCACCCACACTCCCTCGAGAACAGAGCCCACTGGCCCCTGACAGCAGGACCTGATAAGCCAAGGTAAGGATGTGCGCTGTACGGAGGGAGAGGAGCAGCCTCGGATGGTTTAAGCTGGGCAAGTACCAGGGTCTGATTTTCATTTCAGGGAGATCCCTCTGTCTGCTGGGTGGAGACTGATGGCCAGCGTGGGGGTGGAAGGTAGGCGTGGAGGCGGGGAGGCCAGCAGGGAGGTCAACAGGGTGGTAATGAGAGACAGTCAGGAACCTGGGAGCAGTGTAGACAAGCTGGCTTTGCGGGGGAGGCCTGGGTAGAGACAAACTCTGGAGTGGAGACATGTGACCAGAAGGTGCCTGGGAGAGTGGGCAGAGGCCTGACATAGAGTCCCACTGTCCCCCAAACACACGCTGGGGGCCCCCTCAGTTAAGTACCCATCTAGCAAAGACACACAGGTGCTCTGTGCTGTTGGCGTCCATGGGCACAGGACCTTGCCCACAGCCCTTACCTCATACCGGTCCAGCCTGTGTGCTGCCTGCCCCTTGCTGTCCTCTCTTGAGCCACTGTTGGGACGCCCGCTGCACAACCTTCCAGCCAATGTGGCGGCTGGAGGGAAAGGGAAAAGTGTCAGGTGAGTGACAGGGGGTCAGAGTGGGGGGTTGCTGGGGGCAGCATGCAGCAGGGCAGGGGTGGGGCCAGGGCAGGGTGCGTACCCTCAATCTCCTGGGCCCGTACGCGGCGGATAGCGGCTCGGATCAGCTTGCGTTCCTCGTACTCAGCAGCGCCTCGCAGCTGTAGGTGAGGTGTGGGCCACGGGTATGTGGAGTCCAGGTCTTCACCTGCCCTGCCCCCATCCCCTGCCCTGGCCCAGGCCTCACCAGTGTAGTCAGCTCCTCCACATCACTCATGGACTCCAGCCGTCCTGCCAGCCGTGCCAGAGCAGCCTGCTGCTCAGCCTCCCGCTGCTGAGAGCTGCAGGGACACCATGACTATAACCTCCATTGCCAGGGCCAGGTCATGGAGGATGTGGGCTGAGGGCAGAGGCCAGGACAGGGTACCTGGAACCTTGGCAGAGGGGCAGGTAGCTGTGCACACCCTCTGGCTACAAGCTGACACATGCACGCCCATGGACCTGAGCGCTAATATCACATGGGCGTGGCCAGGACACCATGACTGGCACGTGGTCCGTGCCCACCAACATCCCTGTGTACTCCAAATGCATGCCTGTGCTGCCATTTGCACACCCAGATGGGCAGCAGACACCTGGCTCATGCCTGCCTGCACAACACGAGCTGAGCCCTGGCACATTCAGCCCCACCTGCACGTCCAACCCCTCGCCACTCACTGCAGCCAGTTCTCCTTGTTGTCCTGCCGCTCGGCACGGAAGCGCTTGGATGCCAGGGCCTCCTCCTCGCGCTCCAGCTCCTGCCGCTGCAGCTCCCGGATGGCTGAGCGGATGCGCCGCCGCTCTGCCAGATCTGCTGTGACCTCCAGCTGCAGGGCAAGGGGTGGTGAGGGGCAGGTCATTTTGGCTGCCAGGGACAGAGGGTGGGCACTGGCCGCCCACGGCTCGGCCTGGGGCACAATGAGTGGTCTGTCTCCACTCCCTCTGCCCCAAGCCCGTCATGTGCCTGCCTGCCCGCCCAAACTTGGTCTCAGGGGGAGACTCAGATCATGCAGCGAGGGCTTCTGGACAGCCCACAGTGAACTAAGATTCACTAAGAGTGGGCAGCCAGCAACCACCCACCTGTGCCAGGTGCCAAGTCAGGCGCTCATTCCTGTGACTCAACTCCTGCCTCTCAGAGCCCTTCATCAAACCCCCAAGAGCCAGGGAGTCCTGGCAGGAGGAGGGAGGCCATCCCATGGGCCCTTAACAGTGTCCCTGGGGAGGGAAGGGTGATTGGGCTGCTGGAATCCAGCTGTGAGCACGAGAGACTCCCAGAGTACCACAGCCCTGCTGATGGGTGGCAGCCTCGTCCACATTGGACAGATGGGGAAACTGAGGCAGGGGCAGGCCCTCAGGAGTCATAGCTCCCTGCCTGACTGGGGGCTATTATTCTCCCTGCACTGGTCCTGCTCTAGCCACCACTGAAGGGGCAAAGGGGCAGGGGCTCAGAGTGGGAGGGCCAACACCCCAGACAGATAAGGCAGCTGCACTAGGGTCCACCCAGGGCCCTAGAGAGGGCATCCATGGGGGACAGGTGCTCCCACCAGCTTCTTAGCCTGTCACTCCCTGGGAGATTGGGGGTGGCTGGTCTAACCAGGTCGAGGAAAGGGCACCTTCTCTGGGCAGTCAGCCAATCCTGTTGCCCCCCTCACTCCTCTACCCCCTACAGAACCTCTGTGGCCCAAGGGAGAGAGGACAGGCCCAGGGCCGCCAGGAAGATAATGGCAGAGATAAGCCTCCAGTGTAGGTGTGTGCCAGGTGGGAGCAAGTATAGGCAAAGCGATTTCCTTTGCCCCCACCCCCAAATCATTCAGGGGTAGGCCCAGGAACCCTCTAGTCCCTTCCTTTTTAGCCTCCTCTCCCATCATTCCTTCTTGCTCCACAGGGGAGCATGGTGGGAGGGGGAAAGGTTTCAGCAGGGAGCGTGGGCTGGGCCAGCTTAGCCATGAGCTCACTTGTCCCTGTCTGAAGAGGGTAGAGACAAGTGACAGAGCCCTCCAGGGAGCCTTCAGTCTCCACATTCCTGAGGAGATATGGGAGGGCCCCCAGAAGGCTCAAGCCAGGACCCTCAGCTGGCTCCAGCCCCAATCCAGTCCTGGCTGGGTGGTCAGGATCATATCCTTAACATCCGTGGTCTTGGTTAACATCTCATTTGTCAGACGGGACAATGGCTTCCCTTTAGGGCTGTGGGTGAGGATGGGGGCAGTGACTTGGGGTCACCCCCACCTTGCGGAGCTATGTATAGTTGGTTCCAGCCAGTCAGGAGGGGAGAGAGAGAAGTGAGGGCAAGTGAGGACAAGATACCCAGAGGCATCTGTAACATTTACTGAGAAACCATGTGCCGGATCCTGTGCTGAGCCCCTTACTTGTCCTAACTTCACAGAAACCCTAGGCAATTTATTAGTCCCATTTGACAGATGAGGAAACTGAGGCTTAGGGGGACGTGATTTGCTTATGGTCAAGTGACCTGAGCCAGGATTTGAACCCAGGTTTCCATGACTCCGGGGCCTTCCCTGGGCTGAGGATATCTCTGTGGCTGGGGTCTGCCTGCTATGGTGGGTACCTTGAAGATCCTTGTACTATAGTGGGGACCCTTCCAGCCTGGACTAGAGATGCCCTGGGGCTTAAGGGGGCCTATAATGTGGGGGATGTGGAGAAGGCTCACCTTCCCACCCTCAGTCCTGGCCTTGACTCAGGCCCAGAGCCCTCTGTGGTACACTAGAAGATTCCAGACCTGAGGGGACAGCTGGTCCAGCCCCTCCTGTGCAGAGGGTAAAGGGGCTCAGAGATGCAATGACTAGCCCTTTGTCTCCTGTGTGTCCCTTCCCAGCCCCCTGGGCTCCAGAGATGGGGTTCTCCTCCCTGAAAAAAGCCTGATTTGGGAACTTAGTCACTTCTGCAACCCCTGGGAGCTTCAGTGTCCCCCTCTGGAAAATGGGAGCTTCTGTCTGATCCCCCAAGTGGGTGGGGCAGGGTTGTGGAATGGACAATCTCATCCCACTGGTCACCCTCCCGCATGACCCTTCCCTTTGGGCCTGGAGACAAAGGTCCGCCCACAGTGTCCCTGATGTGTGTCCTGTGTTCCCCGTCCTCTCAGGCCCCACCATCCTGAGTGGAGGGGGCTGTTGTTGGGAGGGAAGGAAGTACAAAGCGCCATTGTCCACTGGGGGAAAGGGAAGGAGATGGGGGGGTTTCCGAAACTGCCCAGTGAAATTCTCCTGGGAGGAAAGAGGGTGCTTCCTCTTCCCGGGGGCCGGGCCTCCGGGTACTTTGCTCGCTGCTGGGGGCGTCTGACAGGCCCCGGCGTCTTCCTGGGCCTCAGTCTCCCCACCAGCACTACGGAGGAGACTTTCCAGGCATTCGCTCAGTCCCAGCTCCTCCAGTTGACCGATGGAGGACCGGCCGGCAGTGAAGCGTGGCCTAGCCAGGGGGCGCTGAAGGCCTGCGGGCCCCGCGACCGCAGCCGCCTGCACCGCCCACGCCTCTCCCACGCAGCCCCGTGCAAGGCGCCCAGCCAGGAGCCAGCAGGACAGGAAACCGCCCAGGTTCCGCCTGCTTTAATATCCCCGGCTAGAGAGGAAACCCAGGTTCAAAGACTTAAGCAGCTTCCGCAGGTCACCCAGCTAGTGAGTGTCGGAGCCCGATCTAGAACCCGGGACCGAGGCGGAGGGCGTCCGGATATGTGGCAGAGGAGCACGTGGTGCTCGTGTCCCTAGGTGTCCCCATCCCGCACAGCCCCCCTCCCTGTTCGCAGAAATGTTCAGGAGCCGAGGTTGGGAGCGGGTCCCCGGGTCCCTAAATCGGCCGGACGCTGGGGCTCGGGTCAGCTTTCCCTTATAAGGCCCGGCTCCGCGGAGAGGAACCCGGCTCCGGACGCCCCAGTGTCTGCCAGGAGGCCGGCGCGCGCGGGGCGGGACCCTCGGGAGCTCTGGGGCGCAGTAATGGCGGGAGCCCGGCGGTGGAGGACCCCGGTCCCGAAATGGGAAAGACCTCCGGGATCCCGAGACAAGGGGCGGGGTCTTGCTAGTCCTTTCCCAGGGAGGGGGCCAGGGTTGGGGGGGCGGACTACAGTCAATGCTCCGGCTTCTCTGAAACCCTTTTCCAGCACCCAAACCCGCATAGGGTGGGGGGTGGCGGCTGGGGAACCCTGAGCCTCAGAGTGGACCCCTAGAGAAGGGGATGAGCAAAGACCTGGCTTTCTCTCCACTACCCGCATTAGGATTCTGACTTCCTGATGGGAGGTTGAGCTGACATGGTGGGACCCTTTGGAAACCCATCTCCCTCAGACTGCACACAGCGCCTGTGGCAGTGGCAGACACCTAAAGTCTAAGGTGCTGTCCAAGGACACAGAGGTCGAGTGCCTTGGGTAGATGATGGCAGTGGCTGGGCACTGCCCAGTGACTGGGCTGAGCTAGCTGGTTCCAGCCCCTGCCTCTAGAGGAGTGGTATGGGGGTGGGGTGGGTCATTTGCCTTCTCCCAGGGAAGGTAAATCTTTAATTTACCCCCTGGACAAGGGTCAGGGGCTGGGGGGTGGAGCTCTGGCCCCTCTTCCAGTTCCAATGCACCCTGCCCTTGCTGGTGGGCACATGCCTGCCCTGCTATATTGCCCCACATCCTCTCTGTGCATGGTATGTGTGTTGGGGGGGAGGGGGGGTTCAAGAAGAAGCTGGGGAAAGGGGATAGAGTGGGCCCATCCTTCTTCCATGCCAAGATCTGGGCCCACGCCTCATTCCATCCCCATGCCAACTGTAGGACCTAGATATTATGTTCACACACATCCCCCCACCTCCCATTTTACAGATAAAGAAACTGAGGCTCAGAGTGGGAAAAATGACAGATTAGAAGTCACAGTGTTCATAAGGGTCCCCAAGGCCTGTCTCTCTCTATGGGCTCTTCTGGACTTGACTTATCCAGGTCTCTTGGTCCCCCATGACCCCTTTTGGGGTTTGTTTGGATCCTGGCACACCCTTTTCCAAGCTGGGTGCCCTTGGGCAGGTGATTTCACCTCTCTGAGCCACAGTGTCCTCCTGGCTCTTGGAGCTACTGTAAACATCCTGTGAGATGGTGTGCTTAGCGCCCAGACTGCTCCCTGCTGTGACCTGGCTTATTAATCATTGCTGCTACTGTTATCATTGGGCCAGCCTTCAGGGGTGGGTACTGCCCAGGCTGTTGCTTGAGAGAGGCAAATCCAACCTCCCCACACCTGTGACTGCCCATGGGTGAGTCCTCACCAGTTACTATTTAAACAGGTGGTAGCATTGGGGGGCTGGGAGGAACAAGGCCTCAGCACCTGGCATGGACAAGCACATGCCACCAGCTCCTCTGCATCGGCCACGTGGAACAGGCGTAGCCCTGTTCCCCAAAGCCCTTCTCCTGCGCCCTCCCCCATCACCTCCTCTTGTCAGCTGAGAGGTATCCTGGACAGGCCCTGCCTCTCTGGCCTGTCTTGTCTGTCCTCATAGTAGGGATAATGGAACTACTTACCAGCTTCCGCAAGGCTCCCTCATCCAGCCCAGCTAATGTTTCGTCCGCCATCTTGCTGGCCCCTAGGTCCGTCCGTCCCCTCCTGGTGAGTTCCCCAGTGCCTTTGGCAGCTGACACCAGCTCAGGAAATTCTGCAGGGGACAGACATGAATCAGGCCTTCTGGGGCCTCTAGAAACCACAGGCACTTGGGCTTTGTGCCTCAGTTTCCCCCTCTAACCCATGACTATCCATTGGTGTCTGATCCTTATCTGTGATGTGATTCCTGGCCGGGAGGTGCCCTCTGCCCTACGGTAGCGTGCTGGAAAACTCAACAAACCAAGAGTAGGAGTCCCTGGTTCCAGTCCAGCCAGCTGGACTGCTAGCTTGCTGTGTGGCCTAAGCTGGGCCCTTGCCATATCTAAGCATCAAACAGGGAGGGTAGGGACCTGGATTGTGAAGCCAGGGCCCAGGAAGGCCCACCCAAGCTGTGCTCACCACCAGGGGGTGCCCACCACACTCCACAGCTTCCTGCCCCACCCACCCATCCTCAGGGCCTGCCCAGCCCCCACTCACCCCAAAAGCTCATCCTCCGGCTATGGGCTAAACCCATATCCAAGTCCTTGCTGCCTTTGCCACTCTCATTCCCCCAGGTAACTTAAGCCATTGGAGGTAACATTCTATCTTCTAATTCTTGAGGACAGCCCTCTGTACACACCCCTCTCCACTCCTCCCTTTCCCGCCCTCCCCCTGATGCCAACTGCCCTGACCTCATGAAGCCAGGTGTCCAGGCACCCCACTCCTCCTGCCAGTTCACACACTTAGAATTCAGTTCCCCACCTGGAAGAGCCTTCAGAAACTGATCCGTCCAGCTTCTGGATTTAGGCAAACAGGATTGGAGAGGACCAGAGGACTGTCATTGGGGAAGGAGGATCCGAAAGACCCAGAGGACAGGGAATGGATTTAATCTTGGCCACCTCTAGCTTCTGAAGTCCCCTTCCAAAGTGCCCTCAGGGGCTCAGGACACTCCCTCTTGCTCTATCACTGCGTATCAAAATGGCCCCCTAAATCCTAGCCCAGCCTTCCACTGTAGCTCTTTCCTTCCCCCTGCAGCCCTAATGTCTTTCTGGAATTTGAGGTCCCACAGCGTGACACACCGTAGGGGCTTAGTTAATGTATGGTGACTGACATGGCCCCTGGATTGCCCCCGCTCCTGTTGATTCATCACTCAGTCATCCCTTCCCCCTCCCCAGAACAGTCACTTGTCGAGTCATCCCATCCGGTGAATGGGTCTGGGGGAAGTCCTAGTCCACGCAGTTGGGGTTCTTCGGACTCTGCCCGTTCAAGTCGCTGCTTGCTTTTCCCATCCCTGTAGGCTCGGACAGGTAGCAACCTCCCAGCCGCCCTCTGCTGGGGTCCTTCACTTAGCAATCACCAGACTTGGGTTCTGTGGACACTCTTGAGTTCCCCCATGTCTTCTGAGGGGCAGGGGTCCCTAACGCAGAATCTAGGACTCCCAGGGAAGTCTTTTTCTCCTCAGGGATTCCCGCCGCTGCTCCACTCCAGTTCCATGGCTCCCTGTCACACAGTGTGAGGTCCCCGAAGATTGCGAGGGGTCTCAGAGGAACGTAGGAGCTTCCTCAGGGTTTCTGCCCCGACAGACTAGCACCCCTGGGGGTCGTAGAGCCTCCTGGAGGTTCATGAGCGTCCTTCCCCCAGGTCTTCAGAACTTTATCGCATGGGTTAGAGCCCCTGTGGATGGGTGGGGGCTCCCAGGTTAAGGAGTTCCGGAACCCTGGGAGTCCACCTATCCGGGTTCCACCCTCGGACCCGTCGGGGGTCCTGCTGCCGCCCGGAGGTCCGCACACCCACCTCTTAGTCCGGCACGGGCTCAGCTTAGGTCGTTTGGGATCCAACAGATGGACTAGGAGCGGTCAGGCGGAAGGCGCCGCGACCGAGATGCGAAGCCCGCTCAGCAACAGTCCCCGGGATTCTGCAAGCGCCGCCCGTCCAGCCGCGCCAGCAGCCCCGCGGGTCCCGCCCCGCGCCAAGGCGCCAACAAATCCTGGGGGGGGTCCCGCCCACCCTCGTGCCCCATTGGGGAAATTCAATTTGACGGCCACGCCCCTAGTAGAGGCCCCCGCCCCTCACGGGCCTAGGTTGTAGGGGTTTGCAGTCTTAGGGCCACGGTTCAAGCGGCCTTCGCTGGTCGGGTGGGCGTCACCAGGAGGATGCAGCTTTGCGCCAAAGTCAGGGAGGGCGCCCAAAGCCGCGGTAAGTGGCCCGGGATAGTACTATTCGCGGAGCCTTCAGGACTGTCCCTCTCCGCCCTCCTCTTTGTTCGTGAGACCTTGTCCCCTCCCTCGACTCCGCCCCCTCCTCGCTTCAGTGCCCTGGCTTGGCCGCTGCCCCCAGGCTGCTTTCGGGACACCTGGTCCGGGTCACCTCAGAGCAGGGACTAAGTGGCCGGCAGCACCTTGCCCCTACGCTGAAGTACCTCAGGGACCACCTCAGATGGAGCAGGGTCAATCACACAACTCCCCTTCCCCAGCCGACACACCTTTGCACAGATATTGACCTTATCTGTCATGCTTCTCGCTTCCAAGCCCCTCAGCGTCGGCCTCTTGCAGCTCTGTGGAGTTAAATAGGGAACAGGAAGTCCAGAATTCAACAAAGGGAGGAAACTGAGACCCAGAGAGAGCCAACATACCCAAGACAACATAAGGAATCAGCCAGGGGACCCAAGAGCTCAGACCCACTGGGGAAAACCACTCTGTCCCCTATGATAGAGGTCAGGGTGCCTCCCACAGGTCTCCATGGACGTCAAAGGGAGTTGGAGCCTGGGAGGTGGGGTCTGGAATCCTGTCTGTCAAATAATAACAATAATAATATAGACTCATTTTTTTGTACTTGCCATGTGCCAGGCATATAGTCCCTATAATGACCATTTGAGCCCAGGATTACTGTCCCATTTTACAGTTGAGGACAACAGCTGGTAGGTAGTGGAACTGTGGTTCCTACCAGCACCTTCTGAGTATAGAATCTGTGCTTTTAACCACTGTGATACGGGGTTGTGGGGAAGTGGTTTCAGCCTGTTGCTCCAGCAGAGCCCCTCGGCCCCACTGTCCAGATCCTCTGTGACCACCCACTACCACACCTTGCCCCCATCTAGAGTGAGTGCCAGTATCCACTCTGAGACTCTTTTAAAGGTGTCATCTTACTGCATCCCCACATCCCTGAGAGGTGGTCCCGTTTTACACATGGGAAAACCACGGCTCTGAGAGGGAAGAAACTTGTTAAGGTCACACGGGAGGAGGAGCAAACAGAGTCCAAGTTGGGGCTTTAGTTCGAGGTCCCCTTCTCCTGAGCAGGTCCCATGTAGGCCCTCTCTGGTTAACCTAGATGTCTTTTTTAAAAAAAATAAACTTTATTTTTAAATTTTTTTGCCACGTGGCTTGTGGGATCTTAGTTCCCCGACCAGGTATTAAAACTGGGCACTTGGCAGTGAGAGCTCAGAGTCCTAACCACTGGACCGCCAGGGAATTCCCAACTTAGATGTCATCCTATTCTCCAGAACAAGTTTCAGCGCCCTCCAAAGCCAACTCGGTCCTATTCAAACCTCGCGCGCCCATTGGAACAGCCCCTTGGGGCGGGACATAAGTAGGCCACCTGAGTGGCAGCTCTTGGCTCCAGTGAATGGCCTGCTTCGTGCTAGCTCTGCCCCCACCCCCCAGGAGGGAGGAACGGCACAGGTGAGTTTCTGACAGCGGACTTTGTGTCACACACGCGCTCACTAGTTCCTGGTAGTACTGAAGACAAGCATGGGTCCCGCCCCTCCATCAAGCCCTCAGGGCTGGGGTCCTCCTCCAGACCTACTTGCTTTCCCTTCCTATCTGAAAGGGGTGGGACGAGATGGTGGTGAAACAAAGATCAAAGGGCAGCCCGGTGCGGTTCTGGAGAAGCTTGCAGCCACAGCACAGGAAGGAGTAAACGTCCCATGAGGAGGGTCCTGGTGTTTACTGAGCACCAGTTGCATGCCTGACACGGGGTTTGCCCCGTTGCAAATTGACCACTGTGCAAGATAAGTATTACCCGGATTCTACAGAGGTGGAAGCTGAAGCTCAGGGAGGTGAAGGCACCTTGGCTGGTAACGGCATTCAAACTTGAGTGGAATTCTGCCCGATGCCAAAGCCCCTTTCCTCCACCTTGCTGCCTCTAGGGTGGAGGAAATCCTGGAAGACTTCTTAGAGGAGGAGCAAACTGATCCTTGAGGAAGGGTGCAAAGAAATCCATCCCACAGAGGAGAGGAGGAAAGACATGAAAGAGTATCAGTGGCAGGGGGACAGTGAGAATAAAGGTCAGGAGGTTTGTAAGTGGGAAAATGAGGAGAGATGGGCTGTGGATGGAGCAGGAAATGGGGATGGAAGACCTTCCATCTGTGAAAGGCCCTGAGTGACAGGTGAGTAGGGTGAACATGTCTTATGGGCACTGGGGAGGCCTGGGCCTCAGTCTGTCCATTTATAAAATGAGGAGCTTGGACTGGCTCACTTTGGCCCTCCCAGAAAGGGTCCAGATTCCTCCAGGGCCAACCCTGGACTGGCAGAGTGGGGAGTGGCTGGAGCAGCTCAGGGGCCAAGGGTAATATTTTGCTCCAGTCTCTCAGTCTGAGAATAAATATTTTTACCAAGCTGGCAGTGCCAGATCCCTGAATCTCCCTGGCTTCCCCTCCCCCTCCCTGGGGTCCTGCAGAGAAAATCCAGTCCTGGGGTCAGGAGGCAAGAGAAGTGATGGGTCTTAGGCCTGGCTCCAGCCCAGGCAAAGTTCTGTTCCCCTTGGAGCCTCAGTTTCCTCATCTGCAAGATGGGGGAGTTGTGGCCTGAGCTTTCTAAGCCCTCTCCCCACCAGACTAGACAACATAAAATTCCAAGACTTTCAGGGAGGCCCCACCTTGGGATGTGCTCACAAGTGGCTGTGAGGCCAGCCAAGGCCAAGACCTTGGGCCTATGAGGGGTCTAGATCCTGCTGGGCAGTGGGAGGGGTGGAGGGGTTAGAGCTGGATCGGAGTTGGGCCTGCTGTTGGGGTCTCACAGCCTGGTGAGGGTAGGGGGAGAGATGGTATCTGGACTCTAAAAGTTGTGGAGAAAAAGCCCTCACTTGCTATTTGGCATGTGGAAGGGGTGGGGAAAGGCAACCTGGAGAGGGCCCAGCATTAGAGCAAAGGAAGTCAGGTAGGACTCTGAGGACTTTGCTGGGGAAAAGTCAGGTAGGCGAGGCTGGAGCATGGGGACCCTGGAGGAGAACTGGTTCTTGCTGGGGTTGGCTGGATCCAAGGGCTGTGACCCTCTCCCTCGTGGGCAGAACTGGAGGCCCCCAAGGTCAGCAGCCACAGGAGTGGGGCTGGGGATCTGTTTGGCAAACCAGTTTGGCAAGGCTGTCTCCTCCATGATGTCATCCAGCTGCTGTGTTCTCTGAGCGACAGTGTCAGATAAACTTCCGGCCTTGGAGGAAAAGGGGCCCAGCCCCAGGTGCTGAAGGATGGGAAAGGAGTGACTCTTCAATGTAGGAAACTTGGAGGCAAGTGAGCCCTGGGAAGGAGAAGGGGCTCTGAGATGCCCAATGGGCTGTGAGGAACCCCAGGAAACTAGCCTCATGGAAAAAAAAGAGGGTTCTGGATGGGCCGACCTGGACTTCTTATCACTTCTGGGAGTTCCCTGATGCCTGGCATAATCTAGGCTTATGGCAGCGGCCCTGTATAATTGCTGCCCAGTGGGTTGGAACCATAAAAACACATGAGTGGCAGTTTTGTTATTATCATGAAACTCACAGCTTGAACGTTGTGAGGTAGAACCATCATTATATAGAAGAGGAGACAGGCTCAGCAAGGCCAAACCACACCAGCACCTCACACAGGATTAGAACCCAGAACCCTTGATTTTTATTTTTTATTTTTTGGCTGCATGGCATGGCTTGTGGGATCTTAGTTCCTCTACCAGGGATTGAACCTGGGCTCCAGCAGTGAAAGTGTGGAGTCCTAACCACTGGACTGCCTGGGAATTCCCCAGAACCCTTGCTCCTAACCATGGTACCCTGCCATTTGGGATCTCTGCCCACATGGGGCCTTGTCATATTTCTTAACTACTTGTGAGCACAGCAGTTGAATTGTGGCATCATAGAGTCCTAGATGCCCACCTCGTGGTAATCTGAGTTCCAGAGAGGGCAAGGAACAGGCTTCAGGTCACACAGCAATTGGAGGTGGAGCCACTTGGTACCCCAGATCCCCAGCCTCCCCAATCCTTGTTCCCCCTCAGGGCCTGGCACACTCAAGCATGAAATAACAATAACTAGCACATACTGAGTCCCTACTATGTGCCATTCATTCATTTATACATCACCACAGCCATGTGAGGTAGGTGCTAAGATTATACCCATTTTATAGATAAAGAAACTGAGGCTTAGGGGGAAGACACTTGTCCACGTTGACACTGCATATTGGTGGTAGGGCTGGGATTTGAACCCAGTTGTGTGGACCCTTTCCCCTTGGTGGACCCAATAGGCCTCACTGTAGGTATGAAGACCTCTAGACAGGAGTGTGGTTGACCCCTTTGCAGGCTCCAGAGGCAAGCAGTGTCCAATTCATAGTTTCTACGCAGGCCTGGCCTCCCTGGGGCGGGCAGAAAATTGCTGAGGCCGCAAAATGGTCTGAACCTTCCCAGAGGAGGCGGCCACGGTGGGAGGGAGTGTTTGGTGCAGACCTCAGAGCCAAGTGTAGACGTGGCGGCTGGACCCACTGCAGGCGAGGGAGGGCAGGCGGGGTGGGGCCCAAACCCAAACCGGCCTCCCAGCAGTGTTCCCAGCCATCCGCCAGCCAGGCCCAGCCCTGCCCACCCTTCTAGCTCCCCATCTGGATTTGAGATGAGGATGCTGGGCCTAATAATAGCTGAATGGTAGCAAAGGCAGTGCCTGGAGCCTCAGCCAGTGGGGCGCTGGGATCCCCATCATCTCATGCTGGCTTGGAACAGGTTTCTGAACTTTTAAAATAATAGCAAGTGCTTATGAAGTGCATACATGTGCCAGGCATCGTGCTGAGGTTAGCCCACAGTAAATCATTTATTCCTCACAACAACCCAATGAGATAAGTCTGTCATTAGCTCTATTTGACAGATAGAGAAACCAAGGCACAGAGAGTTAAGCAACTTACCCCTGACTGTTATAGCAGCCTCTCATTGCTGAGCACACAAGTCTGTCCCAGGCACTGTGCTAAGCACTTTCCATGTATTTTCCCATTTGAGGAAAATGCACAAGATATCATAGGCAGATCATCATTTATTTAGATGATGAAAAAAATGAGACCGAGAGAGAAAAGGGACTTGCCCAAGGTCACATGGCTGCAAGAGGTGACTCAAACCCAGGACTCTAGAGAGGGTAAGACCTTGGCTTCTGGAATCAGATAGACCTGAGTACATCACTGGTGACATCACTGCTCCTTAGCTGTGTGGCCTTGGCAAGTCACATCACCTGCCTGAGCTTCTGTTTTCTCCTCTGTAAAATAGGGGTTTGGTTGACATGATGCTAACACCACCTTCCAGCTATTAAGTCCACCTTGGGAGTAGTAGGTCATTTACATCATGCATTTATGTTGTGCATTCTCTCATTCAGTTCTCACAACAGTGCCCAAGATGGGGACTCCTCTTCTCTCACACCTGTTTTTTTGTTTGTTTGTTTTGGTTCTTTTGGGGTACGTGGGCCTCTCACTGTTGTGACCTCTCCCGTTGTGGAGCACAGGCTCCGGACGCGCAGGCTCAGTGGCCATGGCTCACAGGCCCAGCCGCTCCGCGGCATGTGGGATCTTCCCGGACTGGGGCACGAACCTGTGTCCCCTGCATCGGCAGGCAGACTCTCAACCACTGCGCCACCAGGGAAGCCCCTCTCACACCTGTTTTATAGAAAAGAATGTGAGGCTCAGAGAGTGGAAGGGCCTTGCCCAGGACCGACAGCAAGTGAGTCAGGATTTGAGCCCAGTGCTATGATTCCAGAGGCTGAGCACTTTTCTCTTTACACTTTGCATCCTTATACTGAGGCACAGAGAGGGTGTGGGCTCTGCCTGGGTCACGGAGCGTAGTAAGTCTCTAGGGCCATCTGATGTGTAAAGGCCAGGAGTGGAAGGCCTTTCCACCAGCCCCAGGTCACTGCAGTCACAGCTTCTCCAGGCTTGAAGCTCAAGGTGTTTCCTAGACTCAAATATCTGAAAAGATGCCCTGTTCTTCCAAAGGCCAGAGTGAGATCCAGATTTGGGGGCCCCTTCCCTGGGAGGCAGGGTGCTGGATTCCTGGTTCAGCTAGCAGAGGTGGGGAGGTTCCTTCTGGCCAAAGAGGACCAGTCTTCGGAGTCACACGGGAAGCTTGGGGCATGAAGAGAGCTTTGAGTTTTGCTTAAATCCTGATTCTTCCATTCACTAGCCACTTCATCTTCCTGAACCTGGGAAGGAAGTTTCAGATGGGGGCACTAATACCTCCTGTAGTAGTTTGGTTGCAAAATAACTTCACTGCTTTGCTTCCCTGTATGCAAGCCCCTTTGCAGTGTGACTTTGGAACTCCTCCCATCAGGAGATAGAGCCTATTTTCTCATTCCTTGAACCTGGGCTCAGCCATAAGACCTATTTTGGCCAGAATACAGCAGAGGTGACATTGCCTGTTCCGAGTCTGGACTGTAAGAAGTCCTGTAGCCTCTGCCCATTCTCTTGGAACCCTCCCAGCTGTCATGTGAACAGGCCTGAGCTATCCTGCTCCGGGATAAGAGACCACTGGAACAGGAATGAGCTGTCGTGGCTGAGGCTGTGCTAATCAGCCAGTTAAGACTAGAAGAACCTTTAGCTGAGCCCAGACCAAATTGCCAATCCATGAAATCATGAGCTAACTAAATGATTGCTGTTTTTTGTGGGGTTTTTTTGTTTTGTTTTTTTGGCTGTGCCATGCAGCATGCGAGATCTTAGTTCCCTGAACAGGGATCGAACCTGTGCCCCCTGCAGTGGAAGCATGGAGCAGTCCTAACCACTGGACCACTACAGAAGTCCCTGGTTGCTGTTTTAAGGCACTAAGTTTTGGGATGATTTGTTATGCAGCATTATTATGGAAATTAATAACTGATACAGTTTCATTCAGTGCAATTAATGGTAACTGCTGTAACAAAACAAAAATCTCAGTGGCTTAACCCAATGATAGTTTATTCCTCACTCATGCAAAGTCTGATATAGGTCAGGGGTCTCCTAACCCATCTGCCTTGGAAGGCAGCTCTCTTCCAGGCAGTGACTCCCCAAGGTCCTCCCTGGAATCCATTCCTGAATCCTCTGCGTGTGGAAAGGGAGACTAAAAATCATAAGGGACTCACCCATTCTTTATTGCCTTGGCCCGGGGATGACATGTAATTTTCACTGGCCAGAATGTAGTCACATGACTCTGCTAACTGTAGGGCCTAGGAAGAGGAAACAGGTTGAAGAACACAAATCATTGGCTCTGCCACATTCCCTCCCTCACCAGGCACCGTGAGGAGTCAGGCAGTACCTAGCACAGAGTGGCTTAAATAAGGGGCAATTTATAGGTGAAGAATCTGAGGCTTGGGACTTCCCTGGCAGTCCAGGGGTTAAGACTCCGTGCTTTGAGCTTCTTAACCACTGGTGGCACAGTGGTTAAGAGTCCGCCTGCCAAAGCAGGGGACACGGGTTCGAGCCATGGTCCCGGAAGATCCCACATGCCGCGGAGCAGCTAAGCTCATGGGCCACAACTACTGAGCCTGCACTCTAGAGTCTGTGAGCCACAACTACTGAGCCTGCGTGCTGCAACTACTGAAGCCTGTGTGCCCTAGAGCCCATGCTCTGTGACAAGAGAAGCCACAGCAATGAGAAGGCCACACAGCGCAAAGAAGAGTAACCCCCACTCGCCACGACTAGAGAAAGCCCGCGCACAGCAACGAAGACCCAATGCAGCCAAAACTAAGTAAATATAATAAATAAATTTATTTTTTTTTTAAAAGACTCTGTGCTTCTACTGCAGGGGGCATGGGTTCAATAAAAAGAAAAAAAAAGATTATGGGGCTCAGAGAGATTGACAAATTTGCCCAAAACCACACAGCAAGTCAAACGAGTAACTGTTTTGTGGTAGTGAAGGTCTCAGAACAGATCTGGAGTTGGATAGATCTGGGTGCAAATCCCAACTCTGTCGTTTCCTTGCTGTGTGACATTAGGCTAGTTACCCAGTTTCTCTGCGTTTCAGTTTCCTCATCCACAAAATGGGGAGGGGAATAGTTCCAACTTCACAGGGTTAGGGTGAGCATTCAGGAGCTTATGTGTGTCAAGAGCTTAGCTCAGATCCTGGTACATGGCACCTACTTAATGTGAGCCACATGGGCAGGAATGATGCTCTTTCTCATCTTGTCAGGGTCAACAAATTTTTATGTTTTGTGCAAATTCTGGCCCTTCCTCCTACCTCTTGTGGTATGAATGGTTTTATTTACTTGGTTAAGAGAAGGAAAATTTCCCCCAATTGGATATTAGTTACTCAAGCCTTTACAAGCACAAAGCCCCCAAACACCCATGGCTGTTCTGCTGTCAGAGGTCTGAAATTATTTCATTATTGCTTCCTTTAGACTAAAGCTTGGCTCTGTAAAATGCATCCCCTTCCCCACCCACCCCTAGGATTGTCCCATCACTGGGAACGGAGCAAGAGGGTCTGCAGCTAATGGGCTTCAGCTGGGGAAAGGCCAGGGCCAGGGCCAGAGCAGACCCTGCTGGGTGTGTGGTCTGGGCATTAGGAAAATTTCTGCCCAACCCAAAGGAAAGGTCCAAGATGGGAGAGATATGGCTTCCCCTCCTTGCACCCCATTTAACCCATCTCTGAGCCTCCCTTTGAAGCCAGGCAGACAGGTTTATGAGCATCGTGGTGTTCACGGTCTGGAGGTGGAGACAGACTCAGTGAACAGAGCGCCATATAAAGTTTTCATTACAGATTACGGTCATTTCTTTGAAGTGGGAGACACATGGCACTATGGGAGCTTGTACTGGAGGCCTACTTGAAATTATTTTTAAACTTTTGTTTTTGAAGAGAGAATCCTGGGAGGTCAGAGAAGTTATCTCTCAGGAGGTAATTATGCTCAGATCTGGAGGATAAGAAGAAATTTGCTGAACAGAGTTGGTCTTGGGATGAGGGGTGGTGTTCCAGGTAAGGAACAGATTGTGCAAATGCCCTGAGGCAGAAAGGAACAACCTCCAGGAACTGATGGAAGACTAAAGCAACTGGAGTTTGAAGGGTTAGGGAGAAGCGGGGTGCAAATGAGAAGGGAGAGGGGAGCAGGGGCCAGTCCCTGTGGGCAGGATTGGCTACATAATTTGTGAGGCCTGATGCAAAGCAAAAACATGAGACTGCTTTAAGAATTTCAAGATGGTGACAGTAAATCATTAAACTAAGCGTGGGGCCCTGTGCAATTGCACAGGTCATACACCCAGGATGATGGTCCTGCACTTGGACCATTCTAAGAAGGAAGGACTTTGCTGTGAGGGCTGCAGGGAGCCACCGAAGGCTTTTGAGCTAGGGGGTGGTAAGATCTGATTTGCATAAACCCAGGTGCTGTCTCACTATACCACACCTGGATGGTATGTGACCCTCTCCTCTACACAGGTGACCTGATTCATTTTCCTAAAATATTTTACTTGGAATATCACTCTCCTGATCAAGAACTGCAGTGGCTCCCACCCCCTTATCAGATCCGGCCCAAACTCCCTACCTAGACGTTCAAGGCCTTTCATAATCTTCCCTCACCTGATTTAGTTAACCTGCTATCAACATAAGGCTACGTGCTGAATCCCAGAGCTGATGAACTAACCCAAGGACTCACGGTAATTACAGGAGGCCAAAGCAGGACCGAAATCCAGGTCTTCAGCGGTAGGCAACTCCCTGCCCTGGAGGAGGGTGCAGCCTCACAATGTGCTTTGTACCCTCCAACCTAGCACAGAGACTTGCACCAATAGGTGCTCAGTATGTGTCTGTGGCAGCGAGTTCCTCCTCCAGGGCAGGGTATTTCAGAATCCAGGATGTAGTTAGTGTCCTTCCTGACTCCCCTCCATCACCTCTACCTCTAGGCATTCGCCAAGCCCCACTGCACCGCCCCGGGCGGCGGGGGGGTGGGGGTGCGGGTGCGGGGGGCGGGTCCTACCTATAGACACGTGTTTGGCCTGCACAGCTTTTAAAAAGCTTTTCCGGGCTTCCCTGCTGGCGCAGTGGTTGAGTCTGCCTGCCGATGCAGGGGATGCGGGTTCGTGCCCTGGTCTGGGAGGATCCCACATGCCGCGGAGTGGATGGGCCCGTGAGCCATGGCCGCTGGGCCTGCGCGTCTGGAGGCTGTGCTCCTCAATGGGAGAGGCCACAACAGTGAGAGGCCTGCGTACCGCAAAAAAAAAGAAAAAGCTTTTCCAACTTATCATTAACGTTTAAAAATCAAGAAATTTCACATGGCAATCTGCATTGTTGTTTCTCTGCAGAGTCCTGGGCCTGGCAATCTGCATTGTTGTTTCTCTGCAGAGTCCTGGGCCTGGATTCCTCAGGGGATGCTGCGTGCTCCCTAACTGGACCCTCCGAGGGGTTCCGCTCTAAGTCTGAAGTAAGACTGGAGTTTGGAACCTTGAAGAAAGACCGCCCTAGTTACCACCAAAGGCCAGTCAGGATCCTGAAATCTGACCAATCAGATGATTGGCGGTGGGGCCATGTGGAGTAAGCCTCACCCCCAGCCTCTGCAAAAGAGGAAAGGTTTTGCTCCAGTTCTTACAACCAGCTCCAACCTGCTGGTTGACTCCTGAATCCCTGGGGGCTGAAAGGATGCAGTGAGTGTTCCTCAGACGGGCCAAGCTGGTCCCTCCCACCCAGCCTTTGATCTTGCCCGCGCTTTCTGCTTGGACAGCTCTTTCTCCTCATCATCACTCTGGCTGACTCCTGAGTACCATTCAGGTCTCAACTCAAATGTCACCTCCTTAGAAAGGCTTTCCCAGCGCACCTATCTGAAGCTCCAGGCATTACTCTGTATTGTATTATCCTTTTGTATTTTTATTATTTGTTAAATCATAGCAGTTATTATCTGAAATTTATGTGTTGCTGTTTTTTTTTTTTTTTTTTTTAATTTATTTATTTATTTATTTATTTTTGGCTGCGTCGGGCCTTCATTGTTGGGTCTTCGTTTCTGTGCCTGGGCTTTCTCTAGTTGCTGTAAGTGGGGGCTACTCTTTTTTTAAAAAAAATTCTATTTATTTATTTTTGTCTGTGTCGGGTCTTTGTTGCTGTGCACGGGGTTTCTCTAGTTGCGGCGAGTGGGAGCTACTCTTCGTTGAGGTGTGCGGGGCTTCTCATTGTGGTGGCTTCCCTTGTTGCAGAGCACAGCTCTAGGCCCAGGCTTCAGGAGTTGTGGCTCACGGGTTCTGGAGCGTAGGCTCAGTAGTTGTGGTACACGGGCTTAGTTGCTCTGCAGCATGTGGGATCTTCCCGGACCAGGGCTTGAACATGTGTCCCCTGCATTGGCAGGAGGATTCTTAATCACTGTGCCACCAGGGAAGCCCAAGTAGGGGCTACTCTTCGTTGCAGTGCACGGGCTTCTCATTGCAGCAGCTTCTCTTTTTTCGGAGCTCGGGCTCTAGGCACGCGGGCTTCAGTACTTGTGGCACATGGGCTCAGTAGTTGTGGCTCATGGGCTCTAGAACTCAGGCTCAATAGTTGTGGCACACGGGCTTAGTTGCTCTGCAGCATGTGGGATCTTCCTGGACCAGGGCTCAAACCCATGTCTCCTGCATTGGCAGGCAGATTCTTAACCACTATGCCACCAGGGAAGTCCCTGTGTTGCTATTTGGCTCCCACTAGGTGTGAGCTCTGTGAAGGCAAGGACCAAGTCTGTCTTGCTCACCACTGAGTCCCTGGGGCTGCGAATGTGATCTGGTACCACAGAAGAGGTTCAGCCCACATTTGTGGAAAAGTGAACCACTGGACTCACAAAAGACCTTTCCCTGGAGGATGCCCATGACTCCTTGATGCAAGTGTGGGTGGGAGCCGGTTGGCAATTAGGAAGCAGTTAGTCACCAGCTAATTAATGCACAAGACAGCTTAGGGGCTGGGAGGCAATCAATGGACTGAAGCCCACAAAGGAGCCTCAGGTCTCTGGGAGAATACTGAGAGAGGGCAATGAGGAATCCCTGGGGTAATGTTTGAAAACCTCTTCTGTGTTGTTGAAGGAGATTTAAAAGATCAGAAGCCCCCCAAAAGGGGACTTGGTCCCTATAAGAAGCAGGTGGGTCTAGCCAGGCTCTGGTGGTGGATCTGGAAGAAGAACTGGCCTGTAAAATAAGCGATGGGATGAGGAAGAGTCACCCTTTCCTACTTGGGGGATTTACCTTTGGATATTAGGAAAGATTCTTTTGTTTGCAAATACCAGAAACCTCCTAGACTAACCTGAGTTAAATGGGGACTTTATTGGGAGGCCATCAGAAGGGGTATCAAGATTATAAAAATTTCAAGGTAGAAAGAGGGGACCCAACAACTCATGTTGCTTCCATTTACTCAACATTGTTTTCTGGTTTCCAGACCCTTCTTCTTTTTTTTTTTTTTTAAACATCTTTATTTGAGTATAACTATTTTACAATAGTGTGTTAGTTTTTCCTTTACAACAAAGTGAATCAGTTATACATATACATATGTTCCCATATCTCTTCCCTCTTGCATCACCCTCCCTCCCACCCCTCTAGGTGGTCACAAAGCACAGAGGTGATCTCCCTGTGCTATGCTGCAGCTTCCCACTAGCTATCTAATTTACATTTGGTAGTGTATATATGTCCCTGCCACTCTCTCACTTCGTCACAGCTTACCCTTCCCCCTCCCCATATCCTCAAGTCCATTCTCTAGTAGGTCTGTGTCTTTATTCCTGTCCTACCACTAATCTCTTCATGACATTTTTTTTTTTTTTTTTTTTTAGATTCCATATATATGTGTTAGCATACGGTATTTGTTTTTATCCTTCTGGCTTACTTTGCTCTGTATGACAGACTCCAGGTCTATCCACCTCATTACAAATAATTCAGTTTCATTTCTTTTTATGGCTGAGTAATATTCCATTGTATATATGTGCCACATCTTCTTTATCCAGTCATCTGTTGATGGACACTTAGGTTGCTTCCATGTCCTGGCTATCGTAAATAGAGCTGCAATAAACATTTTGGTACATGACTCTTTTTGAATTATGGTTTTCTCAGGGTATATGCCCAGTAGCGAGATTGCTGGGTCATATGGTAGTTCTATTTGTAGTTTTTTTAAGGAGCCTCCATACTGTTCTCCATAGTGGCTGTATCAATTTACATTCCCACCAGCAGTGCAAGAGGGTTCCCTTTTCTCCACACCCTCTCCAGCATTTATTGTTTCTAGAGTTTTTGATGATGGCCAATCTGACCGGTGGGAGATGATATCTCATTGTAGTTTTGATTTGCATTTCTCTAATGATTAATGATGTTGAGCATTCTTTCATGTGTTTGTTGGCAATCTGTATATCTTCTCTGGAGAAATGTCTATTTAGTCCTTCTGCCCATTTTTGGATTGGGTTGTTTGTTTTTTTGTTATTGAGCTGCATGAGTTGCTTATAAATTTTGGATATTAATCCTTTGTCAGTTGCTTCATTTGCAAATATTTTCTACCATTCTGAGGGTTGTCTTTTGGCCAGACCCTTCTGATCAGCCTGTGGTCTGGAGCTTTGCATTCAAAGATTGGTCTGTGGAGCAGCAGCTTTGACATCTTCTAGGAGCTTGTTGGAAATGCAGAGTCTCGGGCCTTGCCCCAGACCTACTGCATCAGGATCTGTATTTTAACAAGATTCTCAGGGGATTCATGTGCACATTATAGTTTGGGTGCATGGCCACAGGAATCAACTGGGTAATGGTGGGGACGGTGTCTCTTAAACCTGAAGGTTCCTAGGAGAGCTGCTGCCTTGGTGGTCTCCAGGGGATGGTTGTTCCCCAGGGTCCACAGGGGAGAGGGCAGTAAAATCGGCAATCCTGAGCTGCTGTTATCGATTCTTGCTCGGGTGCTAGCTGGGTGGGAGTCCAGCCCACAGCAGCCTGCTCCTCAGGTAGGAGATGGTCCTGGGGAACCCAGGCCTGTGACTTGCCAAGGAGGAAACTACTTGGGACCCTGGAGGGAATGCCCTGTATGCTGCTGGATTCCTACTTAGGGGACTCTATTTTGAAGGGCTCATCTGCTTGGCTGAAGGAAGGCAGAGGATGGCCTGGGCTGATGTTGGAGCTGGGACTTTCAATCTGCCTGCTCTGATCCTGGCAAGCAGTTCCTAAAAAGCTGCCCTCAGGGCACAGAATGGGAACAGCCATATTGACTGCACAGCAGGAGTTCCAAAGCACCTTCACCTCATCATATTCGATCTTCCTAATGATCCTGTACAAAGGATGTAAACAAACAAAAAAACAAAACCACCAGTCAAGCACAAAAGTTTCCTGCCTTTAAAAAGGGTTAAGTGCAACCCAAGGAGTGTTGCTACTTAACTTGTACCTCCCTCTTGGTTTGTTAAAATCCTGTTCTCAAATTAAGGTGCTGTTGGGTTAGGAGGTTGGATGGTAGGTGAGCTCATCCTCTCACATTATGAAGTTTTTCATTTAAAGTGTGCCTATATTGGGATTCCCTGGTGGTCCAGTGGTTAAGACTCAGTGCTCCCAATGCAAGGGGACTGCATTCGATCCCTGGTCAGGGAATAAGATCCCGCATGTCGCAACTAAAGACCCCGTGTGCGGCAACTGAGACCTAGTGCAGCCAAATAAATAAATAATTAATTAATTTTAAAAAAATAGGGCTTCCCTGGTGGCACAGTGGTGGAAAGTCCGCCTGCCGATGCAGGGGACACGGGTTCGTGCCCCAGTCCGGGAAGATCCCACATGCCGTGGAGTGGCTGGGCCCGTGAGCCATGGCCGCTGAGCCTGCACGTCCGGAGCCTGTGCTCTGCAGCGGGAGAGGCCACAACAGTGAGAGACCCGCGTACCGGAAAAAAAAAAAAAAAAAAAATTGTGCCTATGTAGATCTCTCAGCAAGACACAAGTATCCATGCAGGCTTATGCAGTACTCTCTGGAGCTCAAGAGTTTCCCTTTTAGGGCCAAAGCATTATTGGAAGAAGGCAATTCCTACTTCTCCACTATTTCTCCCATTGGAGAAAGGATCTCCCGCCTGCCACCCACAGGTCCCAGGCATCACACGGCATCTCGAGGCAGCTCCCAAAATTGCATTCAGATGCTCCAGAAGGAAACTGTCAGTCTCTACAAGGCTCACCTTGTGTCTCCAAAACTTATTAAGTGACATCATAAGTAAGGCTTGGCAAATAGGATGAGGGAGTCTGGCCAGTGAGGACAGACAGAAGCCTGTGGGTATGGATGCAGGCAGAACAGAAATGGAGACTGATAATAGGTGGAGGTGAGGACAGAGCTGAGTGTCTTGGACAGAGAATGAACAATACCAGTTAGCTTTACAGAACACTTTCATAAACATGGTCCTGCTCTATCCTCAGAAGCCCTGAGTGGTAAAATTTAATTATACCCAATTCATAGATGAGGATCTTAAGGTCCTGCAAGGTCATCAAGCTACACAAAACTGAGCCATGCATCTTAGACCAGTACTTGGTTCATAGTGAGTGAATAGTTGATGTTTGTTGAATAAAAGTAGAAAGTGTGCATTGCATAGCACCTTTAAAAAGAATTGTAAATGATGAGAAGTTTACATTTTTGCGTAGTCTTAAGTAGTCTTAAGTATCTCCCTGCAAGATACTTACTAATTACAAAGGAACCCTTTACAAGAGAAACTTGGCAGGCACCTCCTTAAACCAGGTGATCAATGTTAACTTCACTAGTAATAAATCACGTTGACAAGATGAAGCCCTTGTATGCTGTACTAAGAAGGGCACAACATTACTTCTGTGCTATTCTTGCCAAAAATGCATAATCTTGATCTGATCAAGCGAAAACCACGAGACATCCAAATTGAGGGATATACTGTAAAATTACCAGTACTCTTCAGTGTCAAGGTTATAAGAAATAAGAGAGACTGAGGAACCGTCACAGATTGGAGGAGGCTAAGAAGACATAACAACTAAATACAAAGTGGGATACTGGATTTGATTACAAGGAAAACTGGCAAAATTCAAATAGGTCTGTAGGTTAGTTAGTAGCACTGTATTAGTGTTGATTTCCTGGCTTTGATAACTGTACCAAGATTAGGTAAGATGTTAATATTAGGGGAAGCTAAGTGAGGGATATAGGAGGTGAAGAGTTTAGGAGAGCTTTCTGAACTATTTTTGCAACTTTTCTGTAAGCAAATTATTTCAAAATAAAAAAAATTAAACTATAAGGTAAATTTTATATATGAATTCTAAATTTATAAAACTATACATGCACCCCAATGTTCATAGCAGCATTATTATTATTTTTTTATAGCAGCATTATTTACAATTGCCAAAATATGGAAGCATCCTGTGTCCATCAACAGATGAATGGATAAAGATGTGGTATATATATATATATATATATATATATATATATATATATATAAATGGAATACTATTCAGTCATAAAAAAGAACAAAATTTTGCCATTTGCAGCAATATGGATGGACTTGGAAGGCAATACACTAAGTGAAATAAGTCGGGCAGAGAAAGGTAAATACTATATGATATCACTTATATGTGGAATATAAAAAATACAACAAACTAGTAAATATTACAAAAAAGAAGCAGACTCACTCACTGACATAGAGAACAAACTAGTGGTTACCAGTTGTGGGGGGCATTATGAGGTTGGGGGAGTGGGAAGTACAAACTATTGGGTGTAAGATAGGCTCAAGGATATGCTGCACAACAGGGAGAATATAGCCAATGTTTTGTAATAACTGTAAATATAACCTTTAAAATTGTAAAAAAATTGTTTAAAAATTAGATAAACTCTAAAAATCTTGATAAAGTAAGGCATTAATATATAGCTCCTTTGGATGACACCTCTACCAGTGCTTACTTTTCTCTTCTAATTTGAGATAACATTTTGAATCTCTGTATATTCCAGATTATTCTTAGCTCAAATGCCACCTCTTCCAAGAAGCTCTACTTGATCTCTACAGCTAGAAGTTGTGCCTTCCTCCCCTGAACTCCCACAACACCTTATTTGCACCTCTGTTAGGGCATTTATCACTTCCATGGTGGACATCTATGGTATCATCCACCCAGCCTACCCGCCCAGCTCTTTTTCTTCCTGCTCCTGACTCCAACCATGATGTTCTCACAGGAGCTGCCATGTTGTTACAGACCCCACCCCAAGCCACAGTTGATTGGTCCAGGGGTAGACATCTGATTGTGTTGGGCCAAACAGACACCTTCCAGGTTCCCCCCACTGGAACTGAGAAGTTAATTGGTCTGTCTCTGGTTGCTGGAGCCATGAGATATGAAGTTGGAGCCATGAGATATGAGGGTGGAAGCTGTTAGCCATTGTGTTCTGTGACACATGGAGGAACCTTGTCTGCAACTAGAGAGAATATAGCAAACACAGCAAGAAGGAGAGAAAGAGAGAGAGAGCTGATTCCATCTGTTTTGTTCTTTGTTTGTTTTTATTTTGGGGTGTTTTTTTTTGGTGTAAACAACAGATTTATTTCTCACAATTTTGGAGACTGGGAAATTTGAGATCAGGGTGCCAGCCTTGTCGAGTTTTGGTGAGGGCCCACTTCCTGGGCTGTAGACAGCTGCTTTCTCACTGTCCTCACTTGGTAAAGAGTAGAGAGAGGACTCTGATTCCATCTGTTCTTGAAGTTTTCTGTCCTTGCCAGGAATGGTTGGTTGGTTGGCCCTGCTGTCTACTACATAACCCCCAGAATCCAATCTTCCAATAAAATCCCCTTCCAATAAATCTTTATTAAGGTAGCCAGAATAGTTTTCTGTGGCTTTCAACCAAAAGATACTCAATGAATATAACTATTCTGAGTTATATGCATAAATGTTTTCTGTCTCCCATTCATCTGGAGATTGCCAAATGCCCATCTTAGATACAGTTCTCCCTGGCCTGCAACTAGTGAGAAAACTAGGACCATTACTTATAAAGATAATTTTCAAAAATTGCTAAATTCTGAGATTAGTCCTTATTAAATTCTATGGTGACAGAAAGTAATGGGTTTTTATGTACTCTTTTTTTCAGACCTCTCACGGTTGTGGAGCACAGGCTCTGGATGCGCAGGCTCAGCGGCCATGGCTCACGGGCCCAGCCGCTCCGTGGCATGTGGGATCCTCCCGGACCGGGGCACGAACCCGTGTCCCCTGCATCGGCAGGCAGACTCTCAACCACTGCGCCACCAGGGAAGCCCAGAAAGTAATGTTTTATTTTTCCTTTTCTTTAATGCTCTTTGACAAATAACAAAATGTTGGCAACTGTGTGCCTCATTTGGGGAGAACACTTTACTGGAATGTGAGATCGCAGAGTCTGGGGAGCGCTGTCCAGGTATTGATTCCTCTGTCAGGGCCCTTGTCTGGCTCCCAGTACAGCTCCTGGCATGGGGTAAGGCAGGAGATGCCTCCAAAAATGAGCGAGATGAGGTAACGGATTTAGAGAGCAGTTCTGGTCTCCTGCCTGTCATGAGGAGATGATCTGATTTAAAACTATTGCAGCTTGTTCATTCATTCTTTTATGATTTTTCAAAGGAAGCCTAATTTCTTTATATATTTGCATAATGCCCCAGTAGTCCTGCCTGACTTTCCCTTTCAAGCGGACCTCAGATTAATTTTCCCTTTTATCCTAATTGTCTAGGAATGGCTTGGCTGGGAGGAAAGGTGAGGGCACCTGTCTCAGAAAGTGGTCAGCTCACCGTGGTGGGGAGAGAGCACTGGAATGGGGGTCATACCGCACTGCAGTCCAACTCTGGCTTCCCCTTGGGCTGGTTGCAAGGTCTCAGGCAACTTGCTTCATTTCTCTGAGCCTTGGTGTCCCCATCTGTGAAATGGGGATGATATCTAGCCTACCTTCTGCACAGGACTATATATATATATATATTTTTTTGCGGTACGCGGGCCTCTCACTGTTGTGGCCTCTCCAGTTGCAGAGCACAGGCTCTGGACGCGCAGGCCCAGCGGCCATGGCTCACGGGCCCAGCCACTCCGCGGCATGTGGGAGCTTCCTGGACCGGGGCACGAACCCGTGTTCCCTGCGTTGGTAGGCAGACTCTCAACCACTGCGCCACCAGGGAAGCCCTGCACAGGACTATTATGAGGGGCTGAATAAGGCTTTGGCGGCAGTTTGGAAATTGGATGTGGAGGGAACAGGTGCCAGGTATTGTTTTACAGGAGCTGTTGGGGGGCATTGGGTGAGGAAATGATTAAGAAATAGAAATGGGAATGTAGGAAAGTGCAGGGGAGTGGCGAGGTGCTTCTAGCTAGTCCTGGCTCTGTCTATTACTTGCATGTGACCTCACCTCTCAGTGCCTCAGTTTCTTTATCTGGAAACCCAGGTCCTACAGTCAGGAAGTAACTCTTCCTGATACCTCACGCTGGGCATCAAAGTATACCTAGAGCTGGGAGAGAGAGAGAGGCGCTCCAGATGGAGGGGTGTGCATGAGCAAAGGCTTGGAGTTAGGAATTACTGCAGCATGGATGAGAAACACTGGTCTCATGTGTTTTGTTTCATGGGGACAATAACAATATTTCTGTATCGTGATGAGAAGTAAACAAGAAATGCAGGTAGAGCACTTAGCACAGACGGGCACATAGCAAACTCAGTAATGTTGCTGGTCCTTACTGCTCTTGTTTTATTTTACAAATGAAGAGAACAGAGCCTCCAAGAAGTGATGCAGCCGGCCCAGTCACACAGCCATCAGTAGTCGAGGAGGATTTGAACCCACATCTTCTTGACTCTAGAGGCCAGGCTCTGAACCACTGTGTTACAGTCACCCCATTCTGGGGCCTCTGCTCTCGACCGCAGCTGCCATCCTGACTCAGCAACTGTGGGTGGCCTTGCTCCGGTGCATGGGCAGCAGAGCCAGTGAGAAGCCTCCCAGTGCCTTGAAAACCAAATATGGCCAGACCAGGCCCTCAGAGGCCCGACTCCAAGGCTGGTCTTGCTCTTGCCTGCTCCTCTGTGCTGTGGGGCCCTACTCCCTGTGCAACCTCCTGGCTCTGCCCCAGGGGACTCTGGGAGAGCCTCCATCCATAGGCCCCTCCTCATAGGATCTTGTTGAGCAAGTTACTGAAGGAGAACATGTGAGACCAGTATCTCTTCCGTGCTGCAGTAATTCCCAATTCCAAGCCTTTGCTCATGCAGTCCCCTTCACCTGGATTTCCTCTCCCTCTCTAACCCACTCTTATGCATTCTTTGGGGCCCAATGTGAGCTATCAGGAAGGGTTACCTCCTGACTGTATGACTTGGAGTATATCTCTCATCCTATCCATCTGTCTGTTGGTCTGTCCATCCATCCATCCATCCTTCCATCCAGTGGGCACCTACCTGTGCCAGGCATTTTACATATAGTCTCTCCTTTCAGACTAGAAGCCATTTTACAGCTGGGGTAACTGAGGCTCAGAGAGGGAAAATGATTTACCCTAACTCCCTGCCCAGCAAGGGGAAGAGCCTGGGCTTGGACTCAAGTCTAGTCTATAATTCAGCTCTGATCCACTGTGCTGGATTCTCCATCTCCATCATGCGAAGGCCCAGAGAGGGAAAGAAAAGTAGTTACTCGGGGCCTCACAGCAGTTGGGGGTGGGTCAGACCACACTGGGGAGGACTTTTGCATCCTGGCAACTCCACACGGGTCTGGATAATTCTCCAGCCCTAGGATTAAGAGTGATACATTCACAGTCTTCAGAAGGGTCTGGGGATCTAGTCCACAGTCTCAGGCTGACCCCAGATCCTGTCTTCCCCAGACACCCCATGACCACCCCTTCCCCACCCCCAGCTTTCTGCGTGGGCCCCCCTTAAAAAAATCAGCTGAAACCTTTGGCCAAATAAAACTCGTTGATGCCCACAACCAGCCAGCCAGGGAGAAGGCTGCCCTGGAATGTTGGAGGGGGTCACCTAGCTGTTTATGAGCTGGCCAGTGGAGAAATAAGGGCAGCTACCTTTTTGGGGGAAAGCCATAAGTCCTTCTGTGGGAAAGCATCCAGGGCAGGCCAGCTCAGAGTCTTCGGCCTCAGTTTCCCCGTAATCACCACCACGGCATTTATACGGTATGAATAACTTCAGCTATTGATTCAACAGATATTGGTTGGGTGGCTGCTGTGTGCCAGGCACTGCCTGCTTGGGGCATAGCAGGGACAGAGCTAAGCCCTGTCCTCCGGGGTTGACTTTCCAGCAGAAAGCAGTCTCTCAGTAAGTATCCCAAAGAGCCAGAGACCAGTGGCCTAGGCCAACAACCCTAGATCAATACTCTTGGGGCTGGATGGTTTTCAGAATTCAGAATTTTGGGGGATCTTAAAAAGTGATTGGGTGGAGTCTGGGCCCATCTGTCTCCAATCAAACATATAGATAATGCTATAGTGAGAAGTGTGTGTTGACTCTAAGTGGGATGAATAAAAGTTCGGCACAGCTTCCGTCCATTTGGGTCAGATTTTGCCTCCAGATGAGTTTTCTTTGAGTATACAAAAAAGCCCATTGTTGTCTAGGTGTTCTGGGCTGCGGTGTTGAAGGTAGGTATTAGGGACCTTATTCCTCTCCCTGTTATACAGATGAGAAAACTGAGACTCTGGCAAGAGGAATCACATACTCAAGTCCCTGGAGCAAGCAAATGGTGGGTGAGAATGCAGGTCTCAATGACTCTAATTTAGGGCTTGTCACCACCAGGGACCCTGCCTGCGAGAGAAGCTGAGTAGAGAAGGCTCCTTGGTCAAGCCTCAGGGGTCCAGCAGCCAGTTCTGTCAGGAAGGAGTTAAGCACCACCTGGGCCTCCGCCAGGCCTCTGCAACGAGTCTCCTTGCAGGGCCTGCCTGTCTGGGGCCTGTTTACCAGGCCGCACTTGCATCACCGGCTTCAACGTGCTGTGCAAACACACTCACATTCTTGGGTCATGAGAAATGCACAGTTGTGGTGACATCATGCCCAGAGAGGAGGTTTTTGCCAGCCTCCTCCTGGCCACAGTCAAAGCTGTTTAATTAGCACTCTTAACTGGAACTCTTGTCTTCTTATAAAAACCAACTGGAGAAACTCTCATGGGTGGAGGTGATGGGGGTTGGAGTGTCTGTGTGTGTGTGTGTGTGTGTGTTTTAAGGGATAAAAATAGCCCCTCTGGGACTCCTTTTGGGGTATTTGTATTAATGCACCACTGTTTATATCAAATCTCTGTCACACTAGACATTTTTGTCTGAATTTGGCTTGAAGACGGAACCAGAGAAACAACCCATGTCTTTTTGTTCCCTCTAGTTTTTCCTTTGGGAGGGAGACATGTAGGCCAAGTGAAAGGGCACTTGGAAACCATTTAGACTAACCTTTCATTATATAGCCAAGGAATGGGAGGCCCAGAGAGGACAGGGCCTTCCCTGAGGTCACACAGCAAGGCTCCGTGTTACCACACCCCTTACATGCATTTTACAGCACTGACTTCAGCCCCCACTTTGGTTTTGTGCGTTGGTTTTTCAGGGTATTGAAAAGAGAGATGCTTCTGGCTAGAGCTTCCTGGCTGTGTTTGAGATCAGAGTGGAGGTGATGGTGGGGTGGTGATGGTGGTGATGGGAACAGAGAAGAGTGGTTGAGCCCACAGGAGACCTCAACCTCACCCACCTACCTCCCCCAAAAAACGTCCCTTAGGCTTTGAAACGTCTGTTCCTCCAGACAACCCCAGCCTCCTTTTGCCACCTCTTCTCAAGAAATACTGCCCCCTCACTGGCCTCCTTCCATGACTATTGAAGACTTACTTCCCACCGAGGGGTGCTAGATTTTTAGCAAATGAAAATAGAAGGCACACAGTTAAGTCTGACTTTCAGATAAAAAACAAATAGTGTTTTCATATAAATATGTCCCATGTAATTTTTTTTTTTGGCCACAATGCATGGCTGGTGGGATCTTAGTTCTCCGACCAGGGATTGAACCTGTACCCTCAGCAGTGAAAGCGTGGAGTCCTAACCACTGGACCGCCAGGGAATTCCCCGTCCCATGCAATGTTGAGACATAGAGTTATCTGGCAGCCCTATTCTCTTTCATCAGTGTCATCATTACTGTGGCAGACACTCTCGCCTGTCTTCCCATCAGCCTTCCTTCCCCTTCCTCAAGAACTGAACCCTGATTTTGTCTGGGGTGGCATTGTGTCCCAGGCAATGAATCATGATTAGTATAAGCTAGTCCTGACAACTCTGTTCTCCTTTGCTTTCCCAAACTCCCCTCCAGTCAGGGATGATCTGGTGGCTGCAAATTTTTTGACACCCTCTTTTTCAAAAAGTAGAAGCTCACACCCTCCCCTTGAATGTAGGCTGGACTTACTGACTCATTTCAAAGAGTGACTTCCAAGCCTAGGTCATAAAAAACATTGTTGCTTCTGCCCTGCTCTCTTAGATTACTCACTCTGGAGGAAGTTAGCTGCCATGTTGTGAGAACACTCAACAGCCCTGTGGAGAGGCCCATGTGGGAGGAACTAACAGCCAGCACCAACATGCCAGGCTTGTAGGTGAGCCCCCTTGGAAGTGGCTCCACTCCCAGTCAAGCCTATGGATGACTACAGTGTGGTCCGACATTTTGACTGTAGCATGAGCCAGGGACATACTCGTATTAATCATATTTTTTATTTTCTATATTTTATGATGTTTCAATGTCTTTGGGAGCCTTGGTGTCTGGGAAGACACTGCCCCTCCCAGGGCTAGCTAGTTCCTAGAGACAGTAAACAACTTGTCAGTTAGCCTGCCTTTCATGTACAAACCAACCAACCCTGTGTCTATACCCCCATCCACCTCCTTATCTAACTCTCACACATCAAGCCAATATTTTCTCTGCCATAAGTCAACCCAGGGCCAGGCACTGGACAACTAGGGACAGTCCCTATGCCCCAAAGCTCACTGGAATTATTCAAACTAGCCAGCTCTAAGCTGTTTACCCTGCCCTGCCTTGCCCCTTCTGCAGAAACCCCAATAAAGGCTGTGCTCTTGGACTTCTGTCTTTCCTTTCTGCTTCCTGACTGACACTGGTGCTTTCCCCTGTGGCCCTGCATGGCACAGTATGCTTCCTGTTTCTAGGGGAACTGTAAGTAACATTAAATTTTCTTTCAATGGCATTGACTTCCCCATGTTGTCACACAGTCACCTTTATAAATTGAGTCAGGCACAGATCACTCCTGAGAGATCCTGATCTAGAACCACCTAACTATGCCATTCCTGGATACTTGACTCACAGAAAATTCTAGAGATAGTAGATGTTTATTGCAGCAGCTAGGTTTTGGGTAATTTGTTTTATAGCAATGGATAACTGATACAGATGGTCATATGACCTAGTTCTTGCTAATGAAGCTTTCCTGATAAAAGGATCAGAAAGGAGAAGAGCTCATGGGAATTGTTACAAGTATGATGTAAGTTACAGAAGTGATAGCCATTCTGGGACCATGAGGTGCTGAAATATAAGGATGAAGGAGTGAAAAAACAGGCAGAACCTGGGTCTTTTATGACATCATTAAGCTGGTGGAACAACTCTGTGGTCTCCTGCATCCAGATTTGTAGACAAGCAAACAATAAATATCTTTGTGGTTTGAGCCACTGTGTCATGCAACTTGCAGCTTAATGCATCCCTAACTGATAGACTCAGCATACACAATAACGTCTCACTTAACTGGAGTAACTCTATGCAATGACTTCACTTATCTAGAATCTGAAATGAAGCTAAAAGGACAAAAGCAGCACCACAACATCCATATCAAGCACCTTACTCTTGGGTAAACTTTCCTGGCCTTAACTCATAGCCGTTTTACTCTTACTTTACATACAATTCTAACAGGCTTCTCTTTTTTTGTTGTTTTTTTTGGCCGCACCACGCAGCATGTGGGATGTTATCTTAGTTCCCTGACCAGGGATCAAATCTGTACCCACTGCAGTGGAAAAGTACAGAGTCTTAACCACTGGACCACCAGGGAATTCCTCCTAACAAGCTTTTCTAGGGCATCTTCCCAGGCCATAGCTTGGAAATCAAATTCAATTCCATAATCAATCATCTGCTACGTGCAAAGCACCGTGGGAGGCTCTGCTAGGCACCAGGTATGCACAGATGAGTTTCAAGTGGAAGAGCAACATGATCCAATTGGCCAGGTAACTTGGGCTACAATGTAGAGATTGGAGCAAGCCTGGAAAAAGGAAAAGAGAAAATTTTCTAGTGGAGTACCAATTTATTAAGAAAATATATATTTAAAATTATTTCCCATGGAAAATTCCATCTACAGGACAAGTCACTCTAACTCTTCTTCATTGTTGCTAATACTGGTTTCCAAAATACTTGTCTGCTTTGACTTCCTGAACCCCTTAAAAGTTTTCAGAAGTGAAATAATGTGCCAGGCCTGGATCTGAGTTCTGAGGAGATGCAGAATGCAGCAGCTCTAAGATATCCCGAAACATGATTATTCTCCCTCTAGACTTCATAGAATCTAAGGCCCAGGGGAGGGGAAGGAACAGCTCAGAGTGACCCAACTAGTGGCAGAGTGAGGACTAGAACCCAGGACTCTGTACTTTCCCTTTCTCCAGGCAGTGAGGAAGGCAACGATGATTCCATCAAACCACTCAAACATTTCCTCCCATGGGGAGCAGAGCCTTGACCCAGTGCTGCGAGCTCCCCCAGGGTCAGGAAGCTCTGCCTGCTCAGGATTTCCTGTGTGTGGGAAAGAAACAGGATGAACAGATAAATCCTCTGAGGCTTATTTTCAAGTGTGCCAAGGCTTCCCCTTCATGAGTCTGCAGCAACCCTGGCCAAGAGGACCAACACACTGATGTGTTTTGTATGTTTCTAAAAGAAATAAAAAAAAAAAAAAGGATGACCCTGTACCCATGAAGCACAAGGCTGGACATGGTAGGGAGAAGAGCATGGGTCATTGTCCCTGCCCTAGGGAACAACCTTGGTTTGAGTCCTCCCAGAAACAGACTCTAAGACAAGTATTTAAGTGCAAATAATCTAATTTGGTGGTGATCCCAGGGCATTCCTGTAGGGGAGGGAAGGGAAGGCCTCCAGTAAAGGAAGCATTATCAAGGCAATTACCGTGGTGGGAAACCAGAGCTCAACCCTGCTAAGGAACTCTCAGAGACAGGGTAGAGTAGGCCTCACTCATCCCAACCAAGGGGCAAGGGAGCTGGGATACTCATCCTTTGTAGGTTGAGGGCTGGGGTGGGGCAGGGGCTGGGGCAGGGAGGGGGTGGCGTGGAGGTGGGGGGCGGGTGCCAACTCTCGGCACTTCCGGCTTGCCTGCGTGCAGACCCAAGAGTGGTCCTGAGGCCAGAACAACGTAAGCAGCCTCTGGGGAGTCGTGGCAGTTGTCAAGGGGATATGGGCAGTGTCTGCTCCAGGGGCTGACCACTAATTGGTTTTACATTTACAGGAAAAGGCAGTTACAGGCCCAGGAGACCTGCCTCCTCCTCTCTGTGTGAGGATGTGGAGGGTTTATACAGTGCAATAGTGGGGGCTTTTGCCTCTCCAGGCCCCCGTCATCGCTATCTTCTCATGTTGGGGAACCACGTTACCCACTGTGATATAGTCATCTGGCCTGCATGAACATCCACATCTTCCTCTTGGACACTCAGCTAGACCACATCTCCCAGCCTCCCTTGCAGTTAGAAGGGGTCATGTGACTGATTCCAGCCAATGAAATGTGAGTAGAAGGGACGTGCATCTCTTATAGGCTTAGGCCGCAGAAACCTGGGTACTCTTTTCGCTTTCCTTTTCATGGTGACCTTGGAGACCACGTGACAGAGGTGGTAGGCTGTCTTCAATGGTCTTGGAAGGAAGATGACATCTCACAATTTACTACACAAATCACTATTGTTAGTTAGCTCTAAGAAGGAAACGGTTAAGGTGCCTTGAGCACTTTGCCTGATCCAGGCAGAGAACACAGCATGGGCAAAGGCCCTGAGGCGGGAAGAAGGAAACCAAAGTGAGCTAGGGTGACTGGAGGTAATGAGCAAGGGAGAGTGGCATGAGAGGAAGGTGCATGATCCTGATACAAGATTCATTTGTTTGTGGGAGGAATTTGGTTGGTATGACCTGGACACAGCATTGGCAGCCTCCCCACTCTCCCTGGGGGTAGAGCATCAGTTTGAAAAAACAGATTGTCCAGGAGGGGCTGAATCTAGAACCTCAGAATCTGGGTGTATGTGTAGCTTGGATAGTCACGGGGTTCAGAGAGCCCCGTATCTGGAGTCCCCTGTCCCAGAGTCAGGGCCCCCTGCTGGGTCTGCCGTGGTGGAAGGGCTTTTCTGTCACCTCAGAGGATCGTTTCTGGGTCACATGGCCTGCCTTTGGTGAGTCTTTTTTTTTTTTTTTAATATTTATTTATTTGGTTGCGCCAGGTCTTAGTTGTGGCATGCGGGATTTATTTCCCTTACCAGGGATTGAACCCAGGCCCCCTGCATTAAGACCCCTGCAGAGTCTTAACCTCTGGACCACCAGGGAAGTCCCATGGTGAGTCTTGAAATCAGGTGGCCCAGGCCCTCTCCTGAGCTGGATTCCTCTTATCCTACCAAGATGACTCCAATATCAATGCTTCAGGCTCTTCTTATGGGCTAGCCTGGGAACCTCACCGCATTGTCTTGTTAAACCTTGAGTAACTGACTTAATAATGAACTGTGGGGCCAGAGCTGCTTGCTTGACCTGAGGGGCTGCCTTTTGCCTGCCCCACCCTCTCCCCTAGAGCAGTGCCCTCTCGGGAAATGCAGCCGACCCAGCTGCATCCGTGGGAAGGCCTGGCCCCCGCACCTCGCCCTCCCGGCCCTGCTGAGGCCGCAGGAAATGACCCTCTTAGCAGCCACAGGCTGTGATCCAGAGGACAATGACAGAGGGACGGAAGCCTGCTTGTCCCAGCTAACTTGTCCCTTTGGGGGCATGCCAGCTGCTGGAAACACAAAACTGAAGATTCAGTGGGAAAACATATTTTTAAGAAAATGAACAAACAATCCTATGGGCTTTAGCCAACTTCTGAGGCTCTGAGGGGTTTTGTTTTCTTTATTTGCGTATGTGAGTGTGCGCGTGTGTTTAAAACATAAACAAGACTCAGAATCAAAGAATCTAAGGTTTGGAAGGTCAGCCATCCCACCCAAGCAGCAGGCTCCCTGTGGCATATGTCTTCATGTGGCTGCGACCCACCTCTCCACTCCGCCGTTAATCACGTCACGTGGCTCTGGCCACTGTCCCCCACCTCATCTCCACTCACCACCTAGAATCCAGAGAGCTCTTCTCAAACTCAAATCAGCTCAGCACTTCTGGTGCTCTGCAGGCTGGCCCTGTCTCATTCTTCACGTGTCACCTCTAATGCCACCTCCTCCAAGGGCCTTCCTGGACACTGTCTGTGAAACAGCACCTCTCAATGGTAACCTCTCATAGCACTGAACCCCATCTGGAACGCTCTGGTTTCTTTACATGTGCCAAGCACATAGTAGGCACTCAACAATTGTTTATTGACCGACTGAATGTTTTTCAGTGGTTGTTGCATTCAGATCAGAGTTGGCTGAGAGAAACCAGATTTTATTGTATTTCAACCAACATTATTGGCTACAAATTGTGTGTCAGGGTAGGAAGCAAATCAATCAGGAATTCGGCTCATTCATTCTTTCGTTCATTTGGAGGGGACAGCCCTGAGTGAATAGTGATTCAGTCTGGGGTGTGCAGAGACCCAAGAAAGCTTCACAGAAGAGGGGATTTGAGGTGGGCTTCCCATCAAAAGGGAAGCCAGGTGGGGTGGGGGAGGTTGTCCAACTGGAAGAAAGTGCAGAAGTTTGGAAGTTGAAAGTGAATGTGTTTGGAAAAGGAAGAGAACCATGGAGTGTAGAGTTTAATTTATTCCCACTTTGGATGTTCAGGGAAGGCAGGGATCTGATTTTTGTCTGGGGCAGCAGGGTGAGGGGACACTCCACCTTGTTTAAGCAATAAAGAGATGGATGTGCCTGGCTGAGGTGAGACGAAGCTGTTTTGTGGCCCTGGAGGCCTTGAATGCCGTGTTGAGTGGTCTGGCTTTTCAGCCATAGGCAACAGAGTCTAATAAAAATAATCATTTTGAGAAGGCTGTTTCGAGAGCCTGGATGTCCTTGGCTCCTGAACTCTAGTTTTCTAGCAATGCAGGACCCCCCCCCCCCCCGGATGCTTCTAGAAAATACAGTTGCCAGGGCCCCATCCTGGAAGAGTCTGATTCTCTGTAAGTCAGAGTTGGGGCCTGGTCATTCATATTTTCCCAACCTTTTCACATGTTGTCATCATTCACGGGGTTTCGTGACTAGTGAGGTTCAGAGAGGTAAAGGCATTTGCCCAAGGTCACCCAGCCAGACAGTGGCAAAGGGGGCATTTTGAACCAGGTCCGTCTGGCCCTCCACATTTACTCACTTTATCTACAGCCTCCTCTGAACAAGCTCCTTTCTCCAGTTTTACTTTCCTCTGAATGCGAGAATCTGTGCTATGGCTGGGTCTACCCACCCTGTGCTCCCTTCCCCTCCCCTCTCCAAGCCTCAAAGGTCAGGTACCTCCCAGCCTTCCGCAGGCATGTCCATTTATGGCTCTGTTGTTCCAAAATGTGGCCAAATTTATAAACTCCCCCTTCCTGGAGACACGAAACAATTTGTGCAGAGTGCAGTGCGGGGGCAGAGATGGGAGCTTCGCCCGAGGCCTGGACTTCAGCCCGGGCCCAGGCCCAATGAGCTCTGGCGTTGGATGGGTCCCAGACCCTCCCTGGGCCTCAGTTTCTCCACCTACAGAGCAAAGGAACTGGATTAGGTCATTCCTTAAACCCTTCCTAAGTCTAGACACATCCAATTTACTGCTTACAAATGCCAATTCCCTAAATCCATGACCCCAGTAATTGTAAAAGGAGGTGCTAGAGGATGGACTGCATGCAGCCTCTAGCCTCTCTCTTTGCATTTCTTTTCTTTTCTTTTTTTTTTTTTGGCCATGCCATGTGTCATGCCCGATCTTAGTTCCCTGACCAGGGATTGAACCCATGCCCCCTGCAGTGGAAGTGCAGAGCCCTAACGACTGGACCACCAGAAAATTCCCTGCATTGCTTCTTTTCTTTCTTTTTTCTGCTTGATTTTTTTTAATTAAAAAAATTACCCAAGGAATATACTTTCCTGGAAAAATAAAAATAGCCCTACCCAGCCCCCATTCCTACTCTCCTTCTCAGAAATAATGATTGTCAAAAGTGTGAAGTGGAGCTTTCAAGACATGATTCTCTGCATTTATTTATACATGCATTCATGTTCATATGGGAGGGTTTTTATTCCATTTATTTTTTCATAAATGGGACTTGTATTTTATGTTCAGCATCTTTTTTCACTTAATGTCTTATCCCTTTTTGCATATCAGCCTCTTCCTTAAAAGAGTTTGAATGAGGTATGACTTACATACTATAAAATTCAACTGTTGTGAATGTAGAGCTCAATGATTTTTAGTAAATTTATGGAGCTGTGCATCCATCATCACAATCCAGTTTTAGAGCATTTCCAGCCCCCCAACAAGTGCTCTTATGCTCATTTGTGAGTCAGTCCCTGCTCTTACCCCTGGCCACAGGTGCCCACTGATCTTTCTGTAGGTTTGTCTTTTCCACACATTTCATGTAAATGGAATCACACAATACATTGTCTCTGACTACTTTTATTAGCATAACTGTTTGGAGGTTCATCCATGCTGTAGAGTGTATTAACTATTTTTTTTTTTTTTTTTTTTGCTACTCTTCCATTTTATAGATATACTACATTTTGCTTATTGCTTACCAGTTGATGGACACTTGGAATGTTTCCAGTTTGGAGCTATTAGGAATAATATTGCCATAAATGTTCGCACCTAAGTCTTTGTGTGGGCGTGTGTCCTCATTTCTCTTGGATGGACACGTTAATCCCAACCTTTTAAACTGCTGTGGCATCCTCCATTGGCAGGACACACTCTGATGTCATAAACAGTCCCCCATCCATGGACATTTAAGTTGTTTCCAAGGTTTCACTGTCACAAACTTCGCTGCTCTGAGCTGTTTCACACATCCATCTTTGGGCACATGTGCAGGGAGAGAGAGAGCTGGGTCACAGAGTATGTACAGTTTACATTTGTTGAACTGTTGTCTTCTCTTCAAAGGAACAGGAAATGATGAAAGAGAGTGAGAATCCACAGTGAAGATATCACACCCCCTGCACCCCACCCATTGAGCTTGAGGGACTAGACAAGGAGGAAAAAGGTGGCTTCTGGAGAAAAGTCCCCAGGACAGGGCAGTCACAGGATGGCCAAGTCCAGACAGGAGGAAGCAGAGGCTCATATAGGGACTAGAACCCTTCCTCCCAAGCTTCTCTTTTGCAGGGCTGTAGGTAAAGAGCTCTCAGTCGCTGGAGGTATGCAAATGGAGGCTGGCCAGCCATGTGGCAGGGGCTATAAAGGACCTCTCAAAATCTGATGGGGGACTGGGCTGTATGGCTTCTGAGACAGCAGTGTGGCTGAGGGGTTAAGAATGTGGCTTTTGCTGGTAGGGACCCTTGGTTCAAACCCCAGCTCTGCAATTTCCTAGCTCTGTGATGCTGAGAGAGTAAATTCAGTGCCTCCAGCCTCAGTTCTCTCAGCTGTAAAATGGAGATGTAACTCCGTGTCCTATAGTCAGTGGGGTGTCAGTGACATCAAGTGGGTGGGGCTCAATTTTGGGGTTTATGATTATGACTCTCTTGATCCTGTGGTCATGGGCTGTTCTGACTGGGACCCCAGGAACTGGGCATTGGAGGACTGTGATGTGTGCCCAGTAGCCTCCAGAGAAGGAATTCCCTCATCAACCCTCAAAGCTTGGCTGTCCCTCTTCCAGCCATGTGACCTTGGACAAGGATGTAATCTGTAACTCAATGTCCTCATCTGCACAACAGTAACAGTACTAACCTCATAGGGCTGTTGGGCAGGGAGAATAGGTTAAACTTCATGTGACAGAAAACCCCATAATAATAGTGGCTTACCCAAGAATCATTTCTCTCACCTCTAGAGGTTAGCAGGCGAGCAGTCTAGGACTGGTGTGACAGCTCCATGGAGTAGTTAGTGATCTAGTTCTCAGCTCTTCCAATCTTAGTATGTGGCTCTAATCCTCATAATACAACAGGACAGCCAGAGATCCAGCCATTACATCTGTATTCAGAAAGGAGCATGGAGGAAGAGGGGGCAAGAGGGCAAAGAGTATGAACCAGCTCTTAAAGTTTTCCCCAGCTGTCACCTGACAGTTCCACTTATGTCTCATTGGCCAGAACTTTATCAAGTAGCTATACTAGCTGCAAGGGAGAGAGGAACAGATATAGGGGAGACAGGGAACAGCTTTGTTTCCTCCAGCCCCCAGGGAACCATTATTCTAGCACCTGTCACCATAGATTTATCTTGCCTGTTCTAGAACTTTATATACATGTCATCACACAGAACATTCTCTTGTATCTGGCTTATTTCATTCAACATTATGTTATGACCTCCTGAGTTTTGTTTTGTTTTTTTATCTCCCTCCATCCAGAAGGAGACATTCATCAACATTTGGTATTTCATTACTTTCTTCCGTCAATGAGTCACTCATTCAACAAATAGTTTTTGACCCCCTACTATATAGGGAGGGCTGGCCAAACACAATCATTCATGGCAAAGACTGATGAACTCTGAGTCTCCCAGGATGTTCTCTCACTCAAGACTATTTTGGCGCCAAATTACAATGGTGACAGCCCTACTCTGAACTCCTCCAGCAACAGGGAGAATCCCCGGTAGACAGAGGCCACATAGTCCAGTGGTGAGGAGCTCAGGCTCTGGCACCCACAGATGGGCACTTAATAGGTACTTAATAAACAGTAGCTGCAACTACTTCCTTGGTACTGGCACAAGAGCCTTGTAAGAAGCAGAGCCCTCCTCTTTTCTCATCCTTTACTGGCCTTGTAAGGTAGGTACCATTACATTTTACCAATGAGGAAAGGATGCTCGGAGAGGTGACGCAACTCTCCCAAGGCTGCACAGCTGGTGAGTGTCTGAGCTGGGATTCAAACCCAGGCCTGTTGAGTATCAAGTCTGAACCTTCACTTCTCTGTTATGGGCAATCACCTCATGTCTCCTCGCCCTTCCTTTTAGCCTTGACCCACTCAAGGGAGAGCCCAGAGTCGTCATGGACAAAGGCCGCACACTTTGCTTTGCCATTTCTTGTTGTCTTTCTCCCTCTTGGGGGTCAATCCAGGATGTTTTCCTGGCTCCAAAGCCAGGTTTGTCTGTTTCAGCTTAAAATCATATTGAAGGGGTAGGAAGAGGCATAACTTGCCAGCATCTCCCCCTGCCTGTGTCCAACACCCTGGTCCTGGGTCCTAGATGGTCTCACTGCCATTTGCCCCCTCCTTCTTGCTTCCTGGGGACCGTCCACCTTGGGGTCCTCCTGAGCTCTCACTATCAAGTGGCCCCAAATGGCAGCATTTTCCTAAGTGACATTTTTCTAAGTGATGGGCATGAGATTATACATTTGAGTCGGTTGTTACCAGTGTCCTGACTCACTCAGCCCATTCCTGCGAGTGAATGTGCCTTTCATTTTAACTGCTGCCTTTTAAAGGACCCATGCATCTGTTTTTCCAACCACAGAAAATCTAATAGAAAGGGGAAAAAATGTCAAAGAAATAGTTAAGTTTTCTCCATGGGAGCAAATTTTCCAGGGAAGAAAATATGTCAGTCTTATGATATAATTGAGTGGCTTTCAAAAAATAATTTTTCAGCATGAACTCTTTTGCAGAGGGTACTTAAACTGAAGTTCAATGTCCACATGGTTAAAGTAGATCTGCTGGGATAGAAGGAAGGGTGGAGTTTGCACGGTGACATGGCTTCCCTCTTACTCCCTAGCCTCCCACTTCTCTCTGAAACTTGCCTCTGGGTGTGGAACCCAGTTTGAGAACCTCTAAGAGTGACCTGACCCAGGAGTTGGAATCTTGGGCCTGAGCCCCAGGGTTATCCTTTACTAGCATGTGATTTCATGGGAGGGAGTGGGCTTCTCTGGACTCAGTTTTCCCATCTGGGAAATGGCACAGCTGTACTAAAGATTTCCTAAACTTTCCAGTTCAAAGATTCTGTGTGACTGGGGAATATTTAGCCTGAAGTGGTAAACTGTTGGAATATAGACTTTTTGAAAAAAGAAACAGAGTTCTCTTGTTTGAGGAGATCCAGTAACAAACCAACTGCTACAAAAGTGTTTTCCAAGTAGAGGTGCTGTGGGCCTCCTTTCACGAATTGATAGAAAATGACCAATAGCTTCGTTTACTTCATTATTAGAAAGCAGGTAAAGTCGAATCATTATGCTGTACACCTTAAAATTATACAGTGCTGTGTGTCAACATATCTCAATAAAACTGGGGGGAAAGGTGAATAATATTAAATGTAAAAAAAATACTACTCAAGAAATATCACTCCCATAAATCAATGCCAAAAAAGTCACTAATGTATTACTGTATCCAGTGAGAGGAACATTCTAGAAAAAAAAAAAGTAGACTAAAGATGTCCCGTGCCATCCCACCTGTGTAATCAATTCATCAGTAACCCTTCCCTCATGCTCAGTAAACGTAACATACTAAGTAAAAAAAGTACTTAGTAATAAAAAGTCAAACTGAACATTAATAGAGACAGTTACTGAATAGTAATGCAGATGGTTTAAAAAAAATCAAACATACGCATACAATTGGGAGAACCAAGTGTTCTGTTTTGCCCAGACTGAGGGGTTTCTTCTTTCTTTTTTAATTTCTTTTTAATTTTTTTGGCTGTGCCACGCGGCACGTGGGATCTTATTCCCCTGACCAGGGACCGAACCTGCCCCTGTTGCAGTGGAAGTGCAGAGTCTTAACCACTGGACTGCCAGGGAAGTCCCGAGGGATTTCTTGAGACACAGGACTTTCGGTACTAAAACCAAGATTGTTCCAGGCAAACCGGGATGAGTTGTTCACCAACTCTACAGCATAGTAACAGCAGTTACTCTGTGCCAGACACTGTTCTAAACGTTTTTCACATTTTAACTCTTTTAATCTGCATCACAACCCTATAAAGTAGGTAATTTTTTTTTTTTTTTCTGTGATATGCGGGCCTCTCACTGTTGTGGCCTCTCCAGTTGCGAAGCACAGGCTCCGAACGCGCAGGCTCAGCGTCCATGGCTCACGGGCCCACCCGCTCTGCGGCATGTGGGATCTTCCCGGACTGGGGCACGAACCCGTGTCCCCTGCATCGGCAGGCGGATTCTCAACCACTGCGCCACCAGGGAAGCCCTAAAGTAGGTAATATTAATGTCTCCAGTTTTACAGATCCTCAGGGGAAACTAAAGCTCAGAGAGGTTAAGTGGCTTTTCCAAGACTACACAGCTGACTGGAGGCAGAAGCAGGATGAAAACCCACGGGATACGGCTCTAGTGCTCCTAACTGTTACATCACATTGTCTTGCTCCTAAATTGTGTCTTTCGCAAATCACAGCACTGTGACCAGTTCTGTGACCAAGGCCAGCCGGGGAACTCAGGAGACTCAGACCTGGCTCTCTGTGGAATAATATTGAGGGGCCCCCAGCTTCTCTGGGTCCTGGCTTGCAGCTTGGTGAAATGAAAGGGCTGGTTTGGAGCAGTGGTTTCCCCATTTTTTTAAGTGGTAGAACTTGTCAGACAATTGGGACCCCAATATATAAAACAGACCAGGAAATGTACATCTTCAGAGTTGAGCTGAAAACTTTTCATTGCATACAGAATTCCCGAAACTCTGCCCGGTATCCTGAGGCTTCCAGAAACAGTGTGAAAACCTGTGGTTTAATGGCTCTCTAGGGAAATTTTAGGCTTTAAAATTAAATCCAACATTTAATTTAAACATTTTATTCATTCACACTGCAAAAATGTTTGCGTTGTGTAAGATCTGCCAGGCACTGGTGCAGGCACTGGGACATCTGAGATGAGTTAGAAAGGGCTTATCCTCCGAGGATCTACTGACATTAGGGACTGCATCATTCTTTGTTTTTTCCTGTGCATTGTCGAATGTTTAGCAGCATTCCTGGCACCTACTCACTAGATGCCAGGAGCACCTGCCCAATTGTGACAGCCCAAGATGTCTCCAGACGTTGGCATGTGGTATCTTAGTTCCCCGACCAGGGATTGAACCCAAGCCCCCTGCATTGGAAGCACGGAGTCTTAACCACTGGACCGCCAGGGAAGTCCCCAAGCGTAGTTTTTTTTTTTTTTTAAAGAAATTATCGGGAATTCCCAGACGGTCCAGTGATTAGGACTTGGTGCTTTCACTGTCGTGGCCTGGGTTCAATCCCTGGTTGGGGAACTAAAATTCCACAAGCTGCGTGGCATGGTCAAGAAAAAAAGAAAGAAAAGGAAAAAAAAAACTATCATAGAATGATCAATGTATGATAAAACTAAAATGAGGTGATGAGACAGGTGTTACTGGGGTACTTCTTCAGGTTGGGTGAGCAGAGACAGTGTCTCTGAGAAGGTGATATTTGATCTGGAACCTGACAACCAGTGGGAAGGAGCCAGTCACGCAAAGATCTGAAGAAATAGTGGATCGGTCAGAGGAACAGCAAGAGCAAAGGATGAGAGGATGGATGGAACTTGGCTTATGGAACAGAACGAAGACCAGTGTGGCAGGAGCATCGATGATGAGGGGCAGAGGAGGGAGAGGTGAGCTGAGTGGGGTGCAGAAGGCAGGTAGAAATGGGGAAGATCAGAGCATTGAAAGCCTCTCAGGCCAGGGAGGGATGTTAGATTTTATTTTAAAATATGAGCATCTGCTATGTGCTCCTGGGCTGGTGCTGGGGACACAAATGTGAATAAGGTAGTTTACTTGTGAGCCCACAGAGGATGAGGCAATTAATTTTAACTGCGGTGAGTCTAGGAAGGCTTCTTGGTGGAGATGACTTCGGAGCTCACTTGAAGGATGAATAAGAACCTATTATGCGTAGGAAAGGAATGGCGGAAATTGTTTTCTGCACCTTATGCAAGTGATTCTTTCTATGCAAGTTGTCAAATTGCTGACTCCTGGGTCCTATGCCCAGAGGTGCTGGGGCCCAGGAATCTGTATTCAACCAGCATTGTAATGATTCTGATGCAGGTGGGGGGAACCCCACTTTGAAAACGATGCTCCATGGCTTTTGTGCCACTTTTCTAGTGCTCAGTGGAGTATGAATGTCTTGAGAAGTCTTACTCCAGGTGGAAAGCATTCACTGGTCTATTGTGTACCGGGACCAAGGGAAGAGAAGAGAAAGGCAGAAGGATCCAGCTTCTGCTTTTCTAACACCCCCAGTCACCCCCTTCTCTCGTATGAGGAAACAGAAACTTAGAGTGGATAAGTGACTCCCCCAAGGTCACACAGCTCAGAAGAGGCCCATCTGGACGCTGAATTCAGGCCTATCCAGCACTCCTAGTCCAGTGCTCTTCCCCTTCCACCAGCCACACTCAGGCTGTTCTTCCCTGGAGGAGATATCTTACATGCCAGCTGTGAAGCCAGCATCCACTGATTTGAAAATCAGCTCTGACTCACACCAGACAGAGCTGCATGGAGCCGAGCAGGCCAGGAGCCAAAAGGCTGAGGAGGAGATTATACACAAGGCGCTACGTGTGTAAAGCTGGGAACACACAAGTGCCCCGAATGCTGCTTGTTTTCCTTCCAGCTTGACACACGCAAAAATGTTCAGGCCTCAGGAAATATGTTGGCAGCTGTTGGAGGTGTGGACAGGAGCTTTGCAAGAACAGGCTGGTATGAGGCAGGCGCCGGGGACGAGAGCCGGCCTGACTGCTGTGAGCATGACTAAGAGCCTTCCTTCCCTGAAATCCAACTCCCTTTCCTTGTTAGCAGGGTGTCTTTGTAGCTGGGACCCCACCAGGTCTGGAGCTGGAGCTGGGTAAGTGGGTCATAAGCATGTAATTGTGTCAGAGTGTGTAAATGGTAAGTGTGTAGTTGTGTAAAGGGGCTAAGCGGGTAAAAGGGAGCATAAGCAGATGAGCAATAAGCACGTAACTGTGTTAGCACCTGAGAGTGTAAAATATGTAAAATATATGTGTGCAAGGAGGTACGCATGCAGCATGTAAGGAGGTAAACACGTAAGCAGATAAGTGTATAAGTGTGTAACTGAGTAACTAGGTCAGAGAGTAAGCATGTAATTGTATGGGCAGAAAATCTGTAAATAAACGAGCATGCAAGCAGGCAATCGTGCAGGCATTCAACATGTAAGCAGGTACACATGTGAGCATTTGCCTGTGCTCCACGTGAGGCATGCAGCTTCCACACACTTCCCTGACATTTATCAAGGCTGTTTTCAGAATTTCAAGTTGATCATGGTTTTGGCCTGTGATAGGGTGAGGTGACAACATCTAAGACCCATTCTAGAGTATTCTGAGCACAAAATAGCCTCAGGCTATTTGGGAGAGTAATTCTACTCACTGCATTTAGGCAGGGCATACAGAGCCTAAGTGTGTCAGTGTGCTGAAGGGATGATTCCCCAAAGTGGCCTCAGGTGTCCATGAAATGATTTCAGGTGGCACAAGGCTAAACATTTTTTTCCTGTTAATCATTACATGTGTCCTAGAGGAAAATTTAAAACTGGCCCTCCAAACTCATGATTTCATCATGGCCATTGGTTCTTAAGATGAGTTGTTTATTATTATTATTATTATTATTATTTGGCTGCACCACGCGGCTTACAGGATCTTAGCTCCTGACCAGGGATTGAACTCGAGCCCTTGGCAGTGAAAGTGCAGAGTCCTAACCACTGGACTGCCAGGGAGTTCCTAGGATAAATTTAAATTGATAGTAGATGTGTTTGAGTTTTGAAAAAGTGAGTTAAATCCACTCCACAACTGGGGTCTATGGGCAGCCTGATTTGCCAGCAGCAGTAGCAGCAGCAAAGCCCCGGGCTACCATAGCTTTCATTCCACAACCAGGGCACTAATGGGTGGTCTCATCCATCATAGTGACAGCAGCAGCAGCAACAGCAGCAGAATCTTGTGTTTCCCTGCTCTCTACCCTGTGGCATAGGGATACCTAGGCCCAGCAGCTTCTGCCCACCCCAACCTCTGCCAGAAGGTCCTCAGTGACAGCAGGTGACCCAGAATAGCACTTCTTCCCCCACATATGGCACCAAAAGGAATTGAGCAGGAGGCTCAGCATCACAAGAAGAATGAAGTAGATAATAATAACATTGCAAGGGCTCAGAAAAATTAAGCTGTTATTGGAACACAAGACTACAGAAATAGTCCAGAACGTACACCAAAAAAACATAATTTCCAAAATTCAGGATTTGAATAGGCTCAATAATCTCCTAACATAATAACCAAAATGTCTAGGATGTAATAAAAAAATTATCAATTATACCAAGAACTAGGAAAATTATAATTTGAATAAGGAAAGAAAATCAACAGATGCTAATATCAAGATGGAGTAGATGCTGGAATTATTTGACAAGGATTTTGAAGCAGCCATCATTGAAATGCTTCAACAATAATAACAAATATTCTGGAGACAAATTTAAAAATAGAAAATCTCAACAAAGAAATAGAAATTATAAAAAGAACCAAATAGCATTTATAGAACTGAAAAATACAGTAATCAAAATAAAAACCTTGCTCGATGGACTCAGTGGAGTGGAGACAACAGAGAATAGAATTAGTGAATTAAAGATGTGTCTATAGAATTTACTTGATCTGCACAACAGAGAGAAAGAAGACTGAAAATATATGCAAAAGACATATCTGATAAATGACTCTTATCCAATACATACAAAGAACAATTAAAACTCAACAATAAGAAAACAACCTGATTGGGAATTCACTGGTGGTCCAATAGTTAGGACTCTGCTCTTCCACTGCAGGGGGCCCAGGTTCGACCCCTGGTCAGGGAACTAAGATGACACATGCTGCAGCCAAAACAAAAAAAACAAACAAAAAAAACCCCCCAAAAAACCTGGTTAACAAAATGGGCCAAAGATTTTAACAGACACCTCACCAAAGAAGATATAAAGATGACAAATAAGCATATGAAAACATGCTCTACAACATATGTCTACATATAATACATATTAAAACAACAGTTAGATACCACTACACACCTATTACAATGTCCAAAATCCAGAACATGGACAACACCAAATGCTGGATGTGAAGCAACAGGAACCCTCATTCATTGCTGGTGGGAATGCAAAATAGTACAGCCACTTTGGAAGACAGTTTGGCAGTTTCTTACAAAACTAAACATACTCTTACTATGCAATCCAAAAATCACACTACTAGGTATTTACCTAAAGGAGATGAAAAGTTATGTCCACACAAAAACCTATACGAAGATTTTTATAGCGATTTATACATAATTGCCAAAACTTGGAAATGACCAAGATGTCCTTTTATAGAGAATGGATAAATAAATATGATACATCCAGACAATGGAATATTATGCACTGCTAAAAAGAAATGAGCTATCAAGCCAGGAAAAGACATGGAGGGAACTTAAATGCATAACATTAAGTGAAAGAGGCCAATCTGAAAAGGCTATATACTGTATGATTCCAACTATATGACATTCTGGAAAAGGCAAAACTATGGAGACAGTAAAAATATCAGTGGTTATGAGGAGTTAGAGGATGGGAGGGATGAATAGGCAGAGCACAAAGGATTTTTAGAGCAGTGAAAATACTCTGTATTATACTATAGTTTGGATATATGTCATTATACACTTGTCTAAACCCATGGAATGTACAAAACAAAGAGTGATTAAGTACTTTGGGTGATTGTGATGTGTCAATGTAGATTCATTAGTTGTAACAAATGTACCATTCTGTGGGGAATGTTGATAATGGGGGAGGCTATGCACATTTAGGGGCATGGAGTATATGGGAAATCTCTGTTCCTTCATCTCGGTTTGGCTTTGAAGCTAAAACTGCTCTTAAAAAAAAAAGATTGAAAAAAAATGAACAGAATCTCACAGATCTGTGGGACAATAACAAAGGATCTCACCTTCATATCACTGGAGTTCCAGAAGTAGAGGAGGAAGAGTGTGGGACTAAAAGTGTTCAAAGAAATAATATTTGGGGGGCTTTCCTGGTGGCGCAGTGGTTGAGAGTCCGCCTGCCAATGCAGGGGACACGGGTTCGTGCCCCAGTCCAGGAAGATCCCACATGCCGCGGAGCGGCTGGGCCCGTGAGCCCTGGCTGCTGAGCCTGCACGTCTGGAGCCTGTGCTCCGCAACCGGAGAGGCCACAACAGTGAGAAGCCCGCATATCAAAAAAAAAAAAAAGAAATAATATTTGGAAATGTCCCAAATTTGGTGAAAGACATAAAAATATGGATACAAGAAGCCAAGTGAATCCCAAATAGGATAAATTTGAAGAGAGCCACAGCAAGATATATCATATTTAAATTTGTAAAAACCAAAGACAAAGAAAAAATATATTAAAAGTAGCAGAGGGATTTCACTGTTGGCACAGTGGTTAAGAATCTGCCTGCCAAAGCAGGGGACATGGGTTCGAGCCCTGGTCCGGAAAGATCTCACATGCTGCGGAGCAACTAAGCCCCTGCGCCACAACTACCAAGCCTGCGCTCTAGAGCCCATGCCCCGCAACTACTGAGCCCATGCGCCCTAGAGCCCATGCTCTGCAACAAGAGAAGCCACCACAATGAGAAGCCCATGCACCAAAACGAAGAGTAACCCCTGCTCGCCACAACTAGAGAAAGCCTGTGCGCAGCAACGAAGACCCAGTGCAGCCCAAAATAAATTAATTCAAAAAAGAAAACTTGTAAAAAAAGTAAATAACTAAAAGCAGCAGAGGGAAATGACACATACTTATAAAGGAATACCACCTTGGATCACAGCAGATTTCTCATCTTAAACCATGGAGGCAGGCAAGAAGTGGCACAACATTTTTCCATTGCTGCAAGAAAATGAACGGTACACGGTGAAACTATCTTTCAGGAGTGAAGGGAAAAATAAAGACATTCTCAGATGAATGGAAACTAAGAGAATTTCTTGCTAGTAGACTTGCTACTAAAGAATGGCTAGGGCTTCCCTGGTGGCACAGTGGTTGAGAGTCTGCCTGCCGATGCAGGGGACACGGGTTTGTGCCCCGGTCTGGGAAGATCCCACATGCCGCAGAGTGGCTGGGCCCGTGAGCCATGGCTGCTGAGCCTGCGCGTCTGGAGCCTGTGCTCTGCAAAGGGAGAGGCCACAACAGTGAGAGGCCCACATACCGCAAAAAAAAAAAAAAAAAAAAAAAAAAGAATAGCTAAAGAATGTTCTCTCATCAGAAAGAAAATAATCACAGAAGAAGGCTGAAGCCTTTAGAAATGAAAGAACAGTGTAATGGGTAAAAATAGAAGTAACCTATCCTTCACCTCATGATTTTAAATCATATTTTATGATTGAAAAAAATTTATAATACCATCTGATGTGGTGGTATTGGGAGGCAGAGATATTGAATAATATCCTCCAAACTGAGAAGGAACTTTGAGACCGAAAAATGAAGCAGACAACTGCATAAAGTGCAATTATGAAGTTTATTGTGGGTAACTTGCATAGAGGCAGGAAGAATTGGGCAAATGGATGATCCAGAGGCATTTGCAGCTGTATTGCATGCCATTGAAGGGTTACAGGGGAACTTGAAGGGGCTAAAGCTAAAAATAGAATATGACTACTAGGGAGAAGCACCTCCACACCAGTGGGAACCGAGGGGTTTTTCCTACCCTCGGGGGGCTCATGACCATTAACCATCTGTGTGAACGAAAGGCATTCTTCCAGGTTTCATGTCAGATGAAAGCAAGGATAAAAGTTGATGGGGAACTCTTCTGGTTTGGGCACATTCCTTGGTGAGTTAGGCTAAAGCTCAGCCACACGGAAAGGTGAGCTGACAAAATGTGGGTCTAAGATGGAGCTGACAAAATGGAGTCAGTGTGGTCCTGCCACACAGGTGGACAATGTATGTAGAAGAAATACTTAAGACAATTAGATTGAAAAAGTGGGAGGGTAAAGGGATCTAAATGGAAAGTATGGTTTCTACATTTCACTCAATGTGGTAAATGTTGACATCAGTGGGCTGTGATGAATTACATAATTACACAGTAATATCTAGAACAAGTACTAGAAAAAACCCTATATATATATACATACATGTGTATATAAATGTAAATATATATATTTACACGTACATTTACTATACAAAGCAATATACTAAAAAATATTACAAATAAATCAAATTGGAACTCTAAAAATATTACCTAAATGCTTAGGTAATCCACATGAAGGCAGTAAAAAGCAACAGAGGATGAGAAATAGAAGGAAAAGATAGAAATACATAGTAAAATGGCAGACTTAAGCCTTAACATATCAATAGTTACTTTAAATGTAAATGGTGTAAATATACCAAATAAAAGACAGAAGACTGGCAGAATGGTTTAAAAAAATTAGGATCCAACTGTATACTATCTAGGGAATTCCCTGGTGGTCCAGTGGTTAGGACTCTGAGCTTTCACTGCCGAGGGGTGTGTTCGATCCCTGGCCGGGGAACTAAGATCTAAAACAAGTCAAGGCTGTCCACTTTTGCCACTTGTATTCAACATTGTACTATAGGTTCTGGACAGGCAACAAGATAAAAATGAAAATAAAGGTACCTATTTGGAAAGAAAAGAGGTAAAACTGTCTTTATTTACAGATAACATGATCATGTATGTAGAAAATCCTAAGGACCTCCCCTCCTACCATGAACAAAAACTGCTAAAACTAATAAATAAGTTCAGTAAAGTCACAGGATGCAAGGTCAATATAATGAAAAAAATCAATTGTACTTCTCCACACTAGCAACAAACAACAACAGCAAAAAGAAATTAGGAAACCAACTCCATTCATTGTAGCATTAAAAAATACTCAGGAATAAATCTATCAAAAGGAGTGCAAGACTTGTACATGGAAAACTATAAAACATTGATGAGAGGAATTTAAGAATATCTAAATATATGGAGAGAGATTCATGTTCATGGACTCAATATTAAGATGACAGTTGTTCCCAAATTGGTCTCTAGATTCCATATAATCTCTACAAAATACTAACAGGATTTAGCATGCTAACAGGATCATTTAACATGATCCTAAAGTTCATTTGGAAAGGCAAGGACATAAAATAGTCAAAAGAATTTGTAAAATGAAGAACAGTTGGAAGACTTGTACTTCCTAAGTTCAAACTTAACTGGCAAAAGGCTGAACATGGATCAATGGAACAGAATCAAGAGTCCAGAAATAGACCCTTACATTTATGGTCAATTGATTTTCAATAAAGTATCAAGGCAATTTGATAAGGAAAAGGTAGTTTTTTCAACAAATAGTTCTGAGACAATTGGATATCAATATACAAAAGGATGAATTTATATCACAATACACAATACAGAAAAATAATACACACAATACAGAAAAATAAACTAAAATGGATCACAGATATAAATTTAAGAACTACAACTATAAGGGAATTCCCTGGCGGTCCAGTGGTTAGGACTCGGCTCTCTCACTACCGTAGTCCTGGGTTCATTCCCTGGTCAGGGAGCTAAGATCCTTCAAGTTGTGTGGCATGGCCAAAAAAAAAAAAAAAAAGTCAAATAAAAACAAGTGTTGGTGAGGATGTGAAGAAATCAGAACCCTTATACACTGCTGATGGGAATGTAAAAGAATGTGCCCCTTTGGAAAACAGTAGACACTAAACATAGAATTACCACATACCCAGCAATTACACTCCTAGGTATCTACCCAACAGAAATGAAAACATATGTCCACTTAAAAACTTGTACATGAATGTTCATAACAGCATTATACCTAATAGCCCCAAACTGTGAACAATCCAAATGTCCATCAATTGGTGAATGCATAAACAGAATATGGTAACAATAGAATATTATTCAGCAATTTAAAAAGTAATGAAGTACTGATACAACAAGGATGAACCTCGAAAACATTATGCTAAGTGAAAGCAGTCAGACCTAAATGGTCACATGTTGTGTGATTCCACTTATACAGAATGCCCTGAAAAGACATATTTATAGAAACAGAAAACAGGTCAATGTTTGCCCACAGCTGAAGTTGGGAGTTGAGATGACTGTGGATGATCACAGGTGAACTTGGTAGGATAATAACAATATTCTTTTTAAAAAAATAATAAATTTATTTATTTAATTTTGGCTGTGTTGGGCCTGAGTTGCTGCGTGTGGGCTTTCTCTAGTTGTGGCGAGTGGGGGCTACTCTTTGTTGTGGTGCATGGGCTCAGTAGTTGTGGCACGTGGGCTTAGTTGCTCCGCGGTATGTGGGATCTTCCCTGACCAGGGATCAGATCTGAGTCCCCTGCATTGGCAGGCAGATTCTTAACTACTGCACCACCAGGGAAGTCCCAATGGCAATATTCTGAAATAATTGTGGTGATGGTTGCATAACTCTATAAAGTTACTAAGAATCATTGAATTACTATATGTTTATCATTGATGAATTTTATGGTATAAATACCTCAGTAAAGCTGGGGAAAACACTGAGAGAATAAATTTCTGTTTTAAACCATCCAATCTGTGGTAATTTGTTATGGCAGCCATAAGAAATGAATACAGGGTTCATTACACTATCACTTCTACTTTTCTGTATGGTTGAAATTTTTCATAATAAAATGTTAAAAAAAATATTGCAAGTCAACTCAGTGGCCTCCAGGTTAGGGGACACTGGGGAGTGGTGGAGATTGTGGCACATGCCTACAGAAGGCACACGCTCTGTCTAAAGCTCCTGTGATTGTGGCACTGTGGAATATACACCCAGGGATGCCAGGGCTTCTGATTTGTCAAAAGAAACTGGGAATCCACATTTTTCTGTGCCGTCTTATGAATTTGATATTTTTGTAACTAATTCAAAAATCTTAAATACTTGTGTGACTTTTTGAAGCAAGAACATGTGTGTTCTGTTTGGATCTGATCCTCAAATAACACTGAGAATATGGGTTTCGTAAGTGCTTAGTATATGTCAAACACGATGAAGGCATTTTATAGGCTGTATTTCACTTAGTCATCAGGAGGTAACTATTGTTTATGAGGATTTTTTTTTTTTACACATGAGGAAACTGAGGCAAAGAGTTTGCATGTGTTCTCTCTCTCTCCCTCCATAACCCACGAGTTGTTTTGAAAGGTCTGTATCAACTGCTCAGAAGAGTGGACCCTGGAATTAGACACACCTGGATTCAAAACTCAACTCTCAAGTTAAACAGTATTTAACTTTGGGCTAGATATTCAAACTCTCTGAGAGCCTTGGTTTCTTCATGGGTATCAGTTCTTAATTCATGGGGCCATTAAAGGATTAAATGGGACAGAGTATGTCACATACTACGCCTGATTACTGTAATACAACTAGGAACTAGTAGATGCAAGGTATCATTATTTTTATTTTAAAATACCGTTGCTAGGTGTAAGAATTTCTTTCTTTCTTCCTTCCTTTCTTTCTCCTTCCTCCCTCCCTTCCTTCTTTTCTCTCTCTCTCTCTCTTTCTTTATTATTATTTTTTTGTTGCTCCATGCAGCTTGTGGGATCTTACTTCCCTGACCAGGGATTGAACCCAGGCCGTCGGCAGTGAGAACACGGAGTCCTAACCACTGGACCGCCAGGGAATCCCCGACCTTGATAATGTTGAGAAGAAGCGGTCAAATATTTTGTAGGCTGCTCCACTATTGGATTTGTCCAATGCTTTTCTCATAAGACCGGGTTATGGGGAAGGAGACCACAGAGCTCTCCATTTCCATTACATCATATCAAGCAGACATGCTATCAACGTGACTGATGACTGTTGATGTTGGCCTTGATCACCTGGCTGATGTAGTGTTTTTTAGGTTTTTCCACTGTCAAGTTACTCTTTGTTCCTCTTTCCATAATGTACTTTTTGGAAGGAAGTCGCTATGTACAGCCTATGCCTAATAAGGGGAGAGTTATGCTCCCCCTCCTTGAGGGTAGAGTATCTATACATGAATTATTTGGAATTCTTTTGTGTATTAGTTTCCTAAAGCTGCCATAATAAATTACCACGGACTAGATGGCTTAAAACAACAGACATTTATTCTCTCAGAGTTCTGGAGGCTAGAAGCCTGAAGTCAAGGTGTCAGCAGGACCATAGTCCCTCTGAGGGGTCTGGGGAAGAATTGTTCCTTGCCTCTTCCTGCTTCTGGTGGCCACAGGCATTACTGGGCTTGTGGCAGGATGACTCTAATCTCTGCCTCCACCTTCACCTGGCCGTCTTCTCTGTGTATCTGTATGTCTTTCTTATAAGGACACCAATCATTGGTTTAAGGGCTCACTCTGAATCCAGTATGATATCTTTTTTTCCTTTTAATTTTATTTATTTATTTATTTTATACAGCAGGTTCTTATTAGTTATCTATTTTATACATATCAGTGTATATATGTCAATCCCAATCTCCCAATGCATCCCACCCCCACCCTCACCCCAGTATGATATCTTGAGGTCCTTAACTAGTTACATTTGCAAAGACCCTATTTTTGAATAAAGTCACATTCAGAGTTTCCAGTGGACCCGAGTTTTGGGGGCACGCTCTTCAGCCCACTCCATCCAGCATGAGACATTTGTCTCTTCTCTGCCCTCCATCAATTTATTCAGTCATTTTTATCATTATGAACTAAATGGATATTTATTTTTTTACTTTGAGTCATAATCCAATGCTACTTTAACTTTTTGCTTAAATTGTTTCAGCTTTGGCTATTAGAAGTTCTTTCAGTTGCTTCCTGTGACATAAACTTATTGTTGTTGTTGTTATTATTTTTTGAGCAAGTCCTTACTCTCTGGCCCTACAAGATGCTCCAGGCTCATCTTGTATATTTCCTGCTGCAGTCCTAGAACCAGCCATTTCTCTAGGGAGCTCTGGTTCCTTTTCTTGGGGAATAGCATCAGAAACCAAAATCTGGGCATTAGGCATTCTTATGGCTTCTGGGGTGTCATTTCTTTTAGGCTCTTTCAGTAGACAGAGCAAAAAAAAAATGTGTTTTCTATATATATAACTATATATATATTAAACATAAACATATATATTTTATATAACACATACATATTAAAATTTGTATATATATAAATTTGTGTATATGTAACCACCTATATCTATATTAAGCTGAACATGAGCTCATGCTGATGTATCCAATTCTAATCCATTACCTTGTGGATCATTCTAGCTTCTTTCCCTTGCTTATCTGTAAACTTCTGTTCCAACAGTGAGAAAACTGACTCCTGCTGACATCCATTTACTTAATTGTTCCATTCCAGTACACATGTGATGACAAATTGAAATTATAATGGAGTGATCACAGTTCAGGTGTACAAAAATGGAGTCGGGCAGTCACTGAGGATCTGGTCTCACTTCTCTGTATCACTGAGAAAAACTTTCTTTGAATTGTACCACACCCAAGGATACCACCAGGTTTATTCAGAACACCTGCCAGCTGCAACCTTATGGCCTCAAGTTCTCCCCTTGTAACTATGCAACCAGTTTGGACCCCAACCAATCCTTACTTAAGAAGCACCTTTATTTCTTGCCAGCTTCAATTATAATTCTTGATAAACAACTCATGCAACTAAATGTAACCTTGAGGTTTCTGCCTTTATATGCCATTTTGTAGTTCAGTGCAACCCACTTCAAGTGCTTCTTGAACCTGTGTCTCTCAGGCTGCAGTCCTAACAAACCTTTTAATTTCAATCAGGTCTCCATTTCTGAAGTTTTGGTTAATCCACATATAGCAGTATCAGAGTAGTTAACTTGTAACCACATAGGAAACAACATTATCAACTAGAGTACAGTGTTTGTGTGCAGTTCCTTTTGCCTTTAGTCTTATAGACCCCACTTAGTGCAAAGATTTTCTTAGATTAGCACCTCCATCCCCTTCAGTGAAGTTGTTTCATATATTCATACATTCATATAGTTAAACTCTCTTATCACAGCCTTCATTCCTTCCTAGGATGTCCCAACCTCCTAAATTATTATTTTTCTCATTTGCATATATTAGGTTTCCCTCTGTGCTGTACAGTATTTTTTTCCCACCGTCCCCTGTATAGTTCTATGAGTTTTGAGAAATGCAGTAATGAATTGTGTCTAGCATTACAGTATCATACAGAATTTTATTGCCTTAAAATCCTTTCTGCTTCATTATTCATCCCTCTCCCTGAATCCCTGGTCTGATGTGTGTGTGCTTTTTCCAACACCACCAAGCAATTAACTCAATTCTGACATGAACTACTTGGAGATAGCGTCAGAGCCCATAGGTTAAGGACTCAGTCCTACAAGACTGCCCCCCACACCCTTATACACCAATTTCAAATCTAGGTTTTCTCTTGTGCTTCTGATGAACTGGCTATAGATCAGAGGTTCCCACGACCCCATCCTTGATTTCAATTAATTTGCTAGAGCAGCTCACAGAACTCAGAGAAATGTTTTACTTACTAGACTACTGGTTTATTATAAAAGGATATAACTCAGGAACAGCCAGATGGGAGAGCTTCATAGGGCAAAGTATGTGGGAAGAGGCCCAGAGCGTTCATGCCCCCTGGGTGTGCTGTTCTCTCCAAATTTCCGTGTATTTGTCAGTAAGGAAGCTCTCCTGTCCTTCTGGGGTTTTATGGAGACTTCATTACACAGGTATGATAGATTAAATCAGTGGCCATTGGCATTTGAACACAATCTCCAGCTCCTCTTCCCTCCACAGAGGAGGTGGGGGTGGGAGGGACTAAAAGTTCCAACCCTCTAATCACATGGATGGCTCATTCCCTTGGCAACCAGCCCCCATCCAAAGGTTATCCAGCGGCTCTTGAAATCACCTCATTAACATAACAAAACACACCTTTATTGCTCTTATCACAGGAAATTCCAAGGGTTTTAGGAGCTTTGTTCCAGAACACAGATGAAGACCAAATATAAAATTCTTATTATAAATCATGATATCACACCTGGCATCCACTGATTATTTTACTGTCTCTATAGTTATGTCTTTTCCATTTGGAACCATATAATGCATAACCTTTTCATACAGACTTCTTTCACTTTGCATTATGCATTTAAGGTTCTTCCATGTCTTTTCATAGCTTGATAGTTCATTTCTTTATATTGCTGTATAATAGTCTGTTGATTGGATGGGTGTATCATAGTTTGCTTACCATTCATCTATTGAAAGACATCTTGGTTGCTTTCAGTTTGGGGTAATTATGAATAAATCTGCTATAAACATTTCCATATAGGTTTTTGTGTATGATGTTGTTGATAATTTAGGGGGGGCCTTGGGATCCTGTTTTTGCCTCTAATGATCAACATTCTCAAATGTAGATGAGAAACATCATTCACAGGTTTGCAGCTTTATAGCGGTGGTTCTGAGGTTTGAAGAGAGACTATCTTTCTGGCTTGGAGACTCCTTCTCCATTCCCAGACCATGGTCTTGACTGCCCAACACACTGGCCACTTGTCCGTTCCTCCACATTAGTGGAGTCCCCAGAGAATTCCACTAATGTTCCAATACTCCACACTCCTCCACCTCCAACTCCTTGAACCTCAAACTGAACACATTATTTTCTCCCTCAAACCTACACTAGGATCTTTATTCACTCCTTTGGAGGGGGCACCCTTTCCCTTGCCATGCGTGCCCTCCTCTGCTTCCCCCCTTTTTTGGTCAGTTATCCAGCCTGCGGATTCACCCTGCGGATTCTCTTCCTCCTTGGTTCCATCACCATTGCTGCTCCTTGGGGGGGGATCTTCCTCATCTGCCCCCCACACTTTGAACTTGGTGCTTCAGACAGACCATGCTATTTCATGCCTCTGCACCTTTACATAAACTGTTCTCTCTGCCAGGGTATACCCTTCCTCTCATTAACTGCCTGGGGAATTCATAATTATCTTTCAAAACTCTGCTCAGGCATCTGGAAAGCTTTGCTTATCTTCTCTTTATGCTCTTGTTACTAAAAATGTGGTCTGTGAATGACCACTCTTTGGACATCACCGGGAACTGGCAGGAATGCAGTATCGAGTTCTATTTCAGACCTTCTGAATCCAGATCTGCATTTTAAAAGAGGCACAGGTGATTCATGTGCAAGTTGAAGTTTGAGAAGAGTTACATACCACTTCTGACACTGCGCTTCTATTGTGAGTTGCATTTTTTTGTAATTATTTGTGTCTGTTTTCCCCTCAAGACTGTGAGTTCCCTGAGGTCAGGCTCAGGGTCAGGGTTCATGCCCCATTCAGGAGCCAGTCCAGGCTGTGGCAACTGATATGTCTTTTGAACCCTCAGGGCTCTTCAGACCTGGGTGTGAGCCCAGTGGCAAAAAGAAGAATTACAGGGCTTCCCTGGTGGCGCAGTGGTTGAGAGTCTGCCTGCCGATTCAGGGACACAGGTTCGTGCCCTGGTCTGGGAAGATCTCACATGCTGTGGAGTGGCTGGGCCCGTGAGCCATGGCCGCTGAGCCTGTGCGTCCAGAGCCTGTGCTCCACAACGGGAGAGGCCACAACAGTGAGAGGCCCACATACCAAAAAAAAAAAAGAAGAATTACGGGGCTTCCCTGGTGGCGCAGTGGTTGAGAATCCGCCTGCCGATGCAGGAGACACGGGTTCATGCCCTGGTCCGGGAAGATCCCACATGCCACAGAGCAACTAAGCCCGTGAGCCATGGCCGCTAGGTCTGCGCGTCCGGAGCCTGTGCTCCGCAACAGGAGAGGCCACAACAGTGAGAGGCCCGCATACCGCAAAAAAACAAAAAACAAAAAAACAAAAACCAAAAAAACAAAAAAAAAAAAAGAAGAAGAATTACAGAAGTGAGGTTCTTTTCAAATATTATTTTACTTTATCCTTACAAAAATATTATCAGGACTTCCCTGGTGGCTCAGTGGTTAAGAATCTGCCTGCCAGTGCAGGGGACACGGGTTCGAGCCCTGGTCCGGGAGGATTCCACATGCCGCGGTGCAACTAAGTTCATGAGCCACAACTGCTGAGCCCATGCGCCAAAAAAGAAAAAAAAATAGCGACTTCCCTGGTGGCTCAGTGAATAAGACTCCATGCTCCCAGTGCAGGGGGCTGGGGTTTGATCCCTGGTCTGGGAACAAGATCCCACATGCATGCTGCAACTAAGAGTTTGCATGCCACAACTAAGGAGCCCACAAGCCGCAACTAAGGAGCCTGCCTGCCACAAAAAAAGACACAGTGGAACCAAATAAATAAGTAAATCAATTAATTAAAAAATATATTATTAAACAATGCATACCTCTCCCCCCTCTTTTTTTCCCATAGGATGAATTCATAGAAGAATCAAATGGAAAAGTGAACAAGGGTTAACGTACAAGAATGTTTATAATTATAAAAAATTAGAAAAGACTTAATTGTCCAACTTTATGCAGCCATTATAAATAGTGTTATGGAGCGTCCCTGGACTTGGTATCCGAGGATTCTCGTATGGGTTGGGGCGGGAGTCCTGCAACCAATCCCCTGTGGATACAGAGGGGCAACTGTACCTTGGGCAATGCACGTCTCTTTAGTTGAGGCAAATCCTTTAAAGTGTTGAAAAATGAGGGCTTTCTGCCAAGGAGAAGATGCAGCAGTCAGCCACTTTACTATTTCTTATCTCCTACCCCTGTGAGTCTGGTAGCCCTTTCCCACTGCTGAGTCATCCTGAGCTGGCACCATTTTATACAATCTATTGTGAATCTCTGCATGCAGCACTGTACAGCTTGTTTTGTTTGAATACATGGGGTGCCTTCAAGATGGTGGAGGAGTAAGACGTGGAGATCAATTTCCTCCCCACAAAGACATCAAAACTACATCTACATGTGGAACAACTCCTACAGAACACCTACTGAACGCTGGCAGAAGACCTCAGACTTCCCAAAAGATGCCCTCAGGTGACCTACACACAGAGGCGGAGCCAAATCTAAAGCTGAACCCCAGGAGCTGTGTGAACAAAGAAGTGAAAGGGAAATCTCTCCCAGCAGACTCAGGAGCAGCAGATTAAATCTCCACAATCAACTTGATGTACCCTGCATCTGTGGAATACCTGAATAGACAACAAATCATCCCAAAATTGAGGCACTGGACTTTAGAAGCAACTTTAGACTTGGGGTTTGCTTTCTGCATCTAATTTGTTTCTGGTTTTATGTTCATCTTAGTTCAGAATTTAGAGTTTATTATCATTGGTAGACTTGTTTATTGATTTGGTTGCTCTCTTCCTTTTTTAAAAAAATATATATTTTTTCCTTTTTCTCTTTTTGTGAGTGTGTATGTGTATGCTTCTTTGTGTGATTTTTTCTGTATAGCTTTGCTTTTGCCATTTTTCCTAGGGTTCTGACTGTCCTTTTTTTTTTTTTTTTTTTTTTAGTATATATATATATATTTTTTGTGATATGCGGGCCTCTCACTGTTGTGGCCTCTCCCGTTGCAAAGCACAGGCTCCGGACGCGCAGGCTCAGCGGCCATGGCTCACGGGCCCAGCCGCTCCGCGGCATGTGGGATCTTCCTGGACCGGGGCACGAACCCATGTCCCCTGCATTGGCAGGTGGATTCTCAACCACTGCGCCACCAGGGAAGCCCTTTAGTATAGTTTTTAAAGCTTGTTGTCATTGGTGGATTTGTTTTTTGGTTTGGTTGCTCTCTTCTTTCTTTCTCTCTCTTTTTTTATTACTTTTTAATTTTTAGTAATTTTTGTCTATTTTAATAACTTTATTTTATTTATGTATTTTTCTTTCTTTCGTTCTTTTTGTTTCTCCCTTTTCTTCTGAGCCTTGTGGCTGACAGGGTCTTGGTGCTCTGGCCAGGTGTCTGACCTGAGCCTCTGAGGTGGGAGAGCTGAGTTCAGGACATTGGTCCACCAGAGACCTCCCAGCCCCACGTAGTATCAAATGGCGAAAGCGCTTCCAGAGATCTCCATCTCAGTGCTAAGACCCAGCTCCACTCAACGACCAGCAAGCTACAGTGCTGGACACCCTATGCCAAAGAACTAGCAAGACAGTAACACAAACCCACCCATTAGCAGAGAGGCTGCCTAAAATCATAATAAGTTCACATACACCCCAAAACACACCACTGGATATGGTCCTGTCTGCCAGAAAGACAAGATCCAGACTCATCCACCAGAACACAGGCACCAGTCCCCTCCACCAGGAAGCCTAAACAACCCACTGAACCAACCTTACTCACTGGGATCAGACACCAAAAACAACGGGAACTATGAACATGCAGCCTGCGAAAGGGAGACCCCAAACACAGTAAGTTAAGCAAAATGAGAAGACAAATACGCAGCAGATGAAGGAGCAAGGTAAAAACCCACCAGACCAAACAAATGAAGAAGAAATAGGCAGTCTACCTGAAAAAAATTCAGAGTAATGATAGTAAAGATGATCCAAAATCTTGGAAATAGAATGGAGAAAATACAAGAAAGGTTTATCAAGGACCTAGAAGAACTAAAGAGTAAACAAACAAAGATGAACAATACAATAAATGAAATTAAAAATTCTCTAGAAGGAATCAATAGCAGAATAACTGAGGCAGAAGAATGGATAAGTGACCTGGAAGATAAAATAGTGGAAATAACTACCACAGAGCAATATAAAGAAAAAAGAATGAAAAGAATTGAGGACAATCTCAGAGACATTTGGGACAACATTAAACATAGCAACATTCGAATTATAGGGGCCCCAGAAGAAGAAGAGGAAAAAAAAAAGGGACTGAGAAAATATTTGAAGAGATTATAGTTGAAAACTTCCATGGGTAAGGAAATAGTCAATCAAGTCCAGGAAGTGCAGAGAGTACCATACAGGATAAATCCAAGGAGAAACACACCAAGATACATAGTAATCAAACTATCAAAAATTAAATACAAAGAAAAAATATTAAAAGAAGCAAGGGAGAAGCACAGTTAACATACAAGGGAATCCCCATAAGATTAACAGCTGATCTTTCAGCAGAACCTCTGCAAGCCAGAAGGGAGTGGCAGGACATATTTAAAGTGATGAAAGGGAAAAACCTACAACCAAGATTACTGTACCCAGCAAGGATCTCATTCAGATTCGAAAGAGAAATTAAAACCTTTACAGACAAGCAAAAGCTAAGAGAATTCAGCACCACCAAACAAGCTCTACAACAAATGCTGTAGGAACTTCTCTAGGCAGGAAACACAATAACAAACCCAAAACAATTAAGAAAATGGTAATAGGAACATACATATCAATAACTACCTTAAATGTAAATGGATTAAATGCTCCAACCCAAAGACATAGACTGGCTGAATGGATACAAAAACAAGACCTGTACACATGCTACCTACAAGAGACCCACTTTAGACCTAGGTGCACATACAGACTGTAAGTGAGGGGATGGAAAAAGATATTCCATGCAAATGGAAATCAAAAGAAAGCTGGAGTAGCAATTCCCATATCAGATAAAATAGACTAAAATAAAGACTATTACAAGAGACAAAGAAGGACACTACATAATGATCAAGGGATCAATCCAAGAAGAAGATATAACAATCATAAATATTTATGCACCCAACTTAGGAGCACCTCAATACATAAGGCAAATGCTAACAGCCATAAAAGGGGAAGTCGACAGTAACACAATAATAGTAGGGGACTTTAACACCCCACTTTCACCAGTGGACCAATTATCCAAAATGAAAATAAATAAGGAAACACAAGCTTTAAATGATATGTTAAACAAGATGGACTTAATTGATATTTATAGGATATTCCATCCCAAAACAGCAGATTACACTTTCTTCTCAAGTGCTCATGGAACATTCTCCAGGATAGATCATATCTTGGGTCACAAATGAAGCCTTGGTAAATTTAAGAATATTGAAATCATATCAAGTAGCTTTTCCAACAGCAATGCTATAAGACTAGATATCAATTACAGGAAAAAATCTGTAAAAAATACAAACACTTGGAAGCTAAACAATACACTACTAAATAACCAAGAGATCACTGAAGAAATCAAAGAGGAAATAAAAAAAATACCTAGAAACAAATGACAATGAAAACACAATGACCCCAAACCTATGGGATGCAGCAAAAGCAGTTCTAAGAGGGAAGTTTGTAGCAATAAAATCCTACTTCAAGAAACAAAAAACATCTCAAATAAACAACCTAAAGCAATTAGAGAAAGAAGAACAAAAAATCCCCATAGTTAACAGAAGGAAAGAAATCATAATGATCAGATCAGAAATAAATGAAAAAGAAATGAAGGAAATGATAGCAAAGATCAATAAAACTAAAAGCCGGTTCTTTGAGAAGATAAACAAAACTGATAAACCATTAGCCAGACTCATCAAGAAAAAAGGGAGAAGACTCAAATCAATAGAATTAGAAATGAAAAAGGAGAAGCAACAACTGACACTGCAGAAATACACAGAATCATGAGAGATTACTACAAGCAACTATATGCCAATAAAATGCATAACCTGGAAGAAATGGACAAATTCTTAGAAAAGCACAACATTCTGAGACTGAACCAGGAAGAAATAGAAAATATAAACAGACCAATCACAAGCACTGTAATTGAAACTGTGATTAAAAATCTTCCAACAAACAAAAGCCTAGGACCAGATAGCTTCACAGGTGAATTCTATAAAACATTTAGAGAAGAGCTAACACCTATCCTCAAACTCTTCCAAAATATAGCAGAGGGAGGAACACTCCCAAACTCATTCTACGAGGCTACCACAGATACCAAAACCAGACAAAAATGCCACAAAAAAAGAAAACTATATTCTAATATCACTGATGAATGTAGGTGCAAAAATCCTCAACAAAATGCTATCAAACAGAATCCAACAGCACATTAAAAGGATCATACAACATGATCAAGTGGGGTTTATCCCAGGAATGCAAGGATTCCTCAATATATGCAAATCAATCAATGTGATAAACCATAGTAACAAATTGAAGGAGAAAAACCATATGATCATCTCAATAGATGAAGAAAAACCTTTTGACAAAATTCAACACCCATTTATGATAAGAACCCTGCAGAAAGTAGGCATAGAGGGAACTTACCTCAACATAATAAAGGCCATATATGACAAACCCACAGCCAACATCATTCTCAATGGTGAAAAACTGAAACCATTTCCAGTAAGATCAGGAACAAGACAGGGTTGCCCACTCTCACCACTACTATTCAACAGAGTTTTGGAAGTTTTAGCCACAGCAATCAAGAAGAAAGAGAAATAAAAGGAATCCAAATTGGAAAAGAAGAAGTAAAACTGTCACTGTTTGCAGGTGACATGATACTGTACATAGAGAATCCTAAGGATGCTACCAGAAAACTACTAGAGCTAATCAATGCATTTGGTAAAGCAGCAGGATACAAAATTAATGCATGGAAATCTCTTGCATTCCTATACACTAATGATGAATAATCTGAAAGAGAAATCAAGGAACACTCCCATTTACCATTGCAACAAAAAGAATAAAAAACCAGGAATAAACCTACCTAAGGAGACAAAAGACCTGTATGCAGAAAACTATAACACGCTGATGAAAGAAATTAAAGAGGATTCAATCAGATGGAGAGATATACCATGTTCTTGGATTGGAAGAATCAACATTGTGAAAATGACTATACTACCAAAAGCAATCTACAGATTCAATGCAATCCCTATCAAACTACCAATGGCATTTTTCACGGAACTAGAACAAAAAATTTCACAATTTGTATGGAAATGCAAAAGACCCCAAACAGTCAAAGCAATCTTGAGAAAGAAAAACGGAGCTGGAGGAATCAGGCTCTCTGACTTCAGACTATGCTACAAAGCTACAGTAACAAGACAGTATGATACTGGCAGAAAAACAGAAATATAGATCAGTGGAACAGGATAGAAAGCCCAGAGATAAACCAACACACATATGGTCACCTTACCTTTGATAAAGGAGGCAAGAATATACAATGGAGAAAAGACAGCCTCTTCAATAAGTGGTGCTGGGAAAACTGGACAGCTACATGTAAAAGAATGAAATTAGAACACTCCCTAACACCATACACAAAAATAAACTCAACATGGATTAGAGACCTAAATGTAAGTAAGGACACTATAAAACTCTTAGAGGAAAACATAGGCAAAACACTCCATGACATAAATCACACCACGATCCTTTTTGACCCACCTCCTACAGAAATGGAAATAAAAACAAAAATAAACAAATAGGACCTAATGAAACTTAAAAGCTTTTGCACAGCAAAGGAAACCATAAACAAGATGAAAAGAGAACCCTCAGAATGGGAGAAAATATTTGCAAATGAAGCAAGTGACAGAGGATTAATTTGCAGAATATAGAAGCAGCTCATTCAGCTCAATATCAAAAAAACAAACAACGCAATCCAAAAATGGGCAGAAGACCTAAATAGACATTTCTCCAGAGGAGATACCCAGATTGTCAACAAACACATGAAAGGATGCTCAACATCACTAATCATTAGAGAAATGCAAATCAAAACTACAATGAGGTATCACCTCACACAGGCCAGAATGGCCATCATCAAAAAATCTACAAACAGGGTTTCCCTGGTTGTGCAGTGGTAAGGGGTCCGCCTGCCAATGCAGGGGACATGGGTTTGATCCCTGCTCTGGGAGGATCCCACATGCCGTGGAGCAACTAAGCCCGTGCGCCACAACTACTGAGCCTGAGTGCCACAACTGCTGAGGCCTGCGCGCTTGGAGCCCGTGCTCTGTAACAAGAGAAGCCACCACAATGAGAAGCCTGCCCGCAGCAACAAGGACCCAATGCAGCCAAAAATAGGTAAGTAAGTAAGTCAATAAATAAATAAATTTATTTATTTAAAAAAAAATCTACAAACAATTAATGCTGGAGAGGGTGTGGAGAAAAGGGAACCCTCTTGTTCTGTTGGTGGGAATGTAAATTGATACAGCCACTGTGGAGAACAGTATGGAAGTTCCTTAAAAAACTAAAAATAGAACTACCATATGACCCAGCATTCCCACTACTGGGCATATACCCTGAGAAAACCATAATTCAGAAAGAGTCATGTACCACAATGTTCACTGCAGCTCTATTTACAATAGCCAGGACATGGAAGCAACCTAAGTGTCCATCGACAGATGAATGGATAAAGAAGATGTGGCACATATATACAATGGAATATTACTCAGCCATAAAAAGAAACGAAATCGAGTTATTTGTAGTGAGGTGGATGGACCTAGAGGCTGTCATACAGAGTGAAGTAAGTCAGAAAGAGAAAAACAAATACCATATTCTAACACATATATATGGAATCTAAAAAAAAAACAAAAAATGGTTCTGAAGAACCTAGGGGCAGGACAGGAATAAAGACGCAGACATAGAGAATGGACTTGACATGGGGAGGGGGGAGGGTAAGCTGGGACGAAGTGAGAGAGTGGCATGGATATATATGCACTACCGAATGTAAAATAGATAGCTAGTGGGAAGCAGCCACATAGCACAGGGAGATCAGCTCAGTGCTTTGTGTCTACCTAGAGGGGTGGGATAGGGAGTGTGGGAGGGAGACGCAAAAGTGAGGAGATATGGAGATGTATGTATATGTATAGCTGATTCAGTTTGTTATATAGCAGAAACTAACACACCATTGTAAAGCAATTATACTCCAATAAAGATGTTAAAAAATTACATTAAATGCAAATGGACTAAATAAACCAATTTAAAAAGTAAAAAAATATATATTTTTTTATATGGGAGTTCCCTGGCAGTCCAGTGGTTAGGCCTCTGTGCTTTCACTGCAGTGGCCCCAGGTTCAATCCCTGGTCAGGGAAGTAAGATCTTGCAAGCTGTGTGGCACAGCCAAAAAAAAAAAAAAAGTGTTATGTGAATATATATGATAATATGCATCATATAAAGACATAAATCTTTATAATTAAAAAATTATAAATTATTTATAAACTTAACAAATTCAAACAATATAGAACTATGTGGGAAAGCATTAAAACTAATAGCCTGTCCCCCAGCATCTGTTAACTGATGGGCTTTTATTACTGACACTCCTGAGTCAGTCCCCAGCAATGTCCTTCTGCCCTTGTGGTTGGAGCCAATAGAATGAGACCGAATTCTGTTCAGAAGCAAAGGAAAGCTTTATTCTTTAATCAGAGAATGGAGAGCTGCGAGCTGGGGCTCTAGAGTACACACTCCCCCTCCTTCTCAGGCTGTGGGTGGGGCTGCTTTATAACCCAGGGTTCCTGGGTGTGTGTAGGTGGGCGGGGGCGGAGTTCTTATGGGTCGCGCACAGCTGTGCTGCTCGGGGCTCCAGACCGCAGGGCCGCCGCCATCTTGAATTGCATGATGTTTGCAGTGCTTCTGCTGAGCTGAGGTGTTGGCGCAGCCGTTTTGCACTAGGAGCTCTGTTCCGAAGCACCTGGTGTGGGTCCTCTGCACGCAGCCCTCTAGGAGCGAGTGAAACTAGACTAAGCACAACGGAAAAAAAAAAAAAGGTTAGACTATTTTATTACCCAGATTCTGTTTTTATTTCTCTGGGAATTTTTGATGGGCTTTGCTGGTGACACTTCCATCCTCTTAGAATCTCTGGTCCACAAATAGTGAAGTAATGTCTTAAGGGGTGTGAGGTGATGGTTTCTAAAGTCAGCTCATAATGTAAAATTTTATTATCGTCAGTATATGTGGTCTTCACATATTCAGTGCTTTCTTTATTAAGTTCACCTAGTTTTCTCACATCGGGTAACAGATCCCTGTTTTTCAGTTGAGAATCAGTTTGCATTTAGGGGTCAAGTTGAAATATATACACATTAGTATACACACATGCACATGTATCTCTATCTCTATTTCACACTTTCTCTCTCTTTTTATCTCCAAGCCCTTTGAATTATATTTGGGTAATTTAAACTCTTCCCCCTTACCCCCCCACACAAAAATGAGACTATATTTTTCTTTTTAAAAGATTTATTATTTATTTAATTTATTTTTGGCTGCATTGGGTCTTAGTTGTGGCATGCAGGACTTTCACTGAGGCATGCGGGATCTTTTGTTGCCACGCGTGGGCTTCTCTCTAGTTGCGGCATGTGGGTTTTCTCTCTCTAGTTGTGGCGCACAGGCTCCAGCGCACGTGGGCTCTAGTTGAGGCGGGCGAGCTCCATAGTTGTGGCACGTGGCATCTTAGTTGCCTGACCATGGACCGAACCCGCGTCCCCTGTATTGTAAGGTGGATTCTTTACCATTGGAGCACCACGGAAGTCCCCGAGAACATATTTTTCTGCCACTTGCTTTCCTTAATATTTTTCCAAGTCCCTTCACATAACTCTACCTTAATCTTTTCAATAGCTACATCATTGTCTATGGGGGTATCATCATTTACTCCATTCCCTTGTTGACAGACATTTTAGTTGTTTGTCATTGTTTCTTATAACGAACAATGTCATAAATATCCTTTTACATATATATTTGGCTTTCTTTTATAAAATAACTTTTTATGGTTTAAAAATAATGCAGGGGCTTCCCTGGTGGTGCAGTGGTTAAGAATCTGCCTGTCAATGCAGGGGACACGCGTTTGAGCCCTGGTCCAGGAAGATCCCGCATGCCACGGAGCAACTAATCCCGTGCGCCACAACTACTGAGCCTGTGCTCTACAGCGCATAAGCCACAACTACTGAGCCCGCGAGCCACAACTGTTGAGCCTATGTGCCACAACTACTGAAGCCCATGTACCTAGAGCCTGTGCTCCACAACAAGAGAAGCCCCGCAAGGAGAAGCCTGTGCACTGCAATGAAGAGTAGCCCCCACTTGTCGCAACTAGAGAAAGCCCACACGCAGCAAGGAAGACCCAGTGCAGCCAAAGATAAGTAAATAAATTTATTTATTTATTTATTTTAAAAATGCATATGCGTGGTTAAATTTTTAAAGAAATTTACAGAAAAGCGTATGCATAAAGGTGAAAATTTAAAAATCATCCTTAATTCATCACCATGAGATACTGAGTCTCAGTTTTTCAAAATATTTTAATTTATTTTACTAGAATTTAATAGAATAAAAAGAATTGAAGTAAACCAAAGTCTTCCTTCACTCCCTGCCCCCAATTCCTCTATATTTAAAAAGAGATTGTGAAATAGTAAGAGAATGGGAACCTTGTGTATTGGGTTAAACTTTATCTTGGTGTGTATAACTTTAAATTTCCGTGTAATAAAACTTCGTCACTTGTGGAATAAAATTCAGAAAACAACTATGATGGCTAAATAGATAATAAACACACAATACAATTTAAAATTTTTATTGAAAGGAACAAAATTTAAAACCTGAACCCTCTAGAAGACAGTAATTGAGAAAACCTGATTGCCAAGAAAATATTCAATAAAAGTGACAAATTGCTTGTAGGAAAAAGAAAAAAAGACATCTTAGGAAAACAGTTACACGTGCTATATATTCTAAGCCCAACAAAATTAATCATGAATTCAGAATATTAATCTTACTCTTCCCTCAATTTTTTTTTCCAAACTGTGTTCCTAGTGTCAGTGATATAGAACTTAGAGGTGAGCACTTGCAAAAATGACTTTACAGTCTGCTCTGTGAGCCATCTAGAGACCATATTCAGAATCTTGCCTTATTTGGTGCACTTCCTCTCCTGTCCCGCCCCCCCTTATCTATTTACTTTAATTTTTGCTCAGAGAGCCCTGTGGAACTTGTGTTTGAGTGACATGACTCTCTTGCCAGGAAGGCAATAAATTCAGCTTTGTTTATGACTGTTATTTGGTCATCTTTGTTTCCTACTGGTTACTGATAACTCACTATCAGTTGTCCCAAATCATGTTCATTTTAGCTTGATTGTGAATTTCTAGCAAGGCTTATACCCGCTGCCCCGCCCCCCCGCCAAGTTTCTAACTTTACTCTTCCCTTTTGGTAGTCAAAGAGTCTCTTGTCTTCATCTTTAAGAATGTCTAGATTTTCACATATTCAATTTGCACAATGACATCTATTTTTATTCTTGGAATTTTTGTCCCAAATACCTCTAACTTCCAATTCTAGTTTTGACACATTGTATTTTAGGTCGTCTTCATAGCTTTCAGATTGGGATTCTTTCAAAACTTCTCTCTCTTTTATTTCCACTCTTTCTTTCTTTCCTCCCTTCCTCCCTCCCTCTCTTCCTCCCTTCCTCCCTTCCTTGAGTTGTGCCTTCATTGCTGCACGTGGGCTTTCTCTAGTTCTGACAAGCGGGGGCTATTCTTCGTTGCCGTGCGTGGGCTTCTCATTGTGATGGTTTCTCTTGTTGTGGAGCACGGGCTCTGGGCATGCGGGCATCAGTAGTTGTGGCCCGTGGGCTCCAGAGTGCAGGATCAGTAGTTGTGGTGCACAGCTTAGTTGCTCTGTGGCATGTGGGATCTTCCAGGACCAGGGCTCGAACCTGTGTCCCCTGCATTGGTAGGCAGATTCTTAACCACTGTGCCACCAGGAAAGCCCTCCACTATTTCTTGTTTCCCAAGTCTTTTTCCTGGACTCCCTTATCAGTTTGTTGGAGTACATCCTCAAGTAATTTTTTGCAGAGAGGGTGCACAAGAGAAAGTTTCAGAGTCCCTGCTTTTCTTCATATGGCTGGATATGGACTTTTCATTCAAAATAATTTTCTCCATACAAAGCTTCATGTAGGGACTTCCCTAGTGGCACAGTGGTTAAGAATCCGCCTGCCAATGCAGGGGACACAGGTTCGCGCCCTGGTCCGGGAAGATTCCACATGCCACAGGGCAAATAGAGCCGTGAGCCACAACTACTGAGCCTATGCTCTACAGCCTGGGAGCCACAAGTACTGGGGCCATGTGCCACAACTACTGAAGCCCATGCACCTAGAGCCTGTGCTCTGAAACAAGAGAAGTCACTGCAATGAGAAGCCCTCATACCACAACGACCCCACATGCCACAACTAGAGAAAGCCTGTGTGCAGCAACAAAGACCCAACACAACCATAAATAAATAAATAAATAAATAAATAAATAAATAAATAAAATCTTCATGTAAAAAACAGAAATTTCATTATTTTAACAACTGATACTAGAATTCATTTAAGGAAGGGGACTGTGAGGGATGGGAAAAATATACTGATAAGCTCTCATGGGTAGAAAAAAGGGATAAGAGTGTGTGGGAGAGACCAGGAGAAAAAGGAAATCAGCTACACTTCTTGTTATGAGACAAGATGGGGAGCTTGTACTGGTTCCAAGAGCAGAGCACTGGAAAGGGGGTCTGATGCCCAATGTGAACTGGAATATGTTGCTGTGATGGTGCTTTTGAAAAAAATGTGTCCACAAATTCTTTGATCCTCCTCTCTTTAAGAGATAGAGTTTAATTCCCCTTCCCCTGAGTGTGGGCTGGACTCAGTGACCTGCTTCTAATGAATAGAATAAAGCAGAAGTAATAGTGTATGACTTTGAAGACTAGGTCATAAAAGGTGCTGTGGCTTCCATCTTTTTTTTTTTTTGCGGTACGCGGGCCTCTCACTGTTGTGGCCTCTCCTGTTGCGGAGCACAGGCTCCGGACGCGCAGGCTCGGTGGCCATAGCTCACGGGCCTAGCCGCTCTGCGGCATGTGGGATCTTCCCGGACTGGGGCACGAACCCATGTCCCCTGCATCGGCAGGTGGACTCTCAACCACTGTGCCACCAGGGAAGCCCCGTGTTTTTTTTTTTAATTGAAATATAGATTATTTACAATATTGTGTTAGTTTTAAGTATAGAGCAAAGTGATTCTTTTATATATATATATATTTTTTTCAGATTATTTTCCACTATAGGTTATTACAAAATATTGAAAACAGTTCCCTGTGCTATACAGCAAATCCTTGTTGCTTATCTATTTAATGTATAGTAGTTTGTATCTGTTAATGCTATACTCCTAATTTATCCCTCCCACCCACCCTTTCCCTTTTGGTAACCATAAGTTTGTTTTCTATGTCTGTGAGTCTGTTTCTGTTTTGGAAATAAGTTCATTTGCATTGGTTTTTTTTTAGATTCCACATATAAGTGATATCATATGATATTTGTCTTTCTCTGTTTGACTTATAATCTCTAGGTCCATCCATGTTGCTGCAAATGGCATTATTTCATTCTGTTTTATGGCTGAGTAATATTCCATATATGTACCACATCTTCTTTATCCATTCCTCTGTGGATGGACATTTAGGTTGCTTCCATGTCTTGGCTATTGTAAATAGTGCTGCAATGAACATTGGGGTGTATGTATCTTTTCGAATTATGGTTTTCTCAGGATATAAGCCGAGGAGTGAGATTGCTGGATCATATGGTAGCTCTACTTTTAGTTTTTTAAGGAACCTCCATACTGTTTTCCATAGTGGCTGTACCAATTTACATTCCAACCAATAGTGTAGGAGGGTTCCTTTTTCTCCACATTTATTGTTGACCAATGGAACAGTCATACGGTTTATAAATGTTAAAATAACTCAGGCATTCTTTAAAAAAAATCTTCACTGAACATTATTTTTTTCATTGCAAAAGTAACACCTGTTCATTGTATCACATTCAAATACAGAAGTATTGTTAAGGGTTGAGACCCTGTTGTACTTAACTCCATAGCTCCAGTACCCTCCAACGGGGCCTGGACTTCCAGAGGCTTGATAAAGTTTACTGAATGAGTGAATGAATGAATGATTCCTGCCTTCCTTTTCCCATCTCCTCACTTACTACCTTCCCACTCACATTTAAAAGAAGGTCAAACCCTAAAAGTTCTAGAATGGTGCTCTAGGAATCGAGTTTCAGTTGCTGTGGGGGCCCGGGGAGAATCAGGCTCCATGGGTGGTGGGCTGGCCAGGTCTCAGGCAGAGAGGTACTGGGTTCCCCCTATTCTAAGCCCCTCTCATTAGGGGTGAGGCTATGGCTTACATGAATTGAACTCTGACAATAATCCCAAAGGTAACAGCTTTGGGGATACAGCAGCTCAACTACAATGTTATGAGGAGTTTGGAGGGGCAGAAAGTTCTGGGTGACAACAGGCTACCTGGCCTCGGGGGTGTCATTCCCTGCCTGGCCTCAGTTTCCTTTATGAGTCTCCGTTGCCAAAGCCCAGCCTGGGAAAAACCTGAGGTCATTAAAATTGGTATCTGACAACATCCCAAAATGCCAGGCACAAATTCACCCCTCTGATGCTTCAAATTCTTTAGAAAATATGGTCTGACACTGTGGAAAGGGAAAGTTACAAAACAGTCTGTACAGCGCGTACAGAGCTTTCTCTGTAACTTTATTCAGCTTCTCTGCATAAAACCATGTTGGGGAAGGCTGTTTGCCAATGTGTTATCTGTGGTTATCTGAGGGGGTGTGAGGAAATTATTCCTGGTAATTTTTATTTTCTTTTTGGTGTGCCTCCAAAATTTCTACAATGAACATCTATTACTTTTCTTTTTTTTAAAGTTATTTATTTATTTTTGGCTGCATTGGGTCTTCGTTGCTGCACGTGGACTTTCTCTAGTTGCAGGGAGTGGTGGTTACTCTGTTGCGGTGTGCGGGCTTCTCAGTGTGGTGGCTTCTCTTGTTGCGGAGCACAGGCTCTAGGCGTGCAGGCTTCAGTAGTTGTGGCACGCGGGCTCAGTAGTTGTGGCTCGCAGGCTCTAGAGCGCAGGCTCAGTAGTTGTGGTGCACAGGCTTAGTTGATCTGCGGCATGTGGGATCTTCCAGGACCAGGGCTTGAACCCATGTCTCCTGCATTGGCAGGCAGATTCTTAACCACTGCACCACCAGGGAAGCCCTATTACTTTTCATAATCAAGAAATCTTAAAAAAATTTTTAAAAAACCAGGCAGTTTGATACATGCCCTTTGTCCTGCTTGGTAAGTCCACAACTTGCTTCTAGATAGAAGTAATAAAAAGAGGAACCATCCATGCAGCCTTGTTAGTGGAGGTTGTCAGATTGTCTAATGTATTTGTTTTCCATTGCTGTGTAACAAGTGACCACTGGGTTAGTGGTTTATAGCAGCACACGTTTATGATCTCACGGTTTCTGTGGGTTGGGAGGCCAGGAGTGGTTTACATGACTCCTCTTCTCTGGGGCCCACAAGGCAACAATCAAGGTGTTAGCCAGGCTGCATTCTCATCTGGAGGCATGAATGGGGAAGAGCCTGTTTCCAGGGTCACTCAGGGTGTTGGCAGACTTTTGTTCTTTGTGGCTATAGGACTGAGGGCCCCAGCTTCTTGCTCTTCCTTTGGTTGGAAGCCACCCTCAGCTCCTAGAGGCTAACTGTAGTTTCTTTCCCCACGGGCTTTCCCAATATGGCCACTTCCTTCAACAGACCAGCAAGAAGGGCCTCTAGAGCAAGTTTGCTAGTAAGATGATGTCTTATACCATGTAATGTAGTTACAGAATGACATCCTATCATCTTTGCCACATGCCATTGGTTAGCAGCAAATTGCAAGTCCCACCTTAGGGGGATGTCTGACTTGAGGGGAAGGGATTACACAAAGGTGTTGTTATGGACTGAATATTTGCGTCCCCCCAGAATTCATGTTGAAGACCTAACCTCCAGTGTGGTTGTATTTGGAGATGGGGCCTCTAAGGAAGTAATTAAAGTTAAACGAGGTTATAAAGGTGGGGGTCCTGATCTGATAGGATCAGTGTCCTTATAAGAAGAGGCACCAGGGACTTCTCTCACCTCACACACACACTGAGGAAAGGCCACAGAAGGACAGAGGGAGAAGGTAGCTGCCTGTAAGCCAGGAAGAGAGCCTCCCTAGAAAGCAAATTGGCTGGTCACCCTGATATGGTGTTTCAAGCCTCCAGAACTTTTTGTTTTTTGTTTTTGGCTGCATTGGGTCTTCATTGCTGTGCACAGGCTTTCTGTAGTTGAGGCGAGCGGGGGCTAATCTTGGTTGCAGCGGGTGGGTTTCTCACTGCAGTGGCTTCTCTTATTGCAAAACACAGGCTCTAGGCATGCAGCCTTCAGTAGCTGCAGCACACGGGCTCAGTAGCTGCGGCATGCGGGCCCTAGAGTGCGTAGGCTTCAGTAGTTTTGGGCATGGGCTTAGCTGCTCTGTGGCATGTGGGATCTTCCTGGAACGGGGATTGAAACTTTCTCCCCTGCATTGGCAGGTAGATTCTCAACCACTGCACCACCAGGGAAGTCCTAGCTCCAAAATTTTGAGAGAATACATTTTTGTTGTTTGAGCCATCCAGTCTGTGGCATTCTGTTATGGCAGCCTGAGCTGACTTGGACAAGTGTGAATGCGGGGGACACTGATTATGGTGGGGGCACCTTAGAGTCTGTCTGCCACACTTAACATTGTGAGGGTGGCTGGAATTCCAAACAGAAATTCCACACAGAAATTCCAGAAGCTTCTAGGTAACATGTGGGATATTTTTTTTTAATGCAGATTTTCCCCAGAGATCATCAATCTGTAGGTCAGTGTGGGGCCTGAGAAGTTCCAGAAGTGCTCCCAAGGTGATTCCAGTGTTGGAGCAGGTCATCTGTGTTTGAGGGGTAGAGTCCAACAGCTTCAAATTCCAGCCCTGCCACTTCCTAGCTATAGGACCTTAGATCAGGCACTTCTCCTTCCAGCTAACGTTTCTTGATCTGCTGAAACATGACAAATTATTAAAAGAAAATAAAAAACACCCTCTGGGGAATTCCCTCGTGGTCCAGTGGTTAGGACCTGGCACGTTCACTGCTGTGTGCCTGGGTTCGATCCCTGGTTGGGGAACTAAGATCCTGTAAGCTGCACAGCACAGCAAAAACAAAAACAAAGGTGGGATGAACTGGGAGATTGGGATTGACATACATACACTAATATGTATAAAATAGATAACTAATAAGAACCTGATGTATACAAAATAAATAAATAAAATTAAATAAAAAAAAATTAAAAACAAAAACAAAACCCCCAAACCCAAAACCAAACCAACAAACAAAAACACCCTCTGGTATTAGCAGCTCCTCTTTCCAGTCCAGCCCCAGCAAAAGGAGCCTGGAATTGCCTCATGTCCCTCTCCCCATTCCCCAAGCCATGGAAAAGTTTGAAATCAGTAGGAGAACAGGGTTTGGGGGCTGTTCAAACATGGAGGTGACCTGGGTCTTGCTTCTCCTTATGGCTCCTTCTGGAGGATGCTGAAATATACCATGGGGGCCTGGAGAAGGTAAGGGTCCAGGTGTAGATCTGAGGTCAGCTGGGGGATGCAGGTAAGGGCCAGTGTTACTGGACACCAGAAGGAAAAGCAGTCTTCGACCATGCTGTGCACAAGCGGGTAGAGCAGCCTCTATGTGGTGACTGCCATGCAGGGGCCTCAGTTTTCTGGCATCACAAAGAGTGCTTGGCTAGGGGGTAGGGCTGTGTGTGGGCAAGTTGACTCAGGACAGTATTAAGTGACCTATAGAAATAAAGTATGGGAAACTTCTTGCACTAGGTCTATGAAATAAAATTCACACCAGAAACGTGTCAAATGAGAGGATGCATGTAAATTGCAGAGCCCCATGCCTGGTACATACTAAGCGTTTACTAACCAAAAGTTATTTTTCTATTATGTCAAAATCTCCTAGTTTGAATGCCTATAATGCCTTTGTTCTTATTTATCCACCATCATGTCTCCTATTGTTTTCTAGGCTGAGAGATCTGTGGTTTGGAGGATGAGGCTTTGCTCTCTACAATGGAGGGACTCTGGTTTTCCTCCTCTGTGGTGACTGGAGTACTCTGAGTATTAACTGATATAATAAAGGCAGAGGGCTTAGCTCCATTCCTAGCCCTAGTAAATGTTAGTTATTACCCTGTATTGTAATAATGATACCAAATGCTGGCAGACTAGGTGGCAGGGACATGTTTTAGTCTGTGAACCAAAGGGTATTTGAGCAAAATATACTCCAAGGGCCAGATTCCTGGGTATATGCCCTGTGCAGTCACAAGGGCCCCATACTTTGAAGAGCCCCATGCTCAGGAGGGCCTCACATTTGGTTTAATGCTCTGGTGTCACCATTTTGAAATTCTTCATACTTTTTGAACAAGGCCCCTGCATTTTCATTTTGCACTGAGCCCTGCAATTATGTCGCTGGTCCCATCATACTACATCTTGGCTTAAGTTCTTAGGAGCCATCTGCATGTGAAGTTTCTAAATTTCTTATAGCCCTTTATCTTGTATGAGTCTTCATATATCTTGAGTGCCTTCCTCTATACGAAATTTCAGAAGTCAGGGGTAGGAGAAGGTGGACACTTGAGGATTAGAAAAAGGGGAAGGCGCCAGAGCTGGGGAGAGTGTTGAGGATCCCCTTTGTATATACCTGGCACCTGCAGCTGTGTAATAGCATGTGGTTTTCTGTAAGGCCCATGTGTGAGGCACAGGGAGGCTTGACTCGAATTTTCTAAGTGGAAGACAGAGCATGGAATAAGAGAAGCAAAATACTGGGGGAGAAGCAAGGAGAAGCAAGGAAGGAGGGGAACGAGCAAGTTCTGCTTCTCCTTCTTAGGCTGTTAGGCCCAAGGACAAGTACAGAAAACGAAGCCAAGGGTATCTAGTTATCATAAAACAGGTCCACGCAGGCGAGGCCAGGCTCTGGGGGATAGAATGCTATTAGAGCAGGGCTCTTTGCCTAAAAAGAGGGAACTGGGAGAGGTATCCAGGCAAAGAGCCATAAACACAGCCTGAGCCCTTGTTCCATTTTTGGGTGCCCCAGGCACAAGGAAAGTGCATTCTATTTGGCAAAGTGCTAAGAACAACTTGGTATCGATTTGCTTTTCGGCTAAAGCCAAGGATGCCTGTTATTATAGACTTGAGGTTTCTTGAAACTTTTCCACAGTCACTTTTGATTATTGCAAGTTTTCCCATCGTTAGAGATAATGAAACAACCCAAAGTGGTTGAAGGGCTTGTTTTGGGCCAGGAAGTGATGGGAAGAAACTGTGTAACTACGCAGATCCTCTGTAGGATCCTTGAGGAGGTCTGATCCTCTCTCGCCTTCCTTGGAGACCCCAGCTAGGCACCCCCTCTGGGGCTGGCTCCCTGGGCTGTCCCAGCTCAGCGGTGGTGTGTGTGTGTGTGTGTGTGTGTGTGTGTGTGTGTGGCCCTGGACTACTCTGATTTCATGCTTGCTTTGTCATGTACTCTTCAAAACTTGTGGTATAACGCAAACGATCACGCTGTACATTTGCAGCGTAAATTGTAAAATACACAGAATATACTGCAGTATAATTGTGCTGGTCATGAGAGAAGCAGAGTATTTATCTTTAAGTATTAATTCACAGTGCACTACAAATGATGTGTTCTGAAGATGGGACGCAATTTGAATGCCGTTTTGAGGACTGTTGTCACCGTCTTTTGAGCATGTTAGCAAATCTTTGTGATTGGAGCAAAGTCTGGGCTCACTGGTCATCATGTTCCTCCTTCCCTCCCCCCCCGACCCTATCCCCACCTCAACTCTGAAGGCTTTGAAGCCCTGATCTGTGTATGTCTCTGAAGACCTAGACCACCTGAAACAGCATCTGGACTTGAATACTTTCTCTGGGCTAACTGTCTTCTCCCCTACTCTAAACAGTCTCCCAGGCATCTTCCAAACTTGAGAAGTCAGAGCTCCTGTCCAAAGAGGCCAGTCATTGAGTCAAGCACACATGACTGGTGTGTTTCTGTTCCACTGCTGTTGCCTCAGCAAATGACAAGGATGAGCCCAGGGCTCCCCAAGGCCCTCAGCGCTTGCCACTTGATGCAGTTGGTTTTGGCCCATTTCTCAGACCTAACAACTAGGTCTGATGTCAGCTACTTTCCCTAAGACTTGAAGGCAGTTCAGGATGGCAACCTGGGATAAAGCCATAAGGTCTTCTGGGATATTCAGAATTAGACTTGAGCAGAAAAATATCTTTATTTTTGTTTATGTGAATGACCAGGGTTCTTAACTCTGTATTTTAAACATATATATATATTTTAACACAAGGAACAGTGGGGAGTCCTGGGCCTTGATCTGATCAACCCTCTGGAACGTGCTCAGGCTCCAGACTGGCTGTCTTCTCTGATACAGATGAAGAAGGACATATTTCTATTAATGGGAATTGGACCTCTTTAATCCAGGCTTCCTACCACATTTGCTAACAGGCCAACTGGCACAGGTGGCATCCAAGGACCTCAGCCCACGAGAGGAATGGAATGTGACATGTTTTGCTGCCACCAGCACTCCCAAGGGTGATGGGACAAATAAGGAATTGATTTTCCTTATAAAAGAAACTGAATAATAGCGTGTGTATGTTTCATGGACACTGGCAAGTTGAGGTTAAAAGGATGGCAAGAGAATGGCTGTCTGGTTGAGCCGAGAGGCTTCCAGGAAATTGTTGCCTTAATAACATTATTATTAACATTTACTGAGAACTTACTAGGTACCAGGCACTGTGCTCAGCACCGTGTGTGCATCATCTCTCCTAATCCTTACAATCTTTGAGTTAGGGACTGTTGCTACTCTTTTTATGAATAAAGACGCAGGCTCAGAGAGGTTAAGTAAATTGCCAGAGTCCTCACTTCTGTAGCTGTCTATTGGAGTTAACAGGTTCTAGCCTGCCTCCTACAAAATGATCTCATATTTCCCAAACACTTACTATGTGTCAGGTGGTGGTAATAAGTTGAATTGGAATGGTTTAGTCAGGACTCTGTCCACTTCGTGAAGAGATGACAACTCAAACTGAATAGGCAGAAAGTGGATTTATTGGCTTGCAAAAAATGTTCAGGGTTAGTTTTGCTTCAGGCACGGCTGGATCCAGCAGACAAAAATGTCTTTGAGATTCTTTTTCTTAGTTCCCTGTGTAGGTTCCATTCTCAGATGGGCAATCCTGCGGTGACAAGATGGTTGCCAACAGTGCCAGGCTTGCAACCTTACAGATCTAAATTCAGAAGATTAAAAACAGAAGGAAATGCCTTTCTCTGTTGTTTAAACACCCTTCGCCCACCAACCTCTCAAAATTAGCTGTTTGTATAAGATTGGTTTGGCTTGGATCATATACTCATTTCTTTCCAAATACCCTGGCCAAGGGGCTACAGGGCTCTGGTAGGTCAGTCAGGGTTATGTGCTCACCCTGGAGCCACGGGTAGTTAGTGTATGGACAGGAAGTAGAGGAGGGCTGAAAACCCAGAGGGCAATTGATGTGCAGTTATCAAAAAAAGTGGGGATGGATACTGGGGAGACAAAAGCAGCAGTGGGGGGTTCTGGGAACATAAAGAAGCACGTAGTACATAGCTAATAAAGCAAGGGGCTAACTTATTAATTTATGATGGGAAATATATGCCTGGTTCATGACCCAACTGGACACCCACCTAGGGTACTACCCTCTTGTCAGTAAGTCCAGCTAGGGGCAGGTTGCTTCAGTAGTATAAAATTAGAACAAATGGAATTACATGTTTCTAAGAAATACTTCCATCAAACTATTTGTGGGCAAACAGGTTCAACTGCAAGGAAGAGAAAACCTTAAATACCAATTATATAAAGAGGATAGAAGTTTATTTACCCTGTAAAGCAAGCCAGCTGTAAACAGGTCAGACCTGGTATGGTGGCTCCATGTTTATCATGCACCCAGGCTCCTTCTCACTTGTAGCTCTATCACCATTCACACATAGCTCCTTCTCCTTCACAGTCCAAGTGATGTGTTCAAGTTCCAGCCATCGAGCCCACAATCTAGCAGTAGAATGGAAGGAGGAGATGGGCACACACTCTTTCAAGGACAATCCCATAAGTTGCTCATGCCCCAGTGGCAAAAATTTAGTCAGCAGGTTATACCTATCTGCAAGGGAGGCTGGGAAATGTGTTTATTCTGGGAAGAACAGATACAGGGAGACCACAGGTCTTTGTCAGAAGGGCACCCTAACAGACAGCCCCTTCTAGGCTACAGACTGGCCTAACCAATGGTTAAAGACCAGTCACCTGGAACCCGAGCATCTTCCAAAGGCAACCCTAAATATGTAAGACGTAAGCAACTGTTAATCTTTGTTGCCCTCTTTTTTTTTTATCATCACTCTTCTATTAGCATATTCTAATTTGAAAACGTCCAGTTGCAATTTAATTGCTTCTCTTCAAATTATAAATTATTTTTCTTAGAAATGAGTATGCTTTCTCTTAAAAAAAAGAATGTGTTTCCCATAAGTAGTGAAACAATGCCAATATGTATAAAGTACTTTCTCCAAACTCCTCATTTTAAAACATAACAGCCTGCTGCATGTCCTTCTATCTTTCTTTCATGATCATTTAGACACATTTGTATGTTTTGTTTGTTTTCACAAATATGGGTTCTCATGATATACATTATTCTGAAAATTTTTCTTTTTGCTTAAGAAATACATCATGGACATGCCACAGGTTAAGAGCTAGAGATCTGACTCATTGTTGTTAACAGCTGCACAATGCTCCAGAGTATAGCTGTTAGATAAATTATTCGACCATTCCCTTTCATGGGCTCTCAAGTCATTTCCATTTTTCTGTGACCACAGGCCATGCTGCAGTAAACCTCTTGTACTGATGTCCTTGTATCTCAGTGCTCTTAGTTCTTTGAGATGGGGTCTTTGAAGTAGGACTGCTGGGTTAAAAGGTACATTTAAAATTTGTAATCAATATGGCCAGATTACCTTCTAAAAAAGATTGGAACAATCCACACTCCCACCCACAATGTATGAAAGTTTGCATTTACCCTAATTCTTGCCAGTACCAAAGGTCATTACTCTTCTGATTGATATGTCATTGCTGTTTGATTGATAGTTGACCAATGGTATCTTGTTGCTTTGATTTACATCTTACTGACCACATGTACACGTGATCTTCTACCTGAGTTTGTGTCCTGGCTCAAGATGTGTGACCACCTATTGTATGACTTGGGCAAGTTACTTCATTCCTCTGAGCCCATTTCCTTAGCTGAAAAGCAGGGATATTATCTATTTCATAAGGAAGTTGTGAGGATTAAAAGACATAATACTTGTAAAGTACTCGAAACTCTATCCAGCACATACCAAGTACTAAATAAATGGTTAGTGACTATTACTGTTGACCTTTTAGATTTCTTACCTATTGGGTGTTCTCTACTGGTGTGATTGTTTTGTAGTGATCAGTTTGTGGGAACTCTTTGTATATTAGCCATATTAATTTCAATCTGTCACTTATGTTGGAAATATTTCCCCAGTCTATCATGCATCTTTTACAGATACAAGATTTGTTTTCCCAAAATTTCTGTTTATGTAGTCAAATATGTCTGTAATTTCCTTTAGAGTTTATAGGTTTCCTGTTTTGCTTATGATTGCCCATCATAAGATTATAAAAATAGTCTCCTAAAAATTCTTCCAGTATTTCATTTTAACATTTAAATTTGTAGTCCTTCTGGTATTTTGTGTGTGTGTATGTGTGTGTGTATGTGTGTGTGTGTGTATGATGTGAGGTAGGGATTTGATTGTTCTCTATGCACCTTACTGGAGCTCTATTTATGTAGTAGTTACACATGTCAGATTTAATATAGAAACTTCATGAAAAGAGAAATTTGGAAGAAAATATAGTATTTATAGCAGTAAGTAACTGGGTAGTTCTGAATATTAATGGGTTTTTTTTTCTCTTAATGGACTCTTCCCCTTCTTTTTTCACATGAAATATTACAGGAAGCTCCAACATACAAAACTGGCTATTACTGTTTGACATGGTGAAAGATAACAAAGTTGAGGAGTAAGATAATGAAGAGCCTTGTAAACAAGGATAAAGTTTTATAATAAAAGTTTAGATTTTATTCTGAAATAATGGGGGGAACGATTAAAAGATTTTAGACAGAGGAGTGACACAATCAGCTCTGCAAAGAATGGACTGAAGTATGACAACAGCGGAGGCAGAAACACCACTAAAAGGGCATCACACAAGTCCTAGCAACAGATCCTGTTCCCTTGGACAAGGGTGACAGAAATGGATATGGTTTGGGGGTATATTTACATGACACACACCAAGAGAACTTAATGACTAATAGAGATGTCTGGGGTGAGAAAGAAGAGAGGGAAGTGTCAAGAATAACGCCCATGTTCTGGTTTGAGTAACAGTGTGGAGTATAGTGCCATTTATCAAGAAAAGGAAACAGTGGAAGAAGAGCAGATTTTGAGGGGAAAATGGTGGGGTTAGTGTAAGTTATCTATATGTTAATTAAGTGGGGGAATATTCAGATGACAGGTGGTCATTCAGATCTAGAGCTCAGGATATATGCCTGGGCTTAAGATAGGAATCTGGAAGTTATCAACATACAGTTGGAAACCACAAAGCCATGGAACTGGATGAGATTTTTCGGAGTGTCTATAGGGCAAGAAGGCCTAAGACATAGGAGGGACACTGATTCAGTTGGGGTGCTCTGACTGTAAGCAAAAAAAAAATCAACTCTGGCTACTGGGCCTCTGCATATGGTTGTACAGGGGATACCTTGTGCAGCCATAAGTAATTTATTGGAAGGATATGAGGAAGTTCACAAAAATTAGAGAAGCTTAATATTCAAGGAACCTGGGCAACTGAGGAAATCTCAGTAACAAGAACTTACATGCCTCTTATGTATTACCTTCTGGCAGCATGGGAGAGGGCTAGCTTCCCGAAGGAAAGGTGAGATGCTATTCTCAAAAAAGGGGGAAAAATACAGAGTAGGCAAATGCAGCTGTCTGCTGTTCTATCCCTTGGCTGCCCATTACATGCATTCTTTAGGAACAATTTTATAAATGACTCCATTCAACATACTGTAGAAAATGAATTAATCTTCTCCCCAGGGGAGATAACCTAAAATAATTTCCAGTTATCACACCCAGTGTCACGTCTAGATTTCTGGGTGATAGTCATTCTTCTCTAGATCTTAACACTGTCTTGACAAACTTATGGATTTACTGTTGGATTTACCAACACACCCATATATATTAGTCTGGGGACACTGCCAGCAGAATAGCTCAGTTCCAATGGAGGGGAAGTCGGACTGGGCTAACTTGGATCATGATCAAACTTCAGCCAGGAAATATGAGAGGCAAAGTACTGAAATGGAGAGAGAGGAGAGGGATAAAAAGGTAAGCTAGGAAATATGGGTAGAGGCTATATAGATCTTATTTCCACAAGTCACAGGGCTGGAGCTGGTAGTTGTCCCTTGGTATGCATGGGGGACTGGTTCTAGGACCCCAGTGGATACCAAAATCTGCGGATGCTGAAGTCCCTTATATAAAACGGCATACTACAGTTGGCCCCCTGTATCTGTGGGTTCCCCATCCCCAGATTCAGCTGTGGATTTTGATCCACATTGGTTGAATCCAGGTGCAGAACCTGTGGTTATGGAGAGCCAACTGTGCTTATCTCTTCATCCTTCACTATATATGTTTTCTTTAGCCAAAGGTTTTTGACTAATGGGAACACCCAAACTTTTATTCCTAAGGTATTTGGGGGTTGAAATTTTCCAAGTCTTTTGAATCTTCCCAGATACCAGTACTCCATAAGTCAGTCTCTTATGATTGCCTTACTTTTCACAAAAGATCTTACCAATGCAGCAAATTCAATCAGCATGATAATTCTGCAACTTGTGGAATCAATCTCCAAGTTCTATTGCAATAATTTACAATTATATACTCCTAGCTCAATTGTCTTGGCCTTCCTTATCCACTTCAAATTGTCCTATTGTCAACAGCTAACTGGTTACCCAAATGTTGCCTCAATAGGTACATGATTCCAAATGACAAGGGGGAGCATCTTTACTAGCTGTTTTGCCATTGCAAATTGCTCATTGTCCTCTTACCCCCACTGCAGCACAGAGGAAGTGTTCCTGTTGCCTTTCAGTCTCAGTGCAGTAATCAATTCCAGATCCCCCATGTTCCTGAGGGTTTGAAGCCTACTATTTAACTGTTAAAGCAACAGAAACCAGTCATTTGGTTGCAAGCAAGAGAAACCCACTTTGGCTGACAAAAAGGGAACACAACGAAGATATATGGTGGTCTGAGAAACAAAGGAAAATCTGGATAACTAGGCCTTAACAACAGAAACTAGGGCACCTTTGGGGATGTCATCGCATGAACTCTTATATGGTTTCCTTAGGACACTACCATCAGGACTCAGCTCCTATAATTTTGTGTCACCTCACTCAAGACTCAAAAGTCCTGGTGGGAGGGGAATTTAGACTGTACAAGCTTGGATCACACAATCCAACCTCAGTCAGCCAGGGAGCATGATGCAAGAATACTGTCATTTACGGTATTCACACAGAATGGGAAGGAGTAGCAATCCAAAGGAAAAGTGGAGATCTACCACTAAAAAAATGGGGAAATGATTTTGAGACAAAAATCAATGGATGTCTGCTATGCCAATATTTAAATGATAAGAAGAACTAAACCTACAATGGAGCAACAGCTAGGAAGGTAGGATGAAAATGACACGAGTATGCCAAGATGCTGGTGGCAGTTGTTTGTGCTGCTGAAAGTTCAGATATGATGTTTATGTAATGGACTTAACAATAAAAGGCCATTATTGACCCTGACTGCAGTGAGATCAGAATACTCAAAGATTTCAAAGAAAATGAGACTTTTTCCTTCTCTCTGCCTAGTGTGAACCTGCAGTAGAGGTCTTAAAGAGATTAATGTTGGTTGAGAACTGGAATAATCTTTCATGGACACAAACTATAAAGTTCATAAGCCAAATATGCTCAGACATTAAAAATTAAGGAAAAATTACTGAGCTCTGAAAGATGCAACAGTCTATCAGTTTGAGTAATGAATATATTTATCTAAATATTCACAAATATAAAGGCAGGTCTTTAAAATTATTTAAAACAGGCTCAGTGTTGAGTAACTTGCCAAGGTCAAACAGTAAGCACTAAATTTAATTTTAAAAACTCTTTATTTTAAAATAAAGTTTAAAGTTTAAAATTAAGTTTAATGTGAGTAGTGTAAAATATTCAAATACAGAAATGTATAAAGTTGAAAGTCTCATGTAATCTACACTGTTCAAAGAAAGCCATTAATAGATTCTTCTATGCATTATGAACATAAACACATAAATTTTAAAATGAGTTCATAGTACACATTTTTCTAGCAATGGTTTGTTTCACTTAATAAATCATGGCCATTTTTCCAGGCCCATACACAATAAATGTATTTTATTCATTTTAACAGATATGTAGATTTTCTTATATGGCTGAACCATGTATTATGTAACCAATTCTTTGCTGATAAATATTTAGGTTTATTTTTGTATACTTTTCTACCATGTAATTAATTTTTATGCTTCTGTAATAACCTAAACATTGTCAGCTCCTGTTTCATTTTATATTCTGGATTGGAAAATAATTTCAGTGTGGCCTTGACCTCTAGTTTAGTATTTGGATCTGTCAAGTTTTGCTATTGGTAGATAGTAATATTAGGACTCAATTTCAAGTAATAGAAACCCAACTCAAAGTAACTTAAGCAAAGAAGGGTATTTATTGGTTCACATAACTGAAAAGTCCAGGGGATATACTAGCTTCAGGCACGGTTGGATCCAGGGGCACAAACATTGTCATCAGGACTCAAGTCTCTCCAACATTTGGCTCTGCTTTCCTCTGTACTGGCTTCATTCTTTGACTGGCTCATTTGATATGGTGGGCCCTGTTGGTCTGAGATTTTCATCCTACAAAGCTAAGTAACCTCAGTAGAGCTTCTGAGCTTCTCCACAGTTCACTAAACTCTTAGGGTTGGGTATCACTGGACCAGCTTGAATCAAATGACCATTCCTGAACCAATCACTATGGTCAAGGAGATGGACTGTGCTGATTGATCAGGTCTGAATTACATGTCCACCCATGAAACCTAAGATTAGGTCAGATTGAACCACATGGACTGAAAAGAAGGAGAGGAGGTTCCAAGAAACATCAGGGAGTTGTTGCAAAGGGATGGAATTGATGCTGGTCAATCAAAAACAACTGATGTCAATGGTAAGACCAGATACTGAAAAAGTTTAATCTCTGCTCATAAAGTTGAATGGTAACAGCTGGCATTGTTCCTTCCTTGACAATAAATGTATTCTGGAAAAAATCATGAGGAGTAAGTTTGTCTTCTACTCAGGAGGCTTGTAATCCATTTGAATGGAATAATCATGTCCAATAGCACACTCTGGATGACACAATAGAGTTTCAATGTAAGTAAACTCAGTGGTCCTGAGTTTGAGAGCCCAACTGTCTTGCTGACATGAAGCAGGACAACCAGCCTCCCACTGGCAAATAGTTCTGTGACGCTCATCAAGTCAGTGGTAAATTTTAAGCTCAGTGGAAAAGTTTTCTTATGTTCCTTTAAGTCTTTTGCCAGGTTGGACTGGTACATTTCTGTGAGTACTGGCAAATCAGATTCATCTCTGTATTACCGTAGAACAGAGGAATGGACAGTGACTTCAACCTGCTCTCCTCCTTCAGATCTGGTAGAAAGGGTCCCAAGTGCTGAAAATGAGCTAATATATATAGGCATAGAGGCTTACTTCTGCAGTTAAAAAAAAAAGCTGCTGGTCAAGGAGTATACAGCACGGTCCTTCCTGTTGTGAACATTAAGTCCTGGTGGGTGAGGTGCAGGCTGCTTCTGTTCAAAACCCCTTGGTGGAACTGGGTATAAGATAGACCGAGATCAGCTATAGTCTTCTCAAGGACAGCCAGTCTGATTGCAGCAATATGTCAAAAAAGCAGGCAAGGGCTGTGTCTGGTAAATAGGCAAGTAAGTAAGGTACTTTCAGCAGGGCCAGCCATATCAATAGCCAGGCTATGATCTAGAAGAACAGGCAGTTTAATATCGAAATTCTGTACATTAGTTTTAGCCCTGAGTACTCCAGGGTTAATCCACAGCGTTTATTCTAGATACAATTTTCTGATCTTAAAGGGCCAGTCAGGTACAGCAACTTTCATTTTCCTGCTCATCTGCCCAAGAACTTTCAGCTCTGGAGAAGGCTATCTCCTTAATCCAGACTTGAGGTTCTGTTTAGGAGTCTATGCTACATCTGGGAGTGATAGGGTTGGGAGAGCCAGGTTCATCAAGGTTGGCCCTACTTTCTTTGGTAATCAAGTCTCCATCTTCTGTAACTCAGCCCATCTCTGAGAATCATCTTATCAACAAGTCAAGGCCTCAGACTGGTTGAATGGTACTGCTGAAAGATGAGATTTGAGGCATGAAGATAGTAAGATACTAGGTTTGAGTTTTACGCTTTTTCCACCATCAATTCTTACACACAGTGTACATCAGACTCTTGAACAGATGATCATCTTTACCTTTAGTCCCTCATTTTGACAGGATTAAAGGGAATGACTGCCAGTGTAGATCAATGTCTTTTTCGGTCAAGTACAGGAGAAAAAGAAAATCGAGCTGACATTTTGAAGGCAATAGAAAAACTAAGCTTGTAGATAATTTCTTCTTTACAAATAACAGTTGTATATACAAGGAGGCCAGTCATCAGATTTTATTTGTTGAGGGTGAGCAGTATAGAGTAACCAGACTTAGGCCTTGTTTCATGATTTGTAGACTGACTCATATAACCACAATTAGTCTAGAGGATAAGAGACAAAAGATATAAAGAAACATTTCCAACATTTAACCAGTGCATTCGTTAAAGTAGCTGAGGACAGCGGGCCCTTAAGTTGACTCTGAAGAAATGAGACTTTTCTCATGGCACAAATCAAAGTCTACTTGTTCTACATGATCTGGTCTGGGAGGAGTTCATGAATCAAATCCCTCCTGAACAGGTAAGTTGTCTTAATACCTGAGAGTATTTCATGACAGGAATGAAGTCAGCCACTCTGATTCAGTGTAAAACAATGGTACTGAGACAGATGAAATTCCACGAAAACATCCACAAGGACAGGGGACTGTGGTCTTGTGACATTAGGAAGAAGCAGCAGGAAGCTCTTGAGTCTACTGATAAAATCTTTAGCTGCAGGCTTTGTAGATTTCAAGTCAGTCTACATTTCCAGCAAAAAGGTAGATGATATGCAATTTGAGATGCCCACCAAGTAAGCTATCATGGCCTGGTCAAAAGGCCTACCTCCAAACATCATTAACATCAACAGCTGATGTTACCAGACATCAAAACACCCATCTTAAAAATCTCTCTTGGCTGGAAGAAAATTTTCGAAATGGTCACATTTTAAATCACACAGATGAGAAAGGATGTTCAGAGATTGTCTCTTGTGGGTCAGGTATTACATGTAGTTAGAGCTGAGTATTCATAATTTTGGAGACTAGGCAGATGTGCCAGTGACTGAGGAATTGTTTTACCAATTTTTCAAAGGTTATTAGCTCATTTATCCTGGAAACAGCAGTTAAACTGAATAAAAACCAAGAAATAGTGTAACTGCCACTGGTTGAGTGATAGTGACATAGTCTGAGAAGATGAATAATAACCAGGTACCCTTTTAGGTAATGTTGCCAGTCTTTGAATTCCGCTTTCAGTTTATAGTTATCCCTTGTACACGAAGTAGAGTACCATGGCTGAGGATGGGCGGTCCAATGTACAGCTGCTCTAATATGGCCTCAATGAGACATCAACTTCAGCATCAGCTTCAATACCTGGTGTTTCTTGTATCCAAGGAGGATCAAGACTTCAAGGTCATGTATTTCAAGTACCACTGGAGCATCTGGTGTTTGTGAAAGAAGCTGGGTAAGGGGGTTTGTCAGTGTAGAGTATGTATAAATTGCTCTCTGGCTATATCAAATCCAGGAATCACTGGAAGTCCATCTGTAGGTAGAGGGCTATTACTCTAGGTCCATTTGATACCACTTTCGGCCCATATGACTACTCTGGGGGGCAAAGATATGCCCATCTTCTTGTACTTTTCTGACTTTGCCCACAGTAAGTATTCCTAAGAACGTTCAGCATCAACTGAACATGGATGGTGTTGGGTAGAGGTACAGAACAGAATGCCATTCAGGTCGAACATACTGTTGTCTAGGGCAGTGGTTTTCCAACTTGTGTTCTGAAGAATTCTAGTTGTTGTAAAGAAGTCTCCTTAGGTGTCACCATGGTGGTAAAGTAAGATGCTTGTGGCAGGTTTCAGGCCCCCCAATTCTGCTTCCTCCAGAGCAGCTTCACTTTTACTCTGGGCTTCCATAAAGTTTTCATTCAAAGGGCTTCATGGCCACAAAGCCTTTGGAAAACCAATGATCTAAGAATAAGTTGTTCACAAAATGCTGAAATACAAAAAATAGGTCACAGAAACCAGAAACTGTGTGAGCAAAGCCTGTGGTAAGCCAAGGTGTTTTCCTATTTATTCTTTCCCTAATGTGGGCCACATTACAAAATGATGGTTAAGATTCAAGTCTGCTACAAATTCAGATTGCCTGAAATTGGGCTTGTGACTATCAGAGAACAAGGCTATTGGTTTTAAGTGACAATAGTGCTGGGGTTTTTGCAGTCAGCATACAGCTGCAAAATGCATTCATTTCTTTGTTAATATTATTTCAAAAATTCCCTGGCTGGATGACTTCTTTTCAAGTATTAATAAGATCTTAGTGGGCCACAACTCAAATCCTAAGAAAATATCTCCTTCTCACCCCTCCTCCCCCTTTTCTCCTCCTCCCTTCCCTTCCCAGTCTCCTCACCCACCTGAGATACAATTCCCTTAAACTAGATTTACAGCACAATTCTATGGACAGAAAAGTATATTGCTAAATGTCATGGAATTCATCTAATTTTGTGGCAGAATTAACTCCTCCCATCCCCATTCCATGTATCCCCATAAATCTTCTAGAGGTTTCTTTGATAGAAAATAAAGGTAACTGTCAAGATGTGGGGCTCTCAGATGAGGAAGACATACTAATTCAAGTAGTTATTGACAAGGTAAAAAAAAGGGGGGATTTCAAAGATGCTGTTTATTCCTGGGTCTCCAGGGTAATCTGTTGGCAATCAGGAAGCACTGGCTATACTGCTTTAGAGCAGTTTTCCCATTCCACTAAAAGGAATGCTGCAAAAATAACTTTCTGTGGTTGATTAAACTTAGGACACACTGGACCAAACAGCTAAATGAGGCTCTTTACTGCAAGCCTTCTGAGATCCTTTAATACACTACACTGCATTATGAATCAGGGAAGGGGACACATTTACAGTATTTTACCACTTTACTGGACTACAGAAGCTCTATGATATATATTATATGTGTATATTAAATATATACATACACACAAACATATATATGAACAGTACTGTTCTAAAAAAATTGATGGCTCATTCTATGTAAATATTAGTTTGGGGATAGAGGACCACAGGTAGATCTTGGTGTCCAGGAATATTAGTAAGAATTAAAAAAAAAAAAAAAAAGACATGATATGAACAGGGATTTCCAATCAACTAGGCCATCTTTGGGAAGACCATGAAGATGGATGAAAGATATAAAAGCAGCTTTGTTTCATAATGGGTAATCTTGCTGTCAAATGAACACTTGCTTTGTTGACTGCACAGTCTACCACCATGGAGACAGTCTACCACCATGGAGACAGTCTACTCCTAAATGTCAGAGGTGCTGTAATGGAATTCAGGTCTAGGTACAACTATCACAAGATTACATGTATGAAATACTGACTGATTGAGGGCACCAGATCAGGAAGTTGGAAACTTTTCTGGGGTTCCCACTCTTCAGTTAAACACTGGGTAAAATAGAGGCTAAGTTAATTCCAAGGAGAGAACTGGACTAGGAGTCAGAAGGCCTGGCCTCTACCACTTTGTAGCTGTGTCACCTTGGATAACCTTTTAAATTTCCATTTCCTCATTTGCAAAAAGGGATTATAATTTGTGTTATTTGATAATTGAGATTAATGCATGTAAAAGTGCTTTGAAACTGTAAAGTGCTATATAAACATAAGGGATTACCATATAGGTTCTACCTGGATGTATCAAGAGGCCTTTTCTGGAATCTGATTGGAGCTTTGTGAGATGCTGTTAGGTAAAGGGATTCCTTGGTAGAATTTCTTACATTTGTGTGAAAAGTTCTGGTTCCTGAGTAATCCCAAAGAAGATGCTGTGAGTTCACTGTGCCTTTGTTTTAATCCCAATGGGTCAGAATATCTGCTTGCTCATTCAGTAGGTTACTACAGATTTGACATGGAAAAAGAATGGGGTCCAGATTAGATACTTCCTGAATTTCAATCATTTAAGATAGTGGGGCATGGTCCAATGAGGTTCTCAAAATGTTGCCATTCTTCAGACAGTGCTGATAACTAAAAATCCCCTGGTCCAAATTTATTATGTGTCTCTGAAGGCTTTAACTGAAGAAACGAAATGCACACTCATGAAACAAACAGCCTTTGTTGTGATAAAATAGCTTCAGCTATTTGACTTGAGGACTTTGACTTCACTACAAAGGGCTGTGTTGAATCTCGGTAGAAAAGGACAGGAGTGGAGGTGAAGGCCACATCATGATGATTCGCTGGATGCCTCCTGGGTCACAGTGGTCCACTGGAATGATGTCTTCTTCAGTAGTAAGGTGGTAGAATCACCATGGGCAAAAATCCAGGTACCAGATCTGTAAGCTGATGGAATAGCACAAAGGTGGTCAGACGGTCCAGGTGAGGTAACCAGGAGGCACAGGACTGGAGGGGAGAGGGACAAAACATATAAGATAACAAATGCTTGGAATTACAAACAAAGGACTCTAACACTGGGGTGGGGCTGCTGTCAGCACATCAGATACTAATTCTTGACAAGCATGGCTTAGAAGTGACAGATGATAAATGGGGGGAAAAAGCCTCATGATTAATGATCAGTGATGATAAGAATTTAGAGTTCTCTGGTAAAGACTGTTTCCTGACTCTTGAGGACAAACTGTCTTAGCGAAGCAGCAAATAGGAACTGCCCCAAGTCTCATACTTTGGGGGAGTAACTTGATTGTATTCAGGTTGCTGGGCAGTGGTTGGTGGAGAAAGAAGTGGCTCCAAAGGTGGTATGAGAACTGGATTTAATTTTATATACCAACACCAAAGCAAAGCAAAGGAGATACTGTTGTTCTTCCTTTTCCAGCGCCTTTCACAAATTGTCTTATGGTCTTGTACTTGTAAAAGCTATCCTTAATTACATTTTCGTAAGATTCCATCTTGAGTGCGAGAGAATAAGGTACGCAGGGAATAAGGCCCTGGCCCTTGCACCCTCTGTAATACCCTATGCAGCAGAGAAGTTTTTCTCTTTATATTTGAGGGCTCCCTAAGTCTTTTTAAAGTTAGAATTAAAAAATAAAGCATGAAATAAAGGAAGAAACATGGCCCAAAACTAGTGGCTTTTTCCCTAATCAGGAGTAATTAGGTTATCACACAGCAACTAAGCAAACATTTATTGAGTGCTTTTATTCTGAGATCACCTGTTATCTAAATTCCTTCTTTCTACTAATGCTTCATCATATGTGGTAATATGTCTGGGCAAAGATTCCCAAGACAAAGCCCTTACTTTCACGGGGCTTGCTATCTGGAAAGAGCTAATGCATGCAAAAAAGGACTTTACAAGCTATTTGTATACAAAGATAGATAAAAGACATATAACAACACATTATAAAACTTAAAAAAGATAATTTCTGGCTAAAGTTAGGAAATTCATGAAGGAAAGAGCATCTGAGTTGGATATTGAGTAAATGGCAGTTTTGATAGGTGAAGAAGCAGAGGAAGGCATTCCAGGGTAGAGAAGAGAGCACAAACAAAAGTGCAGATATGGTAAAGAATAAGGCATTTTGGAAAATGGCAAGTACCGTAGTTCACCGTGGGTGGAGCATCACCAGAGTTTGCACTAAGAGTGTGGCAAAAATTCAGGTCTCTGAATTCCCAGTAATAGCGCTGGTGGCAGTGTTTGCTCAGTCATTGTCTCTTTTCTCAAAGCGAGGAAAACAGTCCCCAAATTCAAAAATAAAAAAATCCAGCTCCCAAGTTCCTGTCACATCTTGATAATCTCTTCCAGGTCCCAGATCCAGTTCTTGAAAATCTGGAAATCTGGAGTCCATGCCGTGACTACACTGAAGGACATCTGTTCCAGCGAGAGCAGAACGCTGTAGTGAAACACTTTCAACCTCCTATCCTGGACAGCTCATGTTTTGTCACAGAACTTCAAGCTTTGAGTTCCAGTTGTTTTTTTCCTCCTTTCTCCTGAGGAAAGCATCTTATCACCACAGTCTTAAGATTCTTTTGAGGTACATCCAGATTTAATTACAAAAGAGCTAAAAGACCAACACATCTTTCTCCAAAATAGTCACTTCTCTGGAATTGAGATCCTTAGTCTCTGCCCTCTAGGTAAAGGGAATAGTCAATTGATTTTTCCCAGATGTTTGTATGAAATAGCAGAACCGGCTAACACTTAACAAACAAAACACTTAAGTGGGTTTGTGTCTGCTTGCTTAGAACTGTACCACTGGTAAGCACCACTCCACAAACTGCAAATGTTTGAAATCCAAGTGTTCAAACATTTCTATAGTGTTTGCTGGATAATGGCCTGGAATTTGATAAAAGCAGCTGACAATTAACAAAGAAGCAAAAACTGGCATTTTGGCCGTCTTAGTAACACACTTGCAAGCAAAGAGAATACAAAGCAGGTGGGGGTGGAGTTAAGGTTTGAAACACTTGCAATCTACTGATTTTGAGGTTCAGCAGACGTTCTAACAAAACTTTTCAGAGAATGTTAACCTTCAATTAATAAAGACAAACCCCCAAACATCTTCAGGAATTCCATGCCTGGTTCAGTTTGTTCCAGTCAGCCAGCTTGCTAAAAATCCACCTGCACCATTAATTAGCTGGACTTGGCAGCACCATTTAAAAATAAGCCTGCTTACTATCAACCACACAAACTAAGAATATAAAATAGGAGCAAGTAACGGATGGCAGCCATGGTCATGGAAAATGGTCAATGAAACAGAAAGGTAGTCAGGCACCAGAAAATAAAAAGTTGTTGGGCCAAAGATTAAACAAGCTTCTTGATACTAGAGAACACATCCACTCCTACTTTTAGCTGCTTTATATAGGGTGCCACTGTACCATATGCGTCAGCCACCTTTCAGGCAACCCATGGTGAAAAGACTCAGAATAGAAGCCAAGCAGTGGAGTGTTGTTACCCCGAATACCCACTATGCATAGAACAGCTCACATATCCCAGGGATTCAACAGGGGCTTCAAATTAGTTGTGACGGGTCCCAAATGACATCTAGGCCTCAGTTTCCTCCCTGTGGCAAAGGAATTGTGGTTCTTAACTCTTCTGGGTCACAGCACCCTCTGAAAACTTGCTGGCGATAGATCCTCATTCCCCTAAAATGCATATTCCCACTAATTTTTGCACACAATTTCAGGGAATTTGGGAATATCCAACTCCAATCCAAGGTTCCCAGGTTCAAAATCCAAGGATTGGACAATTGCTAAATTTTCTTACAACTCAAAAAAAAAAAGCGCCAACCATTACGAACAATAATCATCCCTTACATTCACCGACGCTTTATAGTTTACAAAGCGCTTTCAATCCCACAAACGTTGATAGAGGAGGAAACTGAGGCGCAGACAAATTACCAAGTGACTTGCCTAAGGTCACTCGGCCGGCTGGTAGCTAGGCCCGGAAGCAAACCCAGCTCTTCCGACTCCGGAGCTTGTCTCTCCACCCCGGAGCTGCCGCCAGAGCTCCCGCCCCTCACTAAGGCGGCATAAGGAGAAAAAGGCAAAGTAGGAAGCCCACCACCAACCATCCCCCGGCCCCCTCCTGCCCGCCCAACTGGGTCCTTGCAGGCCCCGAAGGGTGGCGCCAGGCCTCCAGGCCGGCCCCGGCCGCCCCAGCTTCCCCGGCCGCGCCAAATCCCGCCGCCTCCCCGGGAGCGGGGCGGAGCAGTTGCCCGCCGCCACCGACCACCCGGACAACTCCTCGTCGAATCGCAAACGCATAGGCCGCCGCCCGAGTTCTGCGTACGAGAAGAAAGACGCGGCGCGAGCGCCAACGGCCACCGGGCGCGCGCCGCGGCGGCCGGGCCTGCGCCCCAAGAGCTGGATGCCAGAGCAGGAGAAAGAGCCGCCAACCGATCGCTCGATCGACCGCGCGCCCGCTCCTTCGCCCTACCAGACCGGGGAGGGGGGGAGGGCGCGCCAGGGCTTCTTCGAGTTAGGGGCCTGACTCCCCGGCGACGAGACAAGATGGCTCCTCCGGTCCGCGCCGCAGCTGCCGTCCCGGCTGCGTCGCTCGGCCCGCCCCCGGTACTGTTTCTTTAAATGGCGGAGAGGGTCAAGAAAGCAGGAAGAGAGGCGCGCGCACTCACGTGACAGGGGAGTGCCCGGCTAACAAAATCCGGTCACGTGGAGACACGCTACCCACCAATCAGGAGGCTTCACATCAGGGCGGGGGCGGGAGGAGGGGCGGCTCTGTGATTGGCCGAGTGCGCCGCGGAGGCCTCAGGGGCTTGGGGCGTCGGGGAGTGCGCGAGGCGGCCCGGGTTGTGTGCAGTGGCGGAGACAAAGCGGTGGCTGAGGTGGCAGTGGCGGCAGCGGCAGTGGCGGCGGAGCAGACCTAAACGCCGAAGTTTGTGGTGCTGAGTCCGGTCACCATCTCAACCAGCGCGGCGCGCGGGCGGCTGCTCTCGCGGCGGAGGCGGCAGCGGCGGAGGCGGAGGCGGCGGCAGCACATGGTTCCAAGAGCGCGCTGCGGTTGTTGGGTTCCAATTCCGTGGGGAGGGACAAAGGCAGCTGTGAGCGCCGGGCAACGCCCGGTAGGGTGGTGCGCTCGCCACTGCCCTCGATCCAGGCCTTGAAAGCTGGGACTAACTCCTCTCCGTGAGGAGGAGACCACGGGACCGAGGCCCAGTCAGGGCCTGAGAGGCTGAGGCCGTTGTCTGAGGGAAGTGGGGGAGGGGCGCGGCCCGCCTGAGTTAATTTGGGCGGGTCAATTCTGTAGCTACTTAGTGGGTCATTGTGAGGTAATTTGACCCACTACCTTGACGAAATTGGGGCACACAGCAAGCTAGGTTTGGTCCAGGCTTTGAAAACAGAAATCAGTCTTCAGCGCTTAGGAGATCTTTCAGTTGGGAGGTGGTGAAGCCGGAACTAACGCCATATGCACTTCATCAACATCGTGGTCACCAGACTGGGGCTAATTTAAGGATCCTGGGATCATTGATGGCGAAGACATGGGTGGTTGTCCAGTTTTATGACTGAAGGTGCTGTTTCCGGATTGGTAAGTTTCCTCGCAGGAAATTTAGAGGAACAACAACAAAAAAGCCTCGAAGAACATGAAGATGGAGCAGTAATTAAATCACCAACTCCAGTATCATCTACTCTGGGACCAACCACATTCCACTCCGTGAACTGTTGCAAATTAACGCTGAAGCTCCATAAGACTACACGTTTATGACGTAGTTCCTTCCAAAATATTACATCATAGTCATTGAGAAGATTTAAAAAAATGTAAAGGAGAAATCGATTTTTATTTTAGACATCCTTTTTAATATATCTTGGTTAGATACTAGATAACCTTGTTTAACTAAGGAGCACAGATTTACCAAACCTTTACTGGAAGGAATCCTGAAAAATCTGTTCCATTGTAAGCTTATAGTTCCCAGTTAGTGGGTAAAGAACTGGAGACCTCACTGCACTCATGGCTTTCACAAATTACAGCAGTCTGAATCGAGCTCAGCTAACCTTTGACTATCTACACACAAATTCGTAAGTATCCTATAGGTGCCACTGAGGTCACTGATAACTCGTTGCTTGATATTAATGTGAAAATCCTTTTCCCAGAAAATTTTGCATTTTTACTTTTTGGGATGTGTCACTGGATGAGTCTTGATCTCTGTATGGAAGAACTGAGATCAGTCAAATGTTTGTTGCTAATCCAGAAGAATATGATCTTCCTTTACTGGATCAAAATTTATTTGATCAAATGCAAGCTAGTTCCTTGAAGTCAGTATATTGAGTTGTTTCATTCAAGTGTTTGATAGGAATCCAACAAGTACTGTTCTTTGGATCTCCAAAAGTTGGACTATTCTAGTATCAACTCCTGCTTCTCTTTGGTGACAACAGCCAAAACAGTTGGGTTATAACAAGTCTTTTCTTTCTAAGAAGGAAAAAAGAAAAAGGAATGAAGACATTTAAATGGCAACTTGTGAGAAGAAATTTTTTCCCCAGAAAACAGTTGGTTTTATTTTTCTGGGAAATTCATCCTCATCCAACATAGTTTTTATATGCTAAGCAGGAAGTGATAACTTGGTTAAACCCATGATTTAAATAGCCTTTCCCCAAAATGTATGCAAATCATTGAACACATACTGTGTTCATAGTTCTTGAGTTCCTGAGGAGATTACCATCACTCCACATTGGTCTGCAATGTTTTAGCATTAATCCTTATGCCCACTCTTGGAAGTGATGCAGTGGGGGTATAACTATTTAGTCCTTTAGTACATTCATTTGGCACTTTTGAGATGAAGGTAAGTATTTTCTCACTTTGGTACCTGGAAAGGTGGTGAGCAGCTAAATGAATGGCCCAGAGTTCAGAAGAACCACCTTCAGGGTTGAGAACATAGACTTCAGTTATCTAGTAATAGTACAATAACTTAACCTTTTACGGGAAAGAACCACATATTTGTGATAACGTCTGTAGTTTTTTTTTTTTTAAATCCAAAATATGTTTATTGGGATGGTTTCCCATTCATCTTGATTCTGGGGGCTTTTAGTGCTGCTTCCGTCCGAAGGAGCATTCTTCCGTAAGCTTTGCTTTTCCTCCTGTGGGCTGGCAGAGGACAGTAGAGTAGCCAACACACAAAACTACTGTTTGTGCATGGCTAAAGATGGTGGTGATTTTATAGCATCCTGGGCATTTCACATCCATGAAATAGGAATTAGGGCTCTGCACCAGGTGCTGCTTCTTGTGTTTCCTCTTTTCTGGAGAGGGATGAAGGAGATCCTTTGTGAGAGGCATGATTTTGTGGGGAGGTCATCACTGTTGGAAAGGACATCGGTATTTTTTTGTTTGCTGTTTTTCCTATTAAGGAAATCAAAATTTTCTGAGTAGTGAAGTGAATTGCCAGATGAGAACCTGGTTTTGTTTTGTTTAGGAAGATTCTTACTGAACTAGAGTGTTTAAGTAGGTATTGCGGTCACCTAGGTGAATTCTCAAGCTGTGGATAATGAATCTGAAATCCAGCTAGATAAGGTCTCTGATCAAAGGTTATACCCATCTAGCTCCTAGCATAGCCAAGGGCAGTAGTATCCTTTTCTATATTTGAACTGCCATGTTAAGAACAAGCAGTGGAAGGCCACTTAGATGTTTCCAGATGATTGTGTTTGTTAAATTCAGTTCTGAATTTTGGAATGAGGGGTCAAAACAGACTGATATTCTTGGAAGACCATAACGAGAGTTCAGAAATTGGGTTCTTGTTCCAGCTTCCCCAAAGACTTTATTTGATAATAAAATGATAGTAACAACAGTTAATTGCTTCATGCCAGTCACTTTTAAACATGGTCTAAAGTAATCTTTATAGCAGCCCTACTGGAATAAGGGTTATTCCTATTTTGCATTTGAGGAGACTGAGGCTCAAAGAGATTAAGTTACATGCAAAAGGTTACACAGCTGCTAAGTGGCAGATGTAAGGCACCAAGATTGAAGGCAGTAAGATTTATCTGGTCACATGGTTAGTGCTTTTAACCATTAGGCAAGACCTCTACTGTAGTCAGTTTTACCTTGTTTCCTTGTCCATACAGCAGAGGGTTTACTTACCAGTTTAAAAGTCTTCAGTTTTAGTTTATCTCGATGAACCTTTTATTTGAGGATTCTGGGATATTTCTATTTCTTTTGCTATTTTATAGTTTATTAATAGGAGAACAGAGCAAAGGCAAAGAATTGAACCTCAGTTGAGTCACTTGTTTGGAATTGGAGAATTTTCTGGGAATTTGACTTACCATGTTGAATTGGAACCACTTGCTTGCATAAGCATTTTGAGGGTTGGATGTATCATTTTGGAAGCTCTGGAATTTATTACCTGGATCACACCTTAGAAGTTTACTTCTGAATGTGTCCCGTCCTGCCAGAAGAAAATATGAACCCCAGAACACCTAGATAAGTTTTTGGTTTGTAGCCAATTTCAGCACCTTTCTTTATTGTGACTTGACTGGAGGTTCAATTCTAGAGGAAACAAATTTTTAATTTTCATAAAATGTGACTTGTTAATCATAATGACGGTAGATACATCGCCTCTGGGTTAAATGGTGCAGTGTTACCTTTGGAGAAGAGAGGATTTGCCTTCTGCTTTGTTCTAATTTAAAAAAAACAAGACCATTTTAGGGTGTCTGACATCTACAATATTGCCATATTGAATTGTGAAAGAAGTGACCCTTTATCTCCCATTTAGCAGAGTCCAGGATAGAAGGGTAGAAATCAGTGTGGTGCAGTAAAAAGAGCATGGGCTTGGGAGGCAGCCAAGCTTCTGTTTGACTGCTTCCTGGCTGTGCCCTTGGGTAGGTCAACTTATCTGAGCCTCAGTTTCTTCATCTACAAAATGGGGCTAATCTGACAATGCTTATGAGAATTATGTAAAATAATGTTTATAAGGTAATTAGATCCCACATGGTTCACAGTAAATTTTGAATAGATGGTGAAAATTATTTTTTTATTTATAATATTACCTCATATAAACCAAAAGTTGGTCAGTGTGGTAGCTACTTGCTATTTGGTGGTAGTCATTAGGCAGATTAATTTTTAGTAAATTCTGGAGCATCTGTTGGAGATGATAAACCCCTGCCTTAAATTTTTTATTTTTTTGTGTGTTAGGTCTACAGTAACTGTTGATGGTTATTCTCTTGATTATATCAGCATTAAGGTTTGAAGCAGGCCTGGGAAATTCTAGCATGAAGGTCTTAGGCTAATTTGTTTTAATATTGTATGTTGCTTATATGAAATGATTGAAGTTAGGATTTTAAAATAAAAGTAGTTTTATGCTGTTACTGCTCTTTGGTGGTGGATTTTGTGACTGCTACTAAAATGTTCATGAGTAGTCAAGGGCCAGATACCAGATGTAGCGATGGTAGTGATGTTCCTTTGGCATAAGGGGCATATCTTAAATCACTCTGTATGCAGTATTGCTAAAGTGCTCTGATAGAGCAGGGTGCTTAAGTATAAGATGCCTGCTTTCTATGTCTCTTCCTGTCTGCACATTTAATAACATTATCTTGGCCATATGATATTTTGGGGTTGTTTTATTAGTATGTGAAGTGAATGTAAAGGAACCTTTCAACTCTAGAGACCATATATCTTATGATTTATAATCCTGTTGAAATGTGGGTTCACATTCGGACTATATTAAAGCCATTAGAATGTAGAATGGTTGCCCTAGAATTTTTAGCTTTATTTTCTAGCAGTTAAGGCAATTAACTCTTGACAGCATATCCAAGAACTCAGCAGAAGCTATCACTGTGTGATGGGGTTATGGATAATCTATGGCTTTAAATTCAGGCTGAATATAATTAGACCATTTTCCTTACATAATGAGTAGATTTACACTTGAATTTGCCACTGGAAATGCTGAGCTGCAAAGCTATTTTGATCGTAGCACAAATGGTATAAAAGCCACAATCAGTTGAAAGTGAAAGAGGTTGTTAAAAATCTTTGTCTTTTTCCAGATGGTTGATCTTTCTTGGATCACATGCAAAGAATCTTTAGGTCTGTGAAGAAAATAATTTCCTTTGATACTTATACAGATACCTCTGTCTCAACTGCCAGCTAGCAATGAGTGCATCTCTTTGAATGTTATTTGAAAAAAAGGGGAGAGCTTACACAGTTGGTACATTTTTGGTTCTTTTGAATTTAAGAGATACTTAGAAATTTGACTTTAGCATTTGTTAGTAAGATCAGTTATTCACTTGGAGGTTTGGAGAAGTGTTGTCTCTGACCTTACCAACAGTTGTCACAAAAGGCTCCTTTTATGATGTGTCAATACACATCACAAAAGCACCCCTTAGCTACATTTTGAAGTATCTGTTAACTTATCTGAAATATGTATTGTGGAACAGCATTGATACTGTGTGGAACACCGAAGACATTTGGAATGTTTTCTTTAGATTCTAAATGTGCAAGACACTTTTCTAAACATTGTGTAGAAAGCAGTAAAAACTTATCCAGAAGTGCTCTTTGTGCTTGCCCTTTTGAGATCTTATTGAATTCTGAATGTCTTTAATTTTCATGTGAAACAATCAAAAATATGTACTGGTGAGAAGCAATTGCTGTTTCTGTTTTTGATTTCTTTGCCCTGATGGCAAAGGTATCAGAATTAGTTTTCCAGATTATTGATATTCACCATTGTCACTACCAAAGGTCAGATATTCCCAAAGATTTCTACGTACAAATTGTAGTCTCATTCTTACTAAGATTATACTCTTGTTTTTTTTTTCCAGGAGCTATATTTCTGATATTCCTTGACTTCAAGTACAAATTCTTTTTGAAATGAGAAAAATTGCAGTAGAATTTGTTACTTTACATTTTAGTTAGCCTTCAAAATTAAAAAAAATTTAGAGTATAGAAAACTAATTCACTTTTTAAGTTTCTTAGTCATTGCTTAGTCAGACAGGAAAATGATTGGTTGAAAGCTTGAGAACAAAGATTTACTTTTAACTTATATTACCATCATCAAATCACTTTAATTTTGCAGCTTATTTTTCCCTATTAGTTGAAGTAATAAGCAGAATATTTTTTTCTTCAATAGATAATTTGAAGAATTTAAGGTGATTTTGGAGACAATTTTTTTTTAATGAATTTGGTCTTTTATTTATTTATTTAAATTAATTAATTTATTTTTGGCTGTGTTGGGTCTTCGTTGCTGTGCACAGCCTTTCTCTAGTTGTGGCGAGCGGTGGTTACTCCTGGTTGTGGTGTGCGGGTTTCTCATTGCAGTGGCTTCTCTTGTGGAGCACGGATTCTAAGCATGTGGGTTTCAGTAGTTGTGGCTTGTGGGCTCTAGAGTGCAGGCTCAGTAGTTGTGGCGCACGGGCTTATTTGCTCTGTGACGTGGGATCTTCCTGGTCCAGGGCTCGAACCCATGTCCCCTGCATTGGCAGGTGGATTCTTTTTTTTTTAATATTTTAAAAATTATTTCTAATTTTATTTATTTATTTTTTAACATCTTTATTGGAGTATAATTGCTTTACAATGGTGTGTTAGTTTCTGCTGTATAACAAAATGAATCAGCTATACATATACATATATCCCCATATCTCTTCCTTCTTGCATCTCCCTCCCTCCCACCTTCCCTATCCCACCCCTCTAGGAGGTCACAAAGCACCAAGCTGATATCCCTGTGCTATGCAGCTGCTTCCCACCAGCTATTGGTTTTACACTCGGTAGTGTATATATGTCCATGCCACTCTCTCAGTTTGTCCCAGCGTACCCATCCCCGTCCCCGTGTTCTCAAGTCCATTCTCTAGTAGGTCTGTGTCTTTATTCCCGTCCTGTCCCTAGGTTTTTCAGAAACATTTTTTTGTTTTTTTTAGATTCTATATATATGTGTTAGTATATGGTATTTGTTTTTCTCTTTCTGACTGACTTCACTCTGTATGACAGACTTCAGGTCCATCCACCTCACTACAAATAACTCAGTTTCATTTCTTTTTATGGCTGAGCAATATTCCACTGTATATATGTGCCACATCTTCTTTATCCATTCATCTGTCGATGGACACTTAGGTTGCTTCCATGTCCTGGCTATTGTAAATAGAGCTGCAGTGAACATTGTGGTACATGACTCTTTTTGAATTATGGTTTTCTCAGGGTATATGCCCAGTAGTGGGATTGCTGGGTCGTATGGTAGTTCTATTTTTAGTTTTTTAAGGAACCTCCATACTGTTCTCCATAATGGCTGTATCAATTTACATTCCCACCAACAGTGCAAGAGGGTTCCCTTTTCCCCACACCCTCTCCAGCATTTATTGTTTGTAGATTTTTGGTTGATGGCCATTCTTACTGGTGTGAGGTGATACCTTATTGTAATTTTGATTTGCATTTCTCTAATGATTAATGATGTTGAGTATCCTTTCGTGTGTTTGTTGGCAATCTGTATATCTTCTTTGGAGAAATGTCTATGTAGGTCTTCTGCCCATTTTTGGATTGGGTTGTTTGTTTTTTTGATATTGAGCTGCATGAGCTGCTTGTAAATTTTGGAGATTAATCCTTTGTCAGTTGCTTCATTGCAAATATTTTCTCCCATTCTGAGGGTTGTCTTTTTGTCTTATTTATGGTTTCCTTTGCTGTGCAAAAGCTTTTGAGTTTCATTAGGTCCCATTTGTTTATTTTTGTTTTTATTTCCATTTCTGTAGGAGGTGGGTCAAAAAGGATCTTGCTGTGATTTATGTCATAGAGTGTTCTGGCAGGTGGATTCTTAACCACTGCGCCACCAGAGAAGCCCTTGGAGACACATTTTTAAAATAAATAAAGATATGGATGTTTCTTGCAGGTGTTTTTCCTTGCAAGATTGTGGGGGTTTTTTTTCATGTAAAATAATTAAGAATTGGATTTTAGTCAGAAGAATTTGAGCTCTGTTAGGGGACTTGGAGATAAAATTTCTACATTTTGTTAATACATCATGGTACTGCCTTTGGATCAGCAACAGATATAGTCACTGATCTCATGGGAAAAAGTTCTTCCTAAAATTCCAAGAACTGGTAGTTTTAATTAAAAATTTGCATTTGTAAAAATTTGAAGATTTACTTGAGGAAAATCCAGTGTTCGTGGACACCTGAAATTTGGGTATTTATTTTATAAACAAGTGTTTTACGGTTTGTTTTGAACAATATAGTAAGTGCTCATAGATCCTAGATACTGCTTATTTAGTATTGATATATTTCATTCTCAATTTTTAGAGATTTTCACTTTATTGGCTGAAACTTTACATACAAAGAAATCAACTGGAATACATGGTTATTTTTGAAAAATTGATGATGGTAATATGTGGGTTAATGCTTTTATATTTTCTTTAATCAAAAGTCAGAGTTTCAGAACTCCCCTGGTGGTCCAGTGGTTAAGTCTATGCACTTCCACTGCAGGGGGCACAGGTACCATCCCGGTCAAGGAACTAGGGTCCCACATGCCACAAGCTGCAGCCAAAGAAAAAAAATGACAGAGTTTCTAGGTGGTTCTAGGTAGACACATCTACTTTTATATCTAACAAGGACTGTTATGGGAAATAGCACAAATTAAAGAAGGTGTAAATGGAGGAAGAAATGTAAAGAGACATCTTACACATACATATCATCTTTATTGAGTTCTGAGTAACATGGTAATTGTGAATTTATCCCACTCACCTTTTTTTTTTTTTTTTTTTTTTTTTTTTTTTCCTATCCCACTCACATTTTGAGCAGCCTCCTAGAGGAGGAGATGACCTTTGGCTACCCTCCTTGAAAGGGCTAACTTGAACAAGGGCCCTAGGAGACTACACCAAGCCCTTATCCTCTTAGGATAAGGAGGAATTGTTTAAGAGGGTCTTGGATTCCTTTCTTTAATGTGGAGAAAGTTTTGTTTTTGGCCAAAATCAGGGAATGTTAAGAAATGGATTATTTTCTTTCTCCCCGCTTTCAAATGGAGTATTTTTGCTTATAAATTGCACAAAACTGAATGGGTTTTCACCAGTAAATCATACAAAGGTATTGGTAAAGCTGAATGCTAGCAATTTGTCTATTGAGAATTCTTAAGAGATACGCAGAAACTGACAGCTGGTTAAGGCAATGAAAAATGAAATATAGGCATTTTTCAGGGTAGAATACGAATAGTGAAAAACACTGTTTTAGCAGTAGTACACATAGGAATCTTTGAATGTTTTAGAGTGGGTTCCTCTACTCAAAATAGTAAGAATAAACATTTTTGAGTAGATAGCAGGACTTGACAGGTTAACACTTGAGGACTACTAGTGAGCTTTGGAAAGACTTGAATTGTGGGGAAATTTAAGCTTCAATAATGTAAATTGATGATGCAAATGACAATTTTAGGGGTTTTTTTCCCAGAAACTTTTAAATATTTTATAACCTTGACTTTTTATTAGGAATCATAGTTTAATTCCATAATTCTTTTCCTGACTCTCAATATTTATCATTTCAGAACCACTCATGAATTCTTGTTTGGTGCTCTTGCTGAACTAGTTGATAATGCAAGGTATGTAGTCTTCAGGCATACAGTCTCTGTTTGAAAACTTTTTGGGTCCTGTGACCTTTGCTCTCTGAAGACTTGGGAGAAAGGCAGTTCTGTTGCAAATGTGACTTATTCCTAAGAAGTCTCTTACCCAAAAAGTATTTTTAATAGCACATTAGTTGATACCTTAATTCATTCACTGCTGTGCTCCAGCCTAAAAATAGTGAATTTATGACCTCCAAAGCTACCTTCCCTTGTGTATTAATTAGAGCAAGATAATTGTAGTGAAACACAGGGAATTAAGTTAAAAATTTAGTTATCTTATTATTAGGACAGACAAGCTCTGTTTTAATTTGTGCTACCAGGACACTACACTATCTAATGTCCTTAAAATGATGTCAGAGTTCTGTGTCTTCCCAAAATGTATAATCAGCTCTCTGTATCTGCAAGTTCTGCATGTGTGATTCAATGAACCATGATCGAAAGTATTTGAAAGTTCCAGAAAGTTCCAAAACAAAACTTGAATTTGTTGCATGCTGGCAACTATTTACATAGCATTTACATTGTATTAGTTATCATAAGTAGCCTAGAGATGATTTTAAGTAGACGTGAGGATATGCATAGGTTATATGCAAGTACTATATACTATTTTATATAAGGGAGTTGAGCATCTGCAGATTTTGGTATTCCTGGGTGGTCCTGGAACCAATCCCCTGCAGATACTGAGGAGTGACTGTATTTTATTGTCAGATGACTCAGGTTGATCAAAGCATCTTCCATCGTTAGCAACTGTGCTTAGAAGAAATCATTCTTTACCACTGTGTTATACTGAATTCTTAGTGATAGAAGCCTATAAATGTTACTGAGCAAGACTGAAAAGTTTGGGTTGGTTCAGAGATAAATAGCGAAGTCCCAATCAGAAGTCTGTTTATAATTATATCAGTAAAATATTATCAATCTTGTTTCTGAATGCAAACATAAAATTCAGACATGGTGTTTATTGACCAAGTGTTGATGACTGATGAAGGAAGAAGAGGGTAAGAGTTGACATAAGTACTTTCTAAATAGACCTCCAGTTAATGACATAATGATAATTATGTCTACCTATGTCCATGCTATAAACCTATACTATTACTGTTATTGTTATTATTCACTGGACTGCTCATGGAAGTGTGCTGGTTAACAAGTTGTTTAACTAGAAAGCTCCCATTTTCAGTGATTTCAGTTATTTCAGTCCTGGTTGACTTATAATTTTTATATTCAATTTAAAAATGTTGTAGCTTAATGGAGCTGTGTTTGAATTTCCCACTTGTTAGTTTAGTGAGACTGTAATGTGTTTTGTCAGACTGCTTTTTTGTATATCATATGGTGAACTGGAGATTGGGAGTGTATGTTCCTGCTTATGCACACATTTTGCCAATCTCTTTTATTTTTGAAAATGTTTTTATGTCTTTGAGAATAGGCACATGTAGAGTTGTATGGATTTGAGTGGATTTTTCACATTTAAAACCAATGAAACTCTGTGCCTCATTTTCCTTGTCTACAGTTGGCAGAATTGGACTAGATTATTTTCAAGCCTTTATGGAAGACTTCATTGACGACTGAACTTTTATTTCAGCTGATGGCTGGAGTCTAATGGGCTGTCCCAATTTCCTTTCAAGTTTAGGGAGGATAAGATTATGGGCTCATGAATCAGTCTGCTGACTATAGTGTGTATACCATGAGACCTGATTTTTCTTAGGCTTTGTGGCAGGTTATTGTTTTCTTTTTTCTCACATCTTGGTGAGAAGAAAAAATGGACAAGTTATTGGAACATTGTTTATGATTGCAATCAAATGAGTGATTCTAGTCATTTCCTAGTGTGTAAAAGAAATGTTCTTTTTTATCCTCTAAAAAAGGATAAAACATAGATGTTTTTAAACATCTGAAAAGGGCTTCCCTGGTGGCGCAGTGGTTGAGAATCCGCCTGCGCATGCAGGGGACACGGGTTCGTGCCCCGGTCCGGGAAGATCCCACATGCCTTGGAGCGGCTGGGCGTGTGAGCCATGGCCGCTGAGCCTGCGCATCCAGAGCCTGTGCTCCGCAACAGGAGAGGCCACAGCAGTGAGAGGCCCACGTACCACCAAAAAAAAAAAAAAAAAAAATCTGAAAAATGTTCTTTTTAGGTGTTTTCACTGTGAGATTTTTATTAAAAAAGTGTGTCTGGGTCCTATGTATCTTGTGATTATTTTAAATAATTTGGAGCTCCAGAAATGTTTCAGAGACATGTAAGGAAAATTGTGTTACCAAATGTAAAAGTATATCTTTAATGTATATAGAATTTTTTTATGACCTCCTGAAGATAGAGTCAAAATAGTATGTATCCCCCTCAAAATATTGTGCATCTTGATGGTTGATATTTTCATATTCTCATTTGAATCTTGTTTTTTTTTTCTTTTAACTTTGCAGAGATGCTGATGCCACCAGAATCGATATTTATGCAGGTAAGACAGACATCAGTCCTTTCTCCTAATGCCCAGTTCCCGAAAGCATTTATTGCTGTGCCTAAGAAGAAATGAGTGGGAAAAAACTGGTTTTTGGAGCATGGGTAGACAGCCTGATTACTCTAGATCTTAGGGAGAAACAGGGCAGCCCTGGTCAGGCATGTAATAGAAATCAAGAATATTGGTGTAAAGGAACTAACATGGGGTGCCCAGATCTATAGATCTGTTTAAATAAATCCACTAGGAGATTTATGGAGGTGATGGGAAGTGAAATGACCAAGTACCACTGATTGTCCTGATTGGAGTTAGCAGGTGACCAGGTTTGTGGTTCCTGCAGCCAAAGAGAGATCTTGTTGAAGGCCATCTTCTCCCTCTGCAGCCTTGGTGAGGACAAGCCCCAACTTGGAGAGTTGCTGGTGTCAGTTGTATAAAACAGTTGTATAACCAGGTTGGCACTGAGGTCTGCAGAGATATTCTCAGGCAGAGAAGTCATGTAGGAAGAAGGGCTGCTTTGCTTCGAATTTAAAGATATTGACGGCATCTACTATTTTGCCTAATTGGCTCTGCTCTTTGGCAGTAAGATCCCCCCCTTTTTTTTATGGAGTGGGTACAACAGTGGGAGAAATCTTAGTCATTATTTATTTATTTATTATTTGATAAATAGCTTGCTTTTTGCCTGTTCAGTGTTTGCACCAGCACATTTTTTGGTCATTTGAATGCTAAAAATTTGGAAGTGGAACAGAGGAAGATAGCTTTTAAATCTAATTTGGGTAGCATTGTCTAGCTTTTGAGAAAACTTGAGTGTTTTTATGGGAATATATGGTTATCAAATAATCCCTCTTTTTCTTCACAGACCTGTTTGATAAATGGGGATAATCACACAATAGGAAGTAATTCTTAGAATTTCCAATGCCATATAATTATAAAGAATCTCCCCAGATATGAATTTCTTATGCCTTTCTTTGGAGCAAAGAAAATATTCAGAACAGCTAAAAGTCAGCTATACTGCTTAAATTCTAAAGCCTTCTGTTCAGAAGGCTCTGCCAAAGTGGTGAATATAAGACTACTCTTATTTTTAGAAGAAAATAACAGGAAAAGGGGGCATAGCAGCAGAATGTTAGAAGATGGTTACTAAACCCTCAGGCCAGATGGTGGCATCATTCCCAAGCCACAGTATGTCTTACATCCCAGTGTGCTTTAGTGAGGAGTAGTAACTGCTACCTCTGAAAGAAATGGTGGCTGTTTTAATCATTGCACAGATGGCAAAGCAGAGAATGGGCCTCCACTCCAAGTGATGTTGAAGGGACAAATCATCATAGCCAAATCTTTTTGGAAGAAGCTTTTATTTTTTATTTTGGCTGTCCCGCGCAGCCTGTGGGCGCTTAGTCCCTAGACCAGGGATCGAATCTGAGGCCCCAGCAGTTAAGAGCGCCTAACCACTGGACCACCAGGGAATTACTGGAAGAAGCTTTTTAAAAGAGATCATCCCTGCTCCTTCTTACCACCTTTGGTGGGTGAATTTCAGCAAGGAAATTTAGTGCTTTACACTTAGAATGCAGCAGAACAAACAGTTGGATTTCAATTTAAATGAAAAGGGCCCAGTGTGCATTTATTCTGTACTCAGTGTTACTGCTGTTGTGTTTTGGGAGGAGTCCAGAGAGCCTGAGATGGGGCCTTTGCTAATTTCTCATTAGAGAACTTAGTCGCTAATTGGAGAGATAGTTAGCACTCTACAGATGATTAGAGAACAGTAACTTGATCTTGAGGGAACTGTCAAGGTAGTTAAGGATTAAATGGTGTGATAGAAGCACTAAGCACTATAGCATTTTGGAAAAAGACTTGATTTACTCTCAAGTACCTTGAGATTGGGAATTTTTTTTTTTTTTTTTTTTTGGTGGTATGCCGGCCTCTCACTGTCGTGGCCTCTCCCATTGCGGAGCACAGGCTCTGGACCCGCAGGCTCAGTGGCCATGGCTCACGGGCCCATCCGCTCCGTGGCATGTGGGATCTTCCTGGCCCGGGGCACAAACCAGTGTCCCCTGCATCAGCAGGCAGACTCTCAATCACTGCGCCACCAGGGAAGCCCAAGATTGGGAATCTTGACTGAGGTACCCCTAACTTCACGCTTTTCTACCTCTGTGTCGTATTAACACATTCAACCGGAGGAATAAGAGCAACTTCATTTTACAAGTAGAATAATAGAATTAGTAATATAAAGTTTTTGTTCTTACTATATCGGGGAAAGTATCTTCCTGTCTCCCATTCTGAAACTAGATTGATAACTGAACTCAGAAATCTCCCCAAACATCGGATGTAGTTTGAATTCGCCACACATTCACTTTGTAATTTAAAGAAGGGTGAGAAAGGAACCAGACTCCCGTACCCAAAGCATTCCTGTTAGGTGGGGCCAGACCATAACGTGCCTGTCAGAAGTAGACTGTGTTTTTATTGATTTTCTGGACTTCCTTGGATAGGGACTGCCGTGCCTCAAAGAAAGATCCCTTTTGTGATGCCAGGTCAATGGTTAGTAAACGGAAAATTAGAGCAAATGTAGCTGAAACGAATACTGCTCAAACACATTGCAAAGTACGAGGAACTTGAGTGTCATTTTGTTACAGCCTCCGCTGAGGACAACATCATTTTATCACCTCTGACTTTTGACTTATAGCTCCATTTCACATCTCCTTTCCAGCTTCTTTCTTTTTCCTGTTCTCCCCAATGGGAGTTGGATGGAGGAACGTTGGGCTAACTTGAATAGGCCAGACTTGGTCATGTTGGGGGAAACTTAGATGTGCAGCCGTCCACACTGGGTCTGTGATTGTACATAGCTGCTACCGGGGCCTGAAGCACAACTGCAAAGAAGGTAGTTTGGCTTTACCCTCCTTGTCTTGCTTCTGAGATGTATGTTGGGATGGGGAGCAGACAGCCTCCAGCTGCCTAGACTCCCCTCTGTCCAGAACTCCCCCATCTTCATAAAAATCCTTTGCTTAGAGGCTTTAGATAGCACTCAATTGACTGACTAAAGTAAATAGAATGTGTTAGGAATGCATTTCTAACTTCTGGAATGTCTGGGGAGATAGGTTCGAGCAGAGAGGCCTTCTAGTTCTTGCTAGCTCTAGCTCTCTGCTTCTCAAAGAGTGGTCCAGTGGTGGACAGTATTGGCATCACCTGGGAGCTTGTTAGAAATGCAAATTCTCAGGTACCACCTCCGACCCACACTACTAGACTCTGCAGGGTGGAGCCCCGAATCTGTATTTTAACAGGCTCTTCAGGTGATCCTTATGCACACTGCCTTTGCTCTAGCTGACACTCTTCTCAGTCTCCTTCTGCTTAAACCCTCCTGCTTACTGATCTGCTACAGGGAGTAGCATCCTATGGACTGTAAGCTCCCTGAAGGCAGTGATCACATCTGCATTATTCTCAGCTGTTATCTTCATCACAGAGCCAGGCACATCAAATAACAGTGATTGGGATAAGCATTTTAGTCAAGTGAAGATGCCATACTGGCTCCTTACTCCCTGAGGCAGTGCCACACGTGACCGTGGACCTGAGCACTGCTAGCTGCTTACAGACTGTTGGTCACTGTGTGGCCAGGAGGACCCTCCATAGGTGGGTCCTTTACTCTCATAAACATATGAAAAAGCTTTAAAATGAAGTCATTGGGCAAGAAAGGGATCTCAGGACTTCCCTGGTGGCGCAGTGGTTGAGAGTCCGTCTGCCAATGCAGGGGACGCGGGTTCGTGCCCTGGTCCGGGAAAGATCCCACATGCCGCAGAGCGGCTAGGCCTGTGAGCCATGGCTGCTGAGCCTGCGTGTCCGGAGCCTGTGCTCCGCAACGGGAGAGGCCACAACAGTGAGAGGCACGCGTACCACAAAAAAAAAAAAAAAAGAAAGAAAGAAAGAAAGGGATCTCAGACCCACTGCTAAGTGATGATCGTGTGTTAAAACAGCCTGTGTGGACTTCCCTGGTGGCTCAGTGGTTAAGAGTCCACCTGCCAATGCAGGGCACACGGGTTCAAGCTCTGGTCCGGGAAGATCCCACATGCCATGGAGCAACTGAGCCCGTGTGCCGCAGCTCCTGAGCCTGTGCTCTAGAGCCTGTGAGCCACAACTACCGAGCCTGTGTGCCGCAACTACTGAAGCCCGTGCACCTTGAGCACGTGCTCCACAGCAAGAGAAGCAACTGCAATGAGAAGCTTGCTCACCGCAGCGAAGAGTAGCCCCCGCTTGCTGCAACTAGAGAAAGCCCACGTGCAGCAACGAAGACCCAACGCAGCCAGACATGAATAAATTAAAAAAAAAAAAGCATCAAAATTAAAAAAAAAGAAAAACAGCCCGTGATTCCTGTTCTACCAAACATAAGGACCTAGAAGTAATTCCTAGGTGGTGTTCAAGAAATGCCAGTAATCAATCCTTGGAGATTTTTTAGATACACTTGGCTTGAACCAATTTCTAGATCCCAAAGCAGAGTCTTCATGTACGTTTTATGGCTAAAGCATACAGCAAATGGCTCTTGGCTAGATTTAGAACACTTCCTTTACCACGCTCTGTTCCTGACCCAGTTTCAGTCTCCATATGACACTTTGCTTCCTCCAGAAGGAAACTTTGAGGAATTTTTGCACCTTTTTTGCAGTTGCTTCTGCTTACTAGATCTCATTTGGGTTCTCCGGACTGATAAAAGGCACTGCCATAGGAAAAATTATTTTATCTACCAGTAGTACTTCCAAGAAGGTCCTTATTCTCGAACTTTCAGGAAGCACCTGTGATTAATGTTTCAGCAAAGTTCAGCTTCCTGAACATCGAATGATATTTGAAAATCTCTGTGGCTTATAGTACTTCTGAAATAGCATTTTAAATTACATTAACTGGTCCATTTAACAGAGGTGGTTATGACTTACTTGAATATTTAGCTTGAGGGGAGGACAAAGAGCATTTTAAACTGAGGTTCCACTGCTTAGATATTTGGGTGAAGTTGGTGAACTGCAGCTTGGGGGAGACAAAAATGTCCTCAATTAGGGAATAGACTCCAAGGCAGCCTTGGGCTTATCCCTGTAGTACCTTAAACTGACCTTCTTCCTTTTTAGTACAAATGCTCTCCTGATTCCAAGGCCTGTGCTGTCCTCCTTTGCCTGCCTAGTCCTCATCACTGGGGTCAAAAGGCACCTTGGAAACTCTAGTTTGGTCCCCTTCCCTATTTGGGAATCTCTTCTCCAGTGTTTCTGATGTGCTTGGACCCAGACTGCTGAGTGACCACTTGCTGCTGTAGAGACAGCTGCTGAAGGAAGGGGTTCTTCTAGCCACTGGAATGGCAGCCTTAGTCTCATACATTTCCTTCCTGTCGGCCAGGACGCCCTGCCACAGCTGCTCTGTCTCTTATTGTCGAAGGACTGTTCCTCTCTCCAGTCGAGCAGGTCCAGTTGGAAACCAGGCAGCTCTCACTACACTCTGTGCCATCTCACTTCTGGGATGGGGAGCTATTTGAAGGACCCATAGCAAGGAGGGGATGTGACGATGAATACTGATGGCCCAGAAACTATGGTTGGCCTGGGGATAGTCACATACTGACTTAGTAATTCACCTTCTAGATAGCAGCTGCTACCACTGTGTTCACAGCATGTCTGGCTCGATCACTTTATCTGAACACTACCCCAAACTTAACCCACAAATGAGGTGCCCTGTTGAATTTGAGCACTGTTGATAAGGTACAGCATGTAGTAATTGGAGTACTTTAGTGTCCACAGCAGGAGGCAGAGGTGGAAAAAAATCCAGGTGCAGAGAGGCAGAAGGATGGTTGAGGTGTGTATGAAATCCGTGCATGTTCAGTGGCCCTGTCTGTGGCTAGATGCTGGACTAGGTATTCTCTGTCCCCTCTTTATAGATTCTCTCATGCTTTGTCATGAACTAGAATGCATTGGAGAGCCTTTGATGGAAATTCTTACCATCAAGGGCCCTGACATTTAACTCATACTAGCTAGGACTGTTAGAAGGAGAAGGCCTTTTTGGACTAAGCTTCACATTGATCCACCTTCTGATCACACACAAGTTGCCGCCCTCTAGTGGGTAACTGCCCAGTAATGGCAGCTCCTTCTTTTACAGAAAGGCGAGAGGACCTTCGCGGAGGGTTTATGCTTTGTTTTTTGGATGATGGAGCAGGAATGGATCCAAGTAAGTGTTGGGCTGATTGCTTCTTTTGGGGAGGATGTAACCATTTTTACAAAATGCTTATTGTGTTAACTTGTTTGTCTGTTGCCTCACTCTTGTGACTAGAAGGGAGAGGGAGGTCTCTTGCAACATCTCAGGCTTAATTCCACTTACGGATTTGCTGAGTTTTGTTCTAGCATGGGAGATAGGATCTGAATGGCAGCCTGAAGTCCATCAGATTACCTGTCTCTTGACATTGTATTTATCAGCTTGTGTAACATCCTGGAGCTGGAACTGTGGTGGCCTCCCCCAGCCTTATTACCACGTTCTGGTAACAGAACAAGGGCCTAGTGATGGCGGTACTGACAGGCCAGTCAGAGGTTTCCTCCATTTGCCTCATGGTTGTGAATTTCCTTGGACAGAGGTTTTCAGTAGACAGACAGCCCTGCTTGGATTTAACAAGGCTCAGACCTTTGATTTTTGAGAGTCTGGGAAAGAAAAGCAAACTTCTCACTTTCTCTTGTGTCCGCCACTTAAGGTGATGCTGCCAGTGTGATCCAGTTTGGGAAGTCAGCCAAGCGAACGCCTGAGTCCACCCAGATTGGGCAGTACGGGAATGGGTTAAAATCGTAAGTATACTAGAAGCCTGTCCCAGGACTCGAAACAAAATCGAGTAATGCCCTCCTGCTTCTGTCGAATGAAAATGTTCCTCGTCCTTGTCCCTCCATCACTGTAATTCTGGAACAGGAGGAGAGTCGGGAAGGAGTTGTGGTTTGGGGACTTAGCAGCTGATGTCCAGCCTACATCACAGATCAAAGAGTATGAACATCCAAAATCATTGAGGTGGGAGAAGGTGTAGGTTTCTCTTGGCACTGTGCTCTGGAACAGCACCTCTCCTCCTACTGAAAATTCTTATTTTTACCCTGTGGTTGAAGATGCAAGTGGCTGTTTTGTGGGCTTGGGTTGCTTATGAGATGGTGAGGGGGTCACTTCGTGGTGCAGCCTGTCCCCTTAGCACCTGTCATGCTTTGTGCCAGGCACTGGGGATCCAGGGTGAGGGAGTGAGAGACCCGAACCCCCCCCTCCCCACCACCACCAGAGGACCTGGTTGCTACTCATATGTCCTGCCAGGCCCTGTAGCAGGGACCTACCTAATGTCTCCCCATCCCTTGGGACTTCTTTCTCAGCCCTTGGTTCCCACTTGTTTGGCATTTGGAATGTGGTGTTCTGGTTTTGAGTGAAGCCCCAAGAGAAAGATTTCTATTTCTGAAATGCTCACTTCCAGCTGTACATACCTTTGGATGGAATAAGATTTAGTGGGATTGGAGTTTGTACAAATGGAATTCTGAGTCACGTTTCTAGTCTTGCTGTGGAAATGTGTTGTTTTATTTGAGGGTAGTGTTTGGTTGGGCAGCAGCCTCAGTTGTCCCTCCATGCAACCGGCTTGGGTGTATGGGGAAGAGAGAGAGTGCTTCCCATGATGGCAGGGACCTGGCACCTGGATCTCCCACTTGTCCCTCAATAACAAGCACTTACCATGTGCTGGCCACTGTGCTAAAAACTTTACTTGGATGATTTCGTTTAATTCTCACCATAACCCTGTGAGGTATAGGTACTATGATTCTTATCTTCAGATGAGAAAATTGAGGTTTATAGGGGTGAAGTGACTTGCCCAAAGGTGTGAAAATGCCCAAGCGTAGAGCTGAGATATGTACCACGTCTTTCTGACTGCAAGGCTGGAGCTGCTGTCCATCTCACTTCAGTCAAACCAAAGTTCAAATCTGACATCAGCTGCTTAATTGCTTCTGTGAGCCTCAACCTCCTCCTTTGTAAATTGAGATTGTAACACATATGAGTAGGTTAAGAATTAAATGCTATCATTACTGTGAGAGCCCTAGCCTAGTTTCTCCCTTCTTACTTTATCTCTCCTTTGATCTTTCCGTGGTAGATTTTTGGCCTGATTTGGTGGGTCTAGGGTAGGGCCCAGGTGATTCTGGTGTGGTGATCTAAGTTTCCAACAACTGAGGTCTCCTAGAGTCAGATGTAAGAAACCCTGACTTCCCTTCTGGATTATAGATAAAACCCCCTCCTGGTTTTATCAGCTCTGTGACTTCAGACAAGCCATTTCACCTTCTCTGAGTATCTGTTTCCTACTGTAGAAAATGGGCTTCTAAACTCTGACATTCTTCCTTACTGTGATTCTGGAAGTGCTTAGAAGACCAGGAAGGAAAGCATACCGAAGTTGAGAGTGTTGTCATCAGCGTATTTTGGTAGAACGACTTTTGAGAAGGCGCCATTGAGATGGAGCCATCTAGTGTTCAGAGTGGATTCATTTTGAAACCAGTGTAGAAGTTGAAAGTTTCAGGAGGAAGTGATTTGTGGTCAGAATAGGGCTGTGAAGCAGAGAAGCCAGCAGAGAAGTGGCATTTCTGGGTTGTTGCTATTTACCCTCCAAGGTCAGGATCAAAGACAGGGAAGAGGCACAAAGTGAGAGGTTTTGCCAAATTAGGGTAAGAGCAAGCTTTGGCAGAAGGCAAGCTAATGTGCCTCGTTTTGCCACCGGTAAGTTTCAGGGAGGCAGGAGGAGGACTGTGAGATTGTCTGGGGAGGGAGCATTGCCAGCACCTCAGGAACTGGAGGAGGAGAAAAACAACTTGGCAGCCACCAGGGCGTCTCTGGATAGTGTCCTGGAGTTTTCCTGAACATTCGGGGAAATGGGGCATGGTGTTCACTTGTGTACTTGGCACACTGGCCCAGTTTGTATTTGTATTTACATAGAAGGGAGTAATAAGGCTTCCTGCCACCATCACCTCCCTGGGGTATTTAGGACTAATGAGGTAATAGCCATGAAGGCAGAAGCTGCTCAGAAGACAGGTCAGTGGGTCCAGCTCCCACTGGTGCTTCATGCTTTTGCCCTGTTCAGTGTTTCCTGGAAAGGCCTGTCCTTGCCTGTTCCTCAGAAGGATTAACTCAGCCAAATAGAGGAAGGAGCAGTTGATTCTGTTCAGACTTTTGCCTTGTGGAAGTCAGCCTGGAGGCACATTTTTCAGAAACCAGTTGCTTCCTAAAGCAGGGACCTGTGGCTTAATGAGTTGAGGTGGCAGAACAGTTCAAGACACAAGATGGTTGTGGTTACAGGGCATGAGCCAATTGTAGGCCTCCTTGGAACTGTGTTCAACAGCGATACTTTGGTTAGCCCTGTGTTTGGCTGAGCCTTGGGGTCATCCTGGTTTTTTGAGGACTTGCGAGCATAGGCAGTGGGCTGTTCCCTTGATGGTGCTGCCGTTTGATGAGTGGATGGGAGGGGAGTTTGTGTCAGTGAAGGAAGGACAGGGTGAGACCTGTACGTGCTCAGTGTGGAAGGTGATGTGTGTGTTGGAGGTGTTACTGGAGTGAAACCTGGTGGCTCACAGGCCACAGCAGCCCTGTGTGGCTGGGAAGAAACCAGAGCACAGGCAGTGACAAGCTGGGGTGAGACTCCCCTGGGGCTGATGCTTGGTGGTGAGAGAACCCTGCGTGCTGGGTAAATGTGGTCGAGAAGGTGATGAGGAGAAACTGAGGACCATGGAAGAGCAGGAGGAGGAGTGTCGGGAGTGGGGGGTGGGGAGGAGAAGGGAGCGAGGGCTGTGGAGCTCAGCTCAGGGTCCTGGGTCCCAGGGAGGCCTTTAGGGGAGCCCTCCAAAGGCAGTTTCATCACATCCAGAGGGGGGATTTGCTCCTTCTTCAGATGAGCTTTTGAATCCCTAGGAGAATAACCCATTTCTGCTTCCCTTTCAGGGGCTCGATGCGCATTGGGAAGGATTTTATCCTCTTCACCAAGAAGGAAGAGACCATGACCTGTCTCTTCCTGTCGCGTACCTTTCACGAGGAGGAAGGCATTGATGAAGTAGGTCCCATCCTCGTGCTCCCAGTCACCATTCCACTTCCTAGTTCTGCCCAGGCTGTTTTCATAGGTCATTTGCATGCTGGGCTTATTGGGGTTGCAGGATTGCAGCCACATCCCCTGTTATGGGATTAGCTGGTTCGTTGGATGAACTGGTTGAGGGGTTAAGGCAGGTGTCTTAATGTGAGAGGAAGTAAAATCTCACAGCTTCAGAGAAGAGTTGTCCCAGTTCTGAGAATGAGGCCATCAAGTGTCAGGAACCAAGAGTTGGATTTGTAGGTCTCCTAGATCTGCAGCTTGAATTCAGTCCTGGGGTGGGGGATGTCACTGGGGAGAGCTGTTTTATCAGGGGGAGTATTGGGGGCTTCTCTGACTATGGGTGGAGACCACAGCTGGTGATAATAATAGGAACAGCACTGTCTTTCCCATATGATGGTGATTTTGTGAAATGTGCTGTGAGTGCATTTTCCTTTTGAGGAAATGTGTTGCTCTCACCATTTATATCAGAGGCTACAAGTCTGATACCTGCAGGGCCTGGGCAGGTAGTGAAGTAGGTGAACACATGGAAAATCATTTAAGTTTTTTAGTAAGTGGCAGCTGACACTCAGCCTCAGCTGATTATTGTTATACTGGAAGGAAGGCCTAATGACTCTAAAATATTCTGATTTTGAAACCTTTTGGTAATTAACTGTGTAAGTTAAACACATGCACAGCTGATTCTCTTTGGGCCTGGTGGCTCATATCTGCAGAGCTGGTTTGGTGAGGTCTGCGCCCACTCATGGGAGGATCAGGGAAGGCCTTGGCCTGCCTAGCCTCAGACTGGACTCTTAACTCCTTTCCTGTGTGAGAAATGGAGGCCAGAGCTTGAGAGGGGGCCAAGAGGGTCTGCAGAGATAAATTCACTCCTGTCACTTAAACAGGTGAAATGCTGTCAAAGTGTCAATCTAACTCATCTGTGTTGGTTGGCTGTGAGTAAATTGGTACTGCCTTTGTTTAGATGTGAGCCTAAATCATAGCAAATCAGTTCATGCTGGGAACGAAAGGCTCTTTTTCTGCCGTCTTCACTTCGTGAGCCACTGGGTTTGTTTGCCTTTTTGGTGAGTGAGAGAAGTGCTGTAGCTGGCAAGCACTCCCGGAAAGGTGGGGCAGGAGGATTTGGCCCCGGCTGGGCTTTTCAGGACTGCTTCCTGCTGGACTGAGGGTGGTGCGAGCAGGGGCTACGCGTCAATAGAAACGGTCTGTTCCTGGCCTGAGCTGGTGGGGGCTGTGGGAAGGGCAGAGGGGCCAGCTGACGAGAGGTGCTGGCCTCTGGAGAGCAGAGAGGGCAGGTCGGGCCTGACCTCTGGGCCTTGGGGAGTGTGTGGGACTTTATTAAAAGCAGCCACGAAAGGGAATCTAAGCAACATATTAGATCCTCTTTGAAAAGATCAGTTTGGTTATTGTGTGGTGGCTGGATTGGAAAGATTGGGGTGTTGGTGTCAGAGGCCTGGGCTGTCTATAGGACTCCAGCAGGGAGATAAGAGAAATAGGAGTGGCCGCAGATTTGGTGTTTAATCAGTTGGAAAGGGGAAATGGGAAGGGGGGGGGTTGTAGATGGCTGAGGTCCTGGTATGGCACTTGGGGGTGGGCTGTCTGGAGCTGGGGAAGGATGGAAGAGGGGCAGTGTGGAGGGGAAGCATGTATGTTTTGTCCTGGACACACAAAGTTAAGTCTGGGTCTGGAGCTTGGGGGAGGCTTAGACTCCCGGGAATCTTTGTAGTGAATGGGCTCACCTAAAAGAGCGTGTGAGAAGAGGGCCTGGAGTCTTAGGCGTGCCCACCCGCATGTAAAGGCCAGGGAGAAGGGGAAAGCAGCAAAGGAGGCAGGAGCAGCCAGAGGGGTAGGAGGAAAGCCAGGGGAGTGGTGATCCTGAAAGTAAAGGAGGAATATTCCGATGGTGGGTGGGTGTCAAATGAGGTGAGTGCCCAGAGGTTAAAGTAATGCGGTTATCACCTGGGACTGCTGTGAAGATTGGGAGGTGTAAAGGAGGTACCAATTCACAGAACACAAATGGAGCTCAATTCCCCTGGTGAAAAAGCTAGGTTGAAATTTTTTCCTTACTTGGTGCTAGAAGGTCACTGTTTTGGATTGTACTCTAGTGTGAACTCAGCCAAGATTTCAAAATAAGATCACTTTTAGCTGGGTGGGAATGTGTCCAGACCAGCCCCAGGGCTGAATACTATAGCTTCTTAGAAACCAGTAAAGTGCCTCAGAACTCTTAACAGTTTATCACCGCAGACCTTGTTAAAATACAGAATCCCCTTTTCTGCAGGGTGGGCCATCTGTTTTGAACCTCTGAGGTGCCTGGAGTGGTTTGCTCTGCAGAGGGAATCCCAGGCTACAGGACTCCCTGGCACCTGGGAGAGGGGTCGGGGGAGGGAGAGGTGCACGTTGATGCCTCTGGGGAAGTGGCGTTTGAGGTAGGATTTTTGAAGAATTAGTAGGATTTTTCTCCCAGCTTTATTGAGGTATAATTGACAAGGGTAGGATTTTCTAGAAGATTATGTAGATGTAAGGTTAAATTTTATACATATGGAAGAATGTATTAAAATATACGTATATATATGTATAACTGAATCACTTTGCTGTACAGCAGAAATTAACACAACATTGTAAATCAACTAGACTTCAATAAAATTTAAAAAATAACCTAGGTACAGTTGAGAGTGGTTATAAAGCACATACCCACATAGCCACCACCATAGACTGATGCTGGAAGTCCCCATGTGCCCCTAACCAATCATATTCCTTATCGCACCTCTGAAGGAACTGCCTTGGTGATGATCAGTCATTTCCTTGTTTTTCTTTATAATTTTGTCACCTGTGTATGCATTCTTGAATAATAGTTTATTTTTTTGCCTATTTATGAATTTATATAAATGGACTCATACTGTAGGGTTTTGTTTTTAGATTTTATTTTTCCTAGGATATATACCTGGGAGTAGAATTGCTGAGTTATAAGTTATGTTTGTGTGTGTCTTTAGATTCACTAGACCATTGCAAATATGTTTTGCTTAGTGGAAATAATAGACTTATTACCAAATAGGGAAAATGACCAGGGACATCCCAAGCAGGGAACTGCTCATGCAGAGACCCCCAGGCCATAAGCCAGCATACCCCAGAGGACCTAGCAGTGTGAGGCAGAGTCTTAGGAAAGGGCAGAAGCTAGAGCCACTGGTGCCAGGCTGGGGGGCTTAGGCCTCACCTTGGGGCAGTGTGGAGCTACTGTGGGGAGGGACAAGATGGACGCACATTTGCGGGGGGAAAGCTGTTCCAGGGCTTCCTTCAAGCGTCTGCTTGTGCTTCCTCCAAAGGTGATCGTCCCATTGCCCACCTGGAATGCTCGGACCCGAGAACCTGTCACAGACAACGTGGAGAAGTTTGCCATCGAGACGGAACTCATCTATAAGTATTCTCCCTTCCGCAATGAAGAGGAAGTGATGACTCAGTTCATGAAGATTCCTGGGGACAGTGGTAAGTAGGCCTGCGGCCTCTAGCATCAGGGAGCTCCAGAGCCAGGAGCAGTTTGGGGATTGGCTGGGGGTGCCTGGTAGAACCACAGGATTTTTATTCCCTAGGAACGCTGGTGATCATCTTCAATCTCAAACTCATGGATAATGGAGAGCCAGAGCTGGACATAATCTCAAATCCAAGAGATATCCAGATGGCAGAGACTTCCCCGGAGGGCACGTGAGTGTGGCTGGGTAGGGAGGAAAAGGGAGGTGACTTGAGGGAGAGAGCGGTGAGCTTGTTCGCTGAATTCCCCAGTTTTAGAGCTGGTAAAGCTGAGAACTCAATAATGTCTTCCTGCCACAAGGCAGAAGGGATGCATAGAAGGACAGCAGGTCCTCAGCTAATTCATGATCCTTGCCCCAGCTCCTTAACTTGAATGAGGAAGAGAACGAGGCCTAGAGAGGGGAGAGGAATTGCCAGGTCCGTGGTGGGGTGGTGGGGCCAGTTTAGGTGTCTGTGCCAGAACGTGAGAGGAGGTGGGATGTGGTGCCCACACAGAGGAAGCACCCCTCAGGGCAGCAAGAGAAGCTGAGATGGGAGGTGGAAAGGTAGAGAGGCTGTCTGCCCAGGCCTTCGGTTGGCTGGTGGTGGGAGGTGACAGCACCCTCCATTCTGCCGCCTCCAGGAAGCCAGAGCGCCGCTCCTTCCGCGCCTATGCTGCCGTGCTCTACATTGATCCCCGGATGCGGATCTTCATCCACGGGCACAAGGTGCAGACCAAGAGGCTCTCCTGCTGCCTCTACAAGCCCAGGTAGGGGCCTGCCCACCCTGGCCTGCTGTTTCCTTTGGGCCAAGGATGGGGCCTGGCCACGTGTCTCTGGGGCATCTTTGGAGTGATGGTGGATGAGCGGCTCTGACAGTGTTGACTGCGTTTGGGTCTTTAAGCTGCTTGTGATTAACTGCAGTCAAACTACTGGGTCCTGAGGGAGGGGCAGAGGTGGCTGGTGAGGCTTGTTGAGTGTGCCTCTGTGAGGGTGGAGGGTGCTCAGCCTGACACGGTGAGCTGTCTGAGCCTCTTGGTTGCAGGGCCGATGGCCCTTTAGACAGTACACAGGGAAGCAGAGGCACTGCTCGTTGCTGAGGTTGGTTTCTGCTGTGGGATTAATGACGTACTCGGAGAGTAGTGAGGTTGCTTTTCAAAGATGGAGCAGGATGGCAAGGGGCAAGTGGTGTAGGGAATTGAGTCTTTTTGCTAAAATAAGCTTGGCTTTGACTCATTGTGGGGCCAAAATAGTTGCTGCCCTGCACCTCTGGTGCTCAGACCCTCTGGTTACTCGCCCCCCCCACCCCCCCGCCAGGATGTACAAGTACACATCAAGCCGGTTCAAGACCCGCGCGGAGCAGGAGGTGAAGAAAGCTGAGCACGTGGCACGGATTGGTAATGACCCCCTGGGCAGGAGGGTCGTCTGGGGGACGTTGCTTGTGGCAAAAGCAGGATCCAGGCAAAAGCTCCATGCAACACCCAGGGGTGGGCTTTCCTGAACCACTGGTCCAGTTTCTCTCCCACCTCTCCCTCAGCAGTTTTTCTTTCCAGGCTACTCCTTCAGCCATTTACAGGCTGTTATCTAAAGCTTGCCTGCCCAGAGTGAAGAGTCCCACACTGTCCTCTGGCACAAATACTTGTGAAATTGGTTTTCTTGACTCCAGGACAAAAATGTCAAGGTCTCTCTTGCTGACAAAGCTTCTTGGCTGCTCAAGGAGAGTGATTGGCTGAAGACTGTTGGTAACTTCCAGCTCCTGCTGAGGGTTTAACTCTGGTTGCCTTGGGCAGTGCTTGACCTGTTCTGATTCATTTGTAAAGTTGGAAAAGGTGTCTGTTTTCCTTAGGGCCTCCTTGACTTTCCAAGCAAGGAGGCTGCTCTCCCAGCTCACCTGTTCCCTGACAGTGTATGAACGTCTCATACAGGGACTGCACTATGGGGTCCAGGAGGGATAGCTAAGAGTTTTGACCTTTTGAATTCTTAACACGGTTTCTTCTGGGTTTTAGCTGAAGAGAAGGCAAGGGAGGCGGAGAGCAAAGCTCGGACGTTAGAAGTGCGCCTGGGCGGAGACCTCACGCGGGACTCCAGGGTGAGGCCCCAGACCCAGCAGCTCTTCTCCAGCGTTGCTGCCCTTAGGATCCCAGAGCTGGCCTGGCTCTGTCTCCCACCAGTCATGAACCCCTTGCCCTAGAGCTGCAAAATGGGATGTGATGATGTTTCCATAGTCATTATTGAACACACTGTATGGCAGGATCTTGGCAACCATGTGAGGTGGACACTGTTAGTATCTTCAGTTTATAGAAAGAAATGGAAGAGGGTCACTTGCCACAGGTCACACACAGCAGTGAGGGTTAGAGCAGTTCTCCACCCCTCCCCTGCGACACACACCTCTGCAGACTGTTGTTTCGGTTGGGGGTGTTTCCTCCTCCGTGTCAGCAGGTCTGGTCAAGTGAAGCACAGCTTTTGTGTTTGTCCCTAGTGAGGGCCCTTTTCTGTGGAAAGGAAGTAAATTTCCAGGTCTGGTTTTGCATCCATGTGATTTAAAGTGAGAAGTTTCAGATGTGTTGTTAATGATATTACCAGCTGTGGCCCAGAGCACTTCCTCTCCTTACTTGGTGCTGGCATGTGTTTCCAGGTGATGTTGCGACAGGTCCAGAACACGGCCATTACCCTTCGCAGAGAAGCTGATGTCAAGAAGCGGATCAAGGAGGCCAAGCAGCGGTGAGTGCCTGGCTGGCCTTGGGTCTTTTAAAATTATGTAGCTTTTGTATGGATTATTGACAAAGAAAGAGCTTGAGGAATCCCTCTCCACCCCACAAGGTTGCCATTCTGTCACATGCAGATTGCTTTGAGAAAGCCATTAATGTTGTGATTCCCACATGTTTGTCACATGCCCACCGCAGGAGAGGTTCCCCAGCTCAGTTCTTCCCTGAGCCAGGACAAGGTAGGCAGAGCCAGCACCTTGAGTTGAACACCAGCATGTCCTCACTGGCAGCTCTTTCACCTTCCCTCCTCCCTCCCTCCCTTCCTTTCTCCCCTTTTCTCTCTCCATTCTCTCCCCACCTTGCCCATCCTTTCCCTCTTCCTTTCCTTTTTCCTTTTTTTTTTCTTTTCATTTAAATGATGTATAAAATGCTCGTTGTATACAACTTGTAAAATACAGAATATTTAAGAAATAAGCCTTAAACTCCCTTATACTTCTCCCACCTGGTGGTGATATGTACTCTTTTTTGTATCCCTGGTTACAAGTGTGGAATAATGCTATAGATTTTGTTCCTTTTTTATCTAGACTGGGCATTTGTCTTGGCTCATTACATGATCTTCATGTCCCCCTCCACGTCTGGAGCCTCTGCAGGCTCTGGGCCTGAGTCCCTGCTTACTTCTTGGCCTCCCCACCACAGGCCTAGGTTTTGGGTATCTGCCCCATGAGTCTGTCCACTGATCATCCATCTACTTTTCAGTTTCCACGATTTTGTTGACGTTTATCCCATGATCACTTCTTCTCTCACATGTTTATTGTTCTTGTGAATTTTTGTCTTTTTAAAATTAATTACTGTCACATCAGTGGAATGGTTATGCAGATGACCTTGTGTTTATTCCACTAAATAAGCATCTTTGCAGAGATTTGCAACGGCTTCACAGAATCCCATTCATACTTAAATACATCCTTGTTTGATACCAAAAGCTAAAGTCATATGCTTTTAATTAGGGAGCTTAGAGTGACTGCACAGTGAGTATCCTTGTCAAGTCTACAGGTTGCATACTGAATTGCAAAGGCAAAACTTAAGTGTCTCAAGTTTCAGCTTAAGCTTAATGCATCTTAAACACCGCGTGTTTGTGTGTTAATGGGTTGATCTGTTTGAATTTATCTTCTGTATTCTCAGAGCGCTTAAAGAACCCAAGGAACTGAACTTTGTTTTTGGGGTCAACATTGAACACCGGGACCTGGACGGCATGTTCATCTACAACTGTAGCCGCCTGATCAAGATGTATGAGAAAGTGGGCCCACAGCTGGAAGGGGGCATGTGAGTGCTGCCTGAGGAGAGCTTCATTCAGCCCAGGATGGTTGGCTGGAGAGGTTTGGTCAGTGGGGTGACAGAGCCGTGTCTGCCTCTTCCTGCAGGGCATGTGGCGGGGTCGTTGGGGTTGTAGATGTGCCCTACCTGGTCCTAGAACCTACACACAACAAGCAGGACTTTGCTGATGCCAAGGAGTACCGGCACCTGCTGCGGGCGATGGGGGAGCACCTGGCGCAGTACTGGAAGGACATCGCCATTGGTAATGCCCTTTCGCTTCACCTCCAGCCTTGAGATCCTCGCTGCCTCAGGGGGCTGATTCCTCACACGATGTGTGGGTGCTTGTCTTCCAGCCCAGCGGGGAATCATCAAGTTCTGGGATGAGTTCGGCTACCTCTCTGCCAACTGGAACCAGCCTCCATCCAGTGAGCTGCGTTACAAACGGCGGAGAGCTATGGAAATCCCAACCACCATCCAGTGTGGTGAGTTGGGGGTCGGCACCTCCTCTTGACTCCTTTCCATCATAGTTGCCCTGCTGGCCTCCTGACTGCACTGACATTCGGGGACATATGTCCCACTGGGGACATGAGTCTGTTTGGTGATGGCCCTGGGAGCTCAGTCTTGGGGCTGTGCTGTGCCCACCTGTCCCTTCTAAATGAGGGAGGAGGTCATCTGCCCTGCCGGGTCTCACAAGGTTTGGTACCACATCAGTAGAAGTGAGTGATGACTGAGTCAGGATTTTGCTGGAGGAGGGAGAGCGGTTGGGGCCGCTGAGGGTCTGTGGTATAAAGTTTCCATCCTTGTTGGAATCACTGTCTCTGAGAAGAGTGACTGTTCTGTAAGGAAGGCAGAGTTGGAGCCAGACTGAGGATCTTTGCATAGAAAGTCGGGGGCATCTCTGCCTTGGGCCTGGCTGGGAGGAGCCTGGTTATTGTTGGTGTGATGTTTTGTGTCACAGATTTGTGTCTGAAGTGGCGGACCCTCCCCTTCCAGCTTAGTTCTGTGGAAAAAGATTACCCTGACACCTGGGTTTGCTCCATGAACCCTGATCCTGAGCAGGACCGGTGAGCACTTTTTCTAACAAGGAGTTTGTGGGTGTCCCCGCCTCCCCCCCTGCTTTTTCCACTCTTCCACTATGCTTCTTGAGGTCAGTGCTCATATCCTTACATCTCTGTCTTGCTGTGTATAATAAGTGCCTGGAAATAATAGAAGTGTGTCCTGAAATGAGTATTAATTCTGTGCATTTGGGAAGTCTGAGGTTGCTCTAGTGAGAGAGAGCATGGGTTGGCTGAGGAGGAAGGAACCTGCCCTACCTGGAGCTATCTTGCCACACCCTTCCTAGCACTTTCTCTCTACAGGTGTGAGGCTTCTGAACAGAAGCAGAAGGTTCCCCTGGGGACGTTCAGAAAGGATCTGAAGACACAGGAAGAGAAGCAGAAGCAACTGACAGAGAAAATTCGCCAGCAGCAGGAGAAGCTGGAGGCCCTGCAGGTGTGTGGGTCATGGGCACTGGGCACATGGGCAGGACCACTCAGTGTCTCCTCTGTTCCCTCAGGCTCAGTTCACCCTTCTGTCACCCATGAGTGCTGCCCAAGCTTCCCAACCCCAACCTCCAGGCACACTGGTTCTCCAGTATGCCTTGATCATTCTTTAAAAAAAAAAAAAAAAAAAATTTTGTTTATATATTACGAAGAGGTCCAATTCATTTAGAATGTTTTGAAACTCCAGAAAGTACATACCGTCTTAGAGGTAACCACCATTAACTGCATATTTTTCCAACTTTTTATGACCTCTACATACACATAAATACATATATTTTTAATTAGAAATAGAGATCACGACTTACTTGTGTCGTATCACACACACATACTTTTTTTATTAGTGTGTAATTATTTTCTTGGGATAGTTTTCCAGAAGTGATATGAAAGAGTAAAGGGATTTTTAAAATTCTATGTTTTCTTTTTTTTTTGGTGGTACGCGGCCCTCTCACTGTTGTGGCCTCTCCCGTTGCGGGGAGCACAGGCTCCGGACGCATAGGCTCAGTGGCCATGGCTCACGGGCCCAGCCACTCCACGGCATGTGGGATCTTCCCAGACCGGGGCACAAACCCGTGTCCCCTGCATCGACAGGCGGATTCTCAACCACTGCGCCACCAGGGTAGCCCCTATGTTTTCTTTAAATAACTTTTTCCAAATTATTCTCCAGAAGATGTATTATGTTTTATTTTTTTTTACCAGCAGTACATTTATTTTTTAATGTTTTTGCAAATTTGATAAGGGAAGATACACATCTTAAATTTGAACTTCATATTTCTAAAATTGAACAATTTTTTCATGTGTTTCTTTTAGAACTGCTTATTGTTCTCTTATATTACTGTTGTTTTAAATTGTTTCTTTAATTGACTAGTCTGGTATTTTAGATATATGTGTGGTATCAACTGTTTATTGTATTTATTACAAAAGCTTTTCCCTTTCTGACTTCTGCACAGGCAGATGCTCTCATTGTATGCATGCCTCCCTGTCTGTCAAATCCCAACTGTCCTTTCCGGCTTTGGCCTTTAGGGACCAACCTTTTTGGCTTGTTTTATAGGAATTTAGTCCACTGACACTTTTCTCCAGTCTCTCAGTTGCTGGATTAATCATAAAGAATCCTGTAATTTGCTGGTAGTTTAGTGTCTGTGAATTTTTGTTTTCTCAGTGAGAATGGGAGGCTTGTAATAGTAGGACTGTGGCCCAGGTGTTCTTTTTTATTTGCCCACTGTCCCAGACGCTGGGGCTCCAAAAAGAGTTTGCTTGAATGTACCAGATACGCAAACGACCTCCTCATCATGTTTACCCTGCAGAAAACCACACCCATCCGCTCCCAAGCTGACCTGAAGAAATTGCCCTTGGAAGTGACCACCAGACCTTCCACTGAGGTAAAGCCCAGGGATAGGGGCAGGGCTTTTCCTCAGGTGTCTCGTACTGGGATCCATGTTGTCACTCTCCCTGGGCCTCTTTCAGGAACCTGCACGTAGACCTCAGCGTCCTCGGTCACCTCCTTTACCTGCTGTGATCAAGAATGCCCCGAGCAGACCCCCTTCCCTGCAGGCTCCCAGACCAGCCAGCCAGCCCCGAAAGGCTCCTGTTGTCGGCAGTGTCCCAAAGCCTCCTGCCCTGACAGCGCGGGAGGAGGCCAGTACTTCCAGGCTGCTCCAGCCTCCTGAGGTGCCCCGAAAGCCTGCCAACACTCCAGTCAAGACTGCATCCCGGCCCGCCCCTCCCGCACAGCCACCGTCACCATCTCTGCTGCCCAACTCCAAGAGCCCTCGGGAGGTCCCCGCCCCCCGAGCCATCAAGACTCCAGTGGTCAAGAAGCCGGAGCCACCCAGTAAACTCTCCGTGGTGAGATGCTCCTCCTTCTCCAGCCCTGCCCACAGTGGTGTGGGAATGGAGGGGGCAGCGTTGACTGCATGGGGGGTGGTGGGGGGTGGAGAAGCCTCAGTGGAGATCAGCGTTCCATGCTGCCCCTGCAGAGGGAGGAGTCTGATAGCTGAAAGCACTCATGGGGGGCACAGAGCTTGCTGGTTCCCTGTCCAGGGAGCTCTTTGGTGCCCCCTCCAAGGTTTGGTCCTCCACAGACTGAGTCACTTTCACTGGCTTCTCACACGGTGGGCAGAGGTTGCAGCCTGGTGACCGTCTTGGTGGGCTGCAGCAGTGTTTGGCGTGGCTCAGTGGGGAGTAAACTGAGAGGCACCCCTGTGACAGCTTTGAGCAAAGGTCCTCGTGGGCGTAGAGGCCGGGGGCTGCTGTGACCCTAGTACTGTTGGGATCCCAGCCCTGCCGGGGACTGAGACCCACAGACCCCTCTCTGAATGGCTCCTTTATGCCAGATGGGATCTTCCAGCACCTGAGGGGCTGCCAGGGTCCCTCATGTTCCCGCTCCTCTTGCTGTAGGCCACTCCTGGTCGGAAGCGGAGTCTTGGGGTCTCTGATGAGGAAGAAGCCGAGGAAGAGGCTGAGAGGAGGAAAGAGAGGTCCAAGCGGGGCAAGTTTGCTGTGAAGGAGGAAAAAAAGGACTTGAATGAGGTAGGTTCTCAGCATTCTCCCTCCCTAGGGTCTCCACCCGCCACCTGCAGTCTATGACACGAGCCTTTCAGAAGTCTAGTCCATCTCTGAAAGACACTCAGTCACACAAACGACTAGAAACACGGTGCCTGATAGGATCTTGAGTGAGACTGGCTTGTGGCTCTACTCACAGGCTTGAGGTGACACTGACGCAGATCTGCTTCCGTGTCTGTGACATTCTGCCCCTATGCCTGCTCTCTTGTTTACTGACGTTTTTGGAGGCAGGTGTGTAGATACTGAGATAATGGTTAAGAGGGTGGCTCTCAGTGAGGCCTGGGGATTTAAATGGCTGCACCAGACGACATGAGGTGATGGCTTGTGACCCTGGGCGGACAGTCTGTTCTTCAGGGGCACTGGTGGTGCCTCTCACAGACTCTGTTCTTGCAGCTCTCAGACAGTGCTGGGGAAGAGGACTCAGCTGACCTCAAGAACGCTCAGAAAGGTGAGTTCAGGGAGGTGCCCAGAGCCTGTGAGGAAGTGGGAAGGGGGCCCCTTGCCAGCAGCACCGTATTCTGAGGGCTCATGGAGGCTTTCTTGGCTCCAGGCTCTCAAGCAACAATGGTTTCAAGTCTAATTCTGAGAAGAATGCTGAGGCTAGCACACCCTCGTGTTTATTTTTAGCATCAGTTCCTTGGTGTTCACCTCTGGCAGTTATCATGCTGCTCTGTGGCACCCTCATGACAGTTGGGGAGGGAGACCAGGGTGGCTGGGCTCCATGTCCCTGGCATAGTGGCGTCAAGCTCCTAGGGGTTCTTGTCCCTTTGAACCTGGGATGACCTTTCTCTAGGTGGCCCTGGCTGAGTGGGGGGCTCTAGTTTTCTAACTCCATCTGCACTCTCAGATAAAGGGCTGCACGTGGAGGTGCGTGTGAACAGGGAGTGGTACACAGGCCGTGTCACAGCCGTGGAGTTGGGCAAGAACGTGGTGCGGTGGAAGGTGAAATTTGACTATGTGCCCACGGACACAACACCAAGAGACCGCTGGTAATGCCCCTTCTAGGAGGCTGGGTTGACAGAGTTGGGCAGGGGCAGGCAGCCCATTATGGGAGCCTGGGACACATGTGACACAAACACTGGGTCCTCCCTAGGGTGGAGAAAGGCAGTGAGGATGTGCGGTTGATGAAGCCCCCTTCCCCGGAGTATCAGAGCCCGGACACGCAGCAGGAGGGCGGGGAGGAGGAGGAGGAGGCGGCGGCGGTGGTGGCCCAGCAGGCTGTAGCCATGGCGGAACCCTCCACCTCGGACTGCATTCGCATTGAGCCCGACACCACCGCCCCGAGCACCAACCACGAGACCATTGACCTCCTCGTCCAGATCCTTCGGTGCGTTGTCATCTTGCTCCGGGGTCAGCGCTGGTTCTCCACTAGCTCTGTGCCATTCTGATTTCCAGTCGCCACCTTCTTTCTTGTTTAGGAATTGTTTACGGTACTTCCTGCCTCCGAGTTTCCCCATCTCTAAGAAGGAGCTGAGTGCTATGAATTCAGATGAGCTAATATCGTTTCCTTTGGTGAGTCTGCCCAGCCTTTGGTTTTTGATTCTGCCCACCTCCCTTGATGCTTGTTGTGATTGTCAGCTCTCAGCTGTGTGCCCCCTTCCCCGCTTGGCCAGCTTCCCTTTCATCTGCTGAGGGAAGGGAAGAGGGGACTTTACATTGTGGAAAAAGAAGCTGCTCAGCCGGATGACTGGTGTGCATCTGGTGAGATGCTGGGGTGGAGTGGAATCCTCGTTTAGGGACAGGCCCAGTGTGACTTGTGTGGAGTATGTCCCTTTTCCTCTGCCAAGGCAGGGAACAGTAAAGAGCTTAGGTTCAAAGTGCCGAAAACATGACTCTCGGAGGTATAGGGAAGTTCGTGGTGTGTGGTGATAAGCGTGGGATCTTATTTAGCAAATGCAGATGCAGTGCCTCAGTGCTGGAGCCTCCAAGTGGCTTAAGAGTCAGTAGAGACTGAATTTTTAGCAGGTACCTAGACATGAGGCTGAGAGCAGTAAGTGCTCTGCAAGGTGGGTGGGAGGGCTGGGGCAGCCTCTGGGAGGGGGAGAGAGCGACCAGGGCTAAAGAAAACATGGGTTTGGGCGAGTGTTTGTAGAAGTGACGGGAAGTGTTTGAGGCAGAGGGACTGTTGTGAACAAAGGCTCAGGGATGCAAGGGCAGGTGGGGGCCAGGGCAGCGGTCTCTGTGGTGAGCACTCAGGGAGAAGGGCCCTCAGAGCTAGGGTAGGTATCGGGGGCACCCCTCTGAGGTGCAGTGGCTTAAACTTTGTATGAAATGGAGGCCCAGCTAAAGGTTTGAGCGGATGGAATTGTCGACTTGAACCATGTCTGGGGCAGGGGTCAAGAGGCTTTTTCTGTAGAGGCCAGTTAGCAAATATTTTCAGCTTTATGGGCTGTAAGGTCTCTGTGGCAACTATTCAGCTCTGCCGTTACAGTGTGGAAGCTGCCATAAGACCATATGCAAAGGAATGGATGAGGTCTAGTAATGCTTTGTTTACAAAAACAGGTGGCAGGCTGATTTGGTCACAGGTAGTGAGTAGTCTGCTGACCCTTACCCTAAGAGGGTTAACCCTGGTTCTGGGTAGGAGGGTGGCTGGGAGACACAGGGACAGGGAAGCTGGTCTAATGGTGATAGGTCAGGGAGGGGGGATGGGAGCTCTGACAGGTGAAGGGGCCATGGCAGGGGTCCTTCTTTGACTGAAGGCAGATGATGGAGAGGAGGCAGAGGTCACGTGCTTCCCTGTCTCTCAGGCCTATGGGAATTGGAGGTTGATGACAAAGCTGTTAACTGGGAGAGAAACACGGTGAGGGTGAGGAAGACGAGTTGCAATTTGACTTGGGCTGGAAGTACCAGCACTTCATTTCTGGTGATGTCCAGTGGACAGGACACTGGAGATTGGGGCTGACACTTGGGAGGGGCGGGAAGGCCAGGGCTGGAGATGGGGATTGGGAGTCATCCACATCAAGAGGATGTTTATGCTGTAGGAATAGCTTAAGTTTTCTAGGGAGGAGTTTCTGGAGAGGACAACTGGAATTGAAATTGCAGGGTTAATATGTTTAAGATGGCAGGCCCTCGTGGGGCAGCTGTGTGGTTGATAAAAGTTTGCCAGAGAGGAAAACATGGAATTTTGTCTCCATTCTACTTTAAAAAAGGGAAATGAGGCTAGGAGCTGAAGAAACTTAGGGGCAGAGAGGTGAACAGTCTGTCTTAATAGAACCCAGATTTGAACCCAGAACAACTTGTTAGGACAAGGGTCTTGCTCCCCTGCGAGATGAGGGGGCACTGCACGCTGGGGAAGCTAGAAGGTGCAGAACTCATGGTGGCTTCATAGAAAACTGCTACACCTCAACGCTTACCCTTGTTCAGGCTGCAGGCATCTTCTGCAGATCTCAGGGACAAACAGTTGATAGGCCAGCTAGGTCGGCCTGGCATGTTTGTTGCTTTTGGCCTAAAGTTGTTGCCGAATTAAGAGCAAAGCCTGGGTGCAATGGGATCTCTGCAGTGGGCCTGACTGCTCAGACCAAAGCAACAGTCAGTAGGAGCATCTGAGCCTAAAATAGTCTGTTGGCTTATGCTTGTAAAGGGAGGTGTACCACTAATGCATCAATTTAATAGCCAACTAAGTGAAATGCCTAAAATAACTCAAACTTTAATTTTTTTAACGTTAGGGACACAACAATAGTCTAGTGTTCATTGTATCCTTGTCAGTTTGTAAATGACCGTCCTTTTGCTCATCATGCTGGACTAGGAGTTCCAGACCGTCAGGGGTCCTGCAAATATTAGATTCAAATATATATATATATGTATATATGTATATGTATATATATATACACTTTAAAAGTAATATAACTGCTTGTAAATCTTTAATGGCCTAAAAGTGAAAAAAAATTAAAATGAATACAAATCCTAATTAGGCTTAAGACATTGTGTATTACATTTTAATACTTTTGGCACCTGCTTGAACATTTATTTTTGTGCTGCCAAGTGATAATTATTTTTTGTGCAGAATTTGAAGTTTCTGTTGCCATCTTGATTTACTGGGATAGTATTCTAGATTGTAAACAAATAGTTCTAACACGTTTTAAAAATAGCAGTTTTTAGCCGTTCAGTGCTAGGTAGTTCATACATCTTCACAGAAGTAAATAAATGCTAGAGTTGGTGAGACTGCAGTTGTCAGCGAGGACCTGCTGGTCATGGGTTTCTGTTCATCAGAATGGCCTTATCATTCACGTTGGTGATTTATGAGTAAATCATAATGTTATAACTTTGAAATTAAACATAGAGTTATTACCCGAATTGTTTTTTATACTGAGATTCCATGTAACTTTCATTTGAAACAAGTGTTCTGCTACTTTCTAAAAGTTTGATAAAGCCTCATGTCTAGAGAAAGTGCTAGTTAACATTACTGCCCCACCCCCGGGAAGTTTCAGGTACTCAGGGAAGATGGTGAAAAGCTCTGATGCTGTATAAACATACTACACAAACCTGGAGGAATCTGTTGTTGATAGCTGCTTGATAAATACTTGTGGAAGAGAACTTTTGATCTTGACATTGTTGGTTGTGACTTGGAAGTGGTTTGCTCAAAGTGCTGTTGTGCACTTAGAAAGGTGAATGGTGAGAATCATCCCTCACATTTACTCACGGCTGGCAGTCTGCCAGAGCACTTTGGTACGTGCTTCATGTGTGATCCTGTCTTCATCCTCGTGGCAGCCCTGTGAGGTGGATGTCGAGGTCTTTCTTCTCTGGAGCTAGAGAGATCGCTTGCTTCTGGGTCTGGCATCCCTTCAGACTGAGCTTCCTTGTGCTGAGCCAGTTGGGGACACCAGTGCCCATCTAGAAGGGCACTGGGGACCCTCGTGAGCTCATGCACTCACCCTCCAGCTCCTCTCCCAACAGAAAGAGTACTTCAAGCAGTATGAAGTGGGGCTCCAGAACCTGTGCCATTCCTACCAGAGCCGTGCCGACTCGCGGGCCAAGGCCTCCGAGGAGAGCCTGCGTACCTCCGAGAGAAAGCTCCGTGAGACAGAGGAGAAGCTGCAGAAGCTGAGGACCAACATTGTGGCGCTCCTGCAAAAGGTGCAGGAGGTGAGCCAGGCAGCCCTCTCATTGTAGCGGACCACCTGGTGTCTCAGGGAGGGGGGGCTTGGGCACCTCTGCTCCCTTCTCCCCACTCACAGGAATCTGTGGTTCCAACCCTGGCTGCACAGCATCCTGACCAGGAGGGCTGGAGGTGGTGCGGCTGCCTGAGCCTCATCCCACCAGGCCCATGGTATCAGACTTTTGCCCTTGTTTAGACATTCTGATATACAACCTGGTTTGAGAACCCTCCAAGTCATATAACAGAAAGACATTCTCACTTTTCCAGATGATGCCCAGATGAGATTAGGTGGCCCAGAAGCAGGGAGCGCCCTGTAGGGTCTCAGCCCTTTATTCAGGCAGTAAACATTGAGGACAACTGCTCTGTGCCTGTCCTGTGGACCTTGGTGAAGCAGACAGGCAAGATAGGGGTCCTGCTCTTACAGCCCAACAAGTGGAGGAGACAGAACTACTGTTGGCAGGAAGTGCTATGAAGTAAATAACGAGAGAGATAGAAAACAGGGATGCCACTTTACTAGGGTGTTCAAGGGAAGCCTCTCTGAGGAGGTACTTGAGCTGAGGGCAGAACCAGTCACGCAGGAGTGGGATGTGACAGCTCTGGGGATGAGAGCTCTGGGGAGAAGGAAGAGCAGGGCCCAAGGCCTAAGGCAGGGAGATGTGGGCGATAGAAGAAAAAGCGGCCCTGTACCAGGTGGGAAGTCCCTGGAGGGTGTGGCACTAAGACGTTTGCAATCTTAAGACATTTACTCTGGTTGGTTGTAGGAGGGCCTGGAGGGGGCGGAGGTTAGAATCCGGGACTCCGGTAAGGAAGTTCCCACAGTTGTATGGGTGAGAGATTCTGGCAGCCTGAACCTTGGATGGTGACAGTGAGGAGGGAGAGAAGTGGGCAGATTCGTTGTAATGTCTTGAGGGAAGGGGAGGAAACAAGGGTGATGGTTGTGGTTTGTCTGAGCCCCTGGGTGGAGGGGAGGCAGTGGTGGCCTGTACCAAGATGGAGCAACTCGGGGTGGGTGGTGCCGTTGAGCTGTTGGATGTTTTGAGTCTGAGAAGCCTGCAGCATGGCTAAGACAAGCCGGGAACTTGGAGTAGAGGCAGGGTAGGAGCAAGAAATCTGGGCATCATCTGTGCACAGAGGAGGGAGGGGGCAGATGATCAAGAAGGGACAGGCCTGACAGCCAGGGTGGAGGGGCGAGAGGAAGGGGCACAGGCTGCAAGAAGGGTGGGGAGGTGGGCCGCCCACCACCCTGTGGCCCCTGGCTGACCCTGCCCTGCTCTGTTCCAGGACATAGACATTAACACAGATGACGAGCTGGATGCCTACATCGAGGACCTGATCACCAAGGGGGACTAAGAGGCCTGGAGCCAGAGATCAGCTCCCCTGCCCCTCAAGGCAGAGCTCCTGGGGGTGGAGTTTCATTTATGGGTTGATGGACTTACCTTGGTTTGACTCACATGGGATATTTGTGCTTTTGGAGGGAAAGAGACTCTGATTCTTTGAATCTTCCTCCCTAAGTTTATAAATATTTATTTTTTAAAAGAAACAAGATGCTGTGCCTGCTGTGAGACCATACATTTTTTTGGTGACTCTTGGGCAGAGAACAGAAGCAGGACGCCAAGTCTGAGCTGCTTCTCTTGGCTCCTGGCTCCTCAAGATGTGGTGAATCCAGTGTTGTTTGGAAGTTGGGGAGGCTCCAGGGGCAGGGCTGGGGGAGGGACATGGTCCCCCAGGCTGGTGCTCCCCCAGGAACTCCAATCCAGGGGATCCCCACAGGGCCACAGTCAGGAGGAGGCTCAGCGTTGAGCAGCTCCCTGTCTCGTGGCTCCTGCCTCAGGTCGGGGATGTGAGTGGTGGCCCAAGTGGTTGGTCTTGGCTGTGGCACCGTCCAGACAGCTTGGGGAAGAAAGATCCTCCTGTTCAACTTCCCCATCCACCACCTAATTTCTCCCTGCTGGAGAACTAACAATGGACAGTGAGGTTTCCTGCCTCAAAAACTTGAGTCCAGGTTGTGGCATGGACAGATCCGACTCTGGTCAGACTGCTGACCTGGGTAACACACTGAATGTTTGAATTCCAAAGGATTCCTTTTAGGAAAGGACCATGTGTGTGAAGGAGCCCCTGTGCTGGTTGTTAGTGGCCTTGTCTGTGGGTGTGGCAGGGCCCTAGGGAGCGCACCTTCCTCAATGGTCCCGGCCATCTGGAGAGCCTGGTGCTGTTTTTTCTCTTACTGCGTCCCCCCTGTCTGGCCCCACCAGGCCCAGTCAAGGTCCCTGCTTTGGGGCAGATAGGAGGAGAGGGGGTCACTGAGCCACAGGGACTCCAGAGGTGGCTCTGCAGGAAGCACACCACACCTTCCTTCCCACCTGGTCACAGCCTCATACAGCTGTGTCCCTCAACTTCTCAGGGTCCGAGACAAAAGCAAGAGTTGCTGAATTTTCTCTTTAACGGCCATTGGAAAAATTCTGGGTCTGAGACAAAGGCAAGAGTTGCTGAATTTTCTCTTTAATGGCCATTGGAAAAATTCTGGTTTGATTTCTCCCAACTCTCTTCTTCCCCCTTTATTTGGGGACTTTGGGTTTTCTGAAGGCACAAGAACTATGGTCTTGTGCCACTGGTCTGCAATTCAGACCTCTCAGTGTGTTTCTAGAATCTACCCACCTCTGGTTAGCAGTGGCCATGTGCTGCCCTGTGAAGACTCCAGTAGGCTGGGAAGCGCTGGCGAGGGAGGCAGGCCCCATGGCAGTTGGAGGTCTTTACCCACTTGTGCATGTGGCCAGAAGCACCTGTGACTTGTGGGTTTGGGACTTCTCCAAACCACATCCCTGGGCAAGGGCTCTTTGGGGGAAATACCACTCAGAGAAGCCCTGACCTCTTCCCCTGGAAGATTCACTAAGAGTCTTAGGGCTTCTTGAGCTGGTGGTTCCTCTCCTGTCCAGCTCGCTCTCTTCATCACAGGCAGCATATGGTCCATTTTTGTCCCCAAACCTGCTGTTTTAACCTAAGTGCAAGCTGGTTCTGCATTTTTACCAGAGGGTAATACTCAAGTTTTTAATTTACATACCTGTAATCAAAATGCAATACTATAAACTTTCACTGGTGAGACTCCTGAACTCAGTCTGTTTTCTTCTCTTAGTAAAATCCAGCACCTTCCTCCTCTTCATTCTTTGCACCACTGTGGCTTTAAACTGTCTTCAGATTCTTCCTCATCTCCACCATCTTGTCTTACGTCTTCACCCTCCTGGACACCCAGAGAAACTGAAATACTGAATTTCTTAAACATTTTGGCTTCAATTTCTGGGCGTTCCCACTTTGCTGTTTAAATCCATCCACAGCTGTGCTGAATGCAGCCTGCTTCCAGGCAGACCTCCTTCCATTCTGGGTGGGAAGATAAGATGCAGGGGTTCCTCCCCCTTCCTTGTCCTGGATAACTAACCTGCTTGGAATTGTCTAAAACTTGGGAGAAGATGGTCTGGCGGGTCTGTGGCAAGAAGGTCCTGATTTCAAGGTGAATGAGTGCAGCAACCCTTGTTTTTAAGGAGTGGGAGGGATGGGGACTTTCGTGGTTTTTTCTTCAAGTGACACATGCACATGGTAAAAATTAAAACAGTATGAAAGGCTGGACCATGAAAAGCAAGGCTCCCTCCTCCCCACCCCCCAATGCTCACTCTCCCTGAAAAGAGTATCCGTCCTGAGCACACAACTACACGTCTACTGTTCTGTTTCTGCCTGTTTCTCACTTAGTAGATCTTGGGACTTGTTTCTGAAGAGCTCACATGGATCTACTTTATTCTGAACAACCACATAGCATTTCATCGTCTTGGATGTCCTGTCATTTAGTGGTCCCATTTATAGAGATTTTGGTTTTTAATGTTTACGAAAAGTGCTATGATGAGTGTGTGTGTATACATGTGTACTTAATCATTAACTCAGATCTGGGTTTATACAGGGTTAAGTTCCAAAGACAGAAATGGCTGTCAGATGGTGGATGCATTAAAAATTCAAAGATACGTTCCAGAAAAGACTTCCCAATTTCAACTCCCACCAACAGTATCTTCCTTGCCCCCCACCCCCACTTGCCTGTCTGTAGTCTCTTCTATCTGAACTGTTCACTAATCTGAAAGGTGAAAAGTGATGGATTTTTGAGTTGGTTTGAATTAATTTACGTGAGATTGAACATCTTTGTTGGCCGGTTGTGTTTCTCTCTGGGACACAGCTGTAGTTCTGAGTCTTGGGGTAGGGACTTTGTAAATCAGATGAAAAACAAGGGGCAAGTCCTCAGGGAAATGTTCACCTTATATCACCCCTCAGCCCCTAAGTGTCCCATGGATTTAGCATTACAAACCCCACATCAATACTGTATTACTAGGTCAGGACAAGGGTTTGACATTGTTTACCAAAGGAAGGCATAGGTTAATAGGCTAAGAGAAGCTTCTCTGGTTCCTCCTGTGTGAGTGGCACTGCTTTTTGGCTCCTCTTGTTGGGTCCACTTCCCCTTGAAAGACATGACTGTCTTTTAGACCCGTGGTTCAAGCATCACTGAGCAAGCATCCACAGCTCTACAGACCAATCCATGTTAAGACTGATAAGAGCTCAAACTTCTTTCCCTTTTACACAGAACACAAGCTTTGGTCTGAGTGGGCTGTGCCTCCACTGGCTACTCGTCCCCGATGTAAGGCTGTCCTGCATATAGGCCAGGCTGTAAGGGACCCGTTGGCAGTTGCCTAGATGCCTGAAACATCCTCAAAATTCCACTGGAGGATTCTGCCCTTTGCTGGAGATGGAACCTCTGAGGCTTCCTTTGGAACGGCCACATTGCTTTTGGTTCCTGAGCAGGTGGACAGCCAGCTTGGCCACCGGAGGCCGAGCTACAAGAGAACATGCGTTCTCTGCCGCCATGTTTGAGGCCTCCAACTGTCCTCAGCACTGCTGGGGGCACCCTCTCCATAGTGAGCAAGACACAGACTGGACAGAGGAAGGGCCTGGCGAGAGACAATCCCACTCAGCAATGAGCCCAAATGTTGCCAAGCCTGTTTTTCAGTCTGGCAGTTTTCATGGCAGTAACTTGGAGTGTGCCAGGCCCAACTAGGACCCCTGGTGGATCCTGTAGAAATTTCCTTCTTTCAGCTCACAAGGCCTCAGACAAATCACTGCCCATCCTGGGTCCCCTTTTCCTCCTCTAAAATAAAGGTGTTGGATGACAGTAGAGGTTTTCTGGCTTACTAAGTCGTAGTTCTCCAACAGAAATTTATCCAGAGGTCCATATAGATGGTTGCAATGGGGTCCCAAAGCCCTTGCTGCCCTGACCCCTTATCTTTGCTTCCAAGATTCACTGGCCCCACCTGCTACTTGTAGGCCTTCCACAGCCTACTCACTGGTCCTCGTGGGGTGTTACCCTATGGCCTTTTGGCCTTCTGTCGGCCCACTTCAGTATCCCGAGGTGAGGAGGGTGGGTCTTCCATCCAGCCGCCTTCGGTCCGCAAAGCAGGTTGCCCCTGCTACTTCCTGGGGCTCGGGCTTTCTCAGCAGCTTCCAGCCAGGGCCTGGAGATAGGGGAGCCCATGCCACTGAGGCCAACCTGGACCAGGGACAGAGGAAGGGTCTGACAGACACATCCCTCCTTTCTTGTCCCCTCTGGACTCTGCTGAGGTGCTTCCATGCGACTCTCTGGGGCCACTTCCTGCCTGAGTAACTGCAGTTCTCCGGAAGCTGTGGGCAGCTCTAACCCACAACTTTGAATTTACGGTCCTTTCTTTCCCACTTCTTACACTGTTGAAGCTCTGGGTTCTCACTCCCCTCCCCAGTTCCCCACCATTTAAGCCAGTCTGGCACTAGCCGGGTTTGGGGGCGCTGCGATGCGAGGAGAATCCCTAATTGTCAAAAGGAAGAGTTTTTGAGTTCCTCACGCTAAATCATCAGCTACCTTAGCACAAGCCCGGGAACTGGCTGCAAACTCTCACCTGGCCCAGAGGACACGTCCAGGACCCGGCCCTCGGTCGTCTCTCAACAGAGGCTTTGCGGGTGTTCAACGCTCAGTCCCATCCGGGCGCCTGCCTTCTCCCAGGTCGCCAACGGTTGCGGGAGGCAGAGGTCACCCTCCCACCCTCCAGACCCTCGAGGCAGGCGCGCTACGGCGCCTGCGCGGTGCAGCGGCCTGGCACGTGCTCTGCGCCCAGCGCATGCGCCCCGGGAACGTCATAAGCCCGCCTACGTGCCTGAGCCCGGGTGGGCGGGCGTCTGAGCCTCAGACGGGTTGAGGGTAGGGTGTCGTGAGCAAACCCGGGCGTACAAGGCCCGCTCAGGGCCCAGCTTGGGGGCAGAGGCCTAGAGGGCCCCACATCCTAGGGCCAGAGGAGGGAAGGCCTTGGGGATCCAGTGTCCGGCTCAGACCCCAAAGCAGAGAAGTGGGGAATTTTTTCCGCTGAAGTCTGCGTATTAAGCCCGGGCACAGGTGAAACCTTTTACCCGGTTGTTTTCCAACTTTTTGTGGTCACTACAGAAAACTTTTTGGTGTAGATGTCCTTGATGGTGTGGTGCTTTTACGTCTGCAAGACAGAGGACCTGGGAAGGAAGCTGCATGTTTTACATTTTGAAATACCATTTCCAGGTAATTTCCGCTGAAGGTCCAGCCCGCTGACTCTCGGGACCTGCGGCCTCGGGTTTCACGACCTCGGCTCACAACTTTCTTTTCTGCTGGTTTGTCTTTCCTTGGCTTGGTTTATGGTGTTTCTTGAGAGGTTTTGGGGTTTCCTATCATGTTTAAGAAAGTCCTTCCCCCTCTACAAACCTGCAAACATTCTCTTGCATTTTGTTGCACTGTATTAAAGTTTTTTGTGTCAACCTCCACTCCCTGTGGGAAATATTTTAGTATCTGCGGTTAAGCAGGAGTCAGACTTTGGTTTTGGTTTTTCCAGATGGAAATTCACTTATGCCGCCGCCATTTATTAAACGAACCACCTAGGTCATTATTTATATTCATTCTATTTGGTTTTGGACCTGTTGGGCTTGAGATGACCCTTACATATGTCAATAGAGACAACCTGTTACCAGCTGGACAGGTGATTCCGATGCGAGGGGTGAGGTCCTAGCTGAGACTACCTTTGCGGGCGTCATTAGCATCTAGATGGATCAATCTCCCTCGCTGTTTTTCTTATTAAAATAGTTTTCCAGACTATTCTTAGAATTTCTTCTCTCATGAAATTTAAAATCACGTAATCCAGTTCTCTCCCGTCCCTGCCCGCCTCCGCAACAAGTTCCATTGGGATTTAAATTATAATTGAATTAAATTTAGATGTAAGTATGGGAGAGTTGACATTTTTATGATTTTAGATCTCCCTAGACGATACGAAATGGTTTTCCATTTGTTTGACTCCTTTTAGATCTTCCAGTAAGATTTTATTTCTTCATATGGGTTGTGTAATTTTCTCATTTCATTCGTTTTATGTTATTTGTCACTATCGTGAATGGAATTTTCCCCCATCTCTACTCTTGATTATTAATATATAGAAAAGCAAATTGTTTAATATAATTTACTTTCTATCTTATAAACTCTGGTATTTTTCAAAATAAACTTGTATTTTTAGATAAAATGTGCAAATTTGCCAGTATGCCAGTTTTAATTGCCGAACCTCTGAAACAGTATTGAATAATTAATTATCCAGGTCTTTTTTCTGATGAGGATGGAAATCCACATGTTAGGGTTGAGCAGAATATTGTCTGTTGGTTTTGGTGACTGGTCTTTAAAGTGTGGAAAGAGTTTTTTCTGTTTTTGTTGATGCTGTTGTCTTGTTTTTTTAACTTGGGGCTTCTGGGACGAAGCCGTGGCTGCCAGTCTTGTCTGAGTTGAGCACCAGGGGGCACCAGTTACACAGAATGAAATGTGGGTTGTGAGGCCCCCATCCCCCATTGTCAAATGCCTTTTCAGCATCTATTGATAAAATCATATGGTGTTTTTCTCCTTTAAGCTACTGTTTTAGCGATTATTCTTATTAGACATTGAGCAGCTACAAAAGAATACTGTATACAATATTTATAAGGTAAGAGGAATATGCAGTGTACATCCATCACCTGGTTTAAGAAAACACATTATTATTGCTTTATAATCCCTGTGTGCCCCTCCTGGGTCCTTTCCCCTTTCTTCCTTGCTCAGCGGTAACCACAAACCTGAATTCTGTGTTTATCTTTTCTTTGCTCTTCTTATACTTTTACCATGTTGGTTTGTATTTCTAAATAATTGCTTTGTTTTGCCTGTTTTTGAACTTAAATGGACATAACTTAAAAAAAAACCCATTTATTTATTTATTTAGTTTTGGCTGCGTTGCGTCTTTGTTGTTGCACACGGGCTTTCTCTAGTTGCGGTGAGCGGGCTTCTCATGGCGATGGCTTGTCTTTGTTGTGGAGCACAGGCTCTAGGCACGCAGGCTTCAATAGTTGTGGCACGCGGGGGCTCAGTAGTTGTGGCTCGTGAGCTCTAGAGCACAGGTTCAGAAGTTGTGGTGCACGGGCTTAGTTGCTCCACGGCCTGTGGGATCTTCCTGGACCAGGGCTCCAACCCGTGTCCCCTGCATTTGCAGGCGGATTTGTTACCACTCTGCCACCGGGAAGTCCCGGACATAACATTTTATTTACTATTCTGCAATTTGTTTTCTTTTCAATATTATGTTCCAGAAATTTACTCATGTCGTTGAGTGTAGCTGTAATTTATTCATCTTCACTACTGTATCATAGTGCTGAATATTATATGGTAATAAAAACAAATTACACCTACAGTGGAACATACCACAGTTTTAAAAATCCATGTCTCTATGACTGGCATTTGGGTTGTTTCTAGCTTTTTGCTATTGCAGTACATCTGTGGACATTCATGTTTATGTCTCCTGTTGCATGCATAATCCTTGGAGACTTGCTGCATCATAGGCCATGCCCATTTCAACTTTTCTAGATAATGCCAAATTCTTTTCAGAAGCAGTTATATCAATTTACATGCCCACTGGCACTAAATGCTTCATTCCTCTACTTCCTCACATACACTTGATATTGCTAGACTTGATTTGTTTTTTGCCAGTGTGAAGGGTGTGTAGTGTTATCTCATTATGGTTTAATTTGCATTTACCTGATGTCTAATGTGGTTGAGCATCTTTTCATGTCTATTGACTGTTTGAATTTCTTCTTTGATAAAAGCATTTGCTCAAGACTTTTCCCCATTTTTCTAGTCTTTTGTCTTCTTTTTATTGATTTGTATTTTTGTATATTCTAGATACAAGTTCTTTATAAGTTATCTGTGTTGCAAAAATCTTCCACTGTTTGGCATACTTTTTTTTTAACTCTCTTTTTAAAAGTCTTTTGATGAGATGTTCTTAATTTTTAAAAAAAAATTTTCTTGAATGAGGTCTTAGTTGTGGCACATGGGTTCATTAGTTGCAGCTTGTGGGCTCCTTAGTTGTAGCATGTAGGCTCCTTAGTTGTGACACATGGGCTCCTTAGTTAAGGCTCGCTGGCTTCTTAGTTGTGGCATGCGAACTCTTAGTTTCAGCATGCATGTGGGATCTAGTTCCCTGAGCAGGGATTGAACCCAGGCCCCCGGAGCATGGAGTCTTAACCACTGTGCCACCAGGGAAGTCCCTCTTAATTTTAATATAGACTAATTTATCAGTCTTTTACTGTTTGCATTTTTTGTTACTTATTTAAGAAATCCTTCCCTATCCTGAGGTCATGAAGATACTGTTTTGTATTGTCTTCTAAAGTGTTTATAGTTTTGTCTTTTACATATAGACCTTTAATCCACCTGAAATTGCCTTTTGTGTATGGTATGAGGTAGAGCTCCAGTTCCTTCCTTCTACCTGATTGTCCTTACACCCCTATTGAAAAGTCTTACCTTTCTCATTAATCTACAGCACAACCTCTCTTGTATATCGAATGTTCATATATGTATGAATCTGTTTCTGGAATTTTATTCAGTTACATTTGTTGTTTCTCTGTGCCAATACCACACTAATTTATTTATTATAGTTTTACAATAAGTTTTGATATCTAGTAGAGCTGGTCTTGCCACTTTTTCTGCTTCAAGAGTGTCTTGACTGTTCTTGGTCCTTTGCATTTCCATATAAATTTTAGAATCATTTTATCAAGCTCCATGAGAAAAGCTATAGGGATTTCATTAGAATTGATTGTATGTCATCAGTCTGAGAAGAATTGATATCTTTATAAGCCTTCCAAACCATGAAGATGGTATAACTCTCCATTAATTTAGATCTTTCTTTAGTGTCTTTCAAGAAAGTATTGTGATTTTCCCTTCAGAAGTCTTGTATGTCCTTTGTTATTATGTATGTACATATGTATCCTAGGTATCTGATGATTTTTGATGCTACTGTAAATAATATTTTTAAAACTTTATTTCCTGACAGTTTGTTGCTAGTAAATAAAAATGTAATTGATTTTTATATATTGATGATTCTATTTATCTTTAGATTCTTTTGGATTTTCTATGATACATCATCTGGGAGCAGTGCTAATTTTGCCAGTTCTCATACCTCATATATTTTTCTTGCCTTGTTGCACTGGCTAGGACTGCCAGTACAGTGTTGAATGTAAAGGGTAAAAATGGGTATCTTTTGTTCCCTCACAGAGAAAGCTTTTTTACCCTTTGGTAGATATCATTCATCAGATTAATGAAGTTTCTTTGTATTCCTATTTTTAAGCGTTTTTTTCCTTTTAAATATCATTGATATATGTTGAATTTTTTTCTCAAGTGTTTTCTGCATCCATTGAGATGACCATTCAGTGTTCTCCTTTAATTTGTTAACATGGTGAATTACATTGGTTAGTTTTTCATAGGCTAAACCTTGCACTTCTGGAGTGATTATAATTTTTCTATATTGCTAGATTTGTTAATATTTTGTTTTGAATTGTACCAGCATGTGAGTGACACTAGTTTGTGATTTTCCTTTCTTGTACTGTCTTTGTTAGGTTTTGGTGACCAGGTTATACTAGCCTCAAGAAATTAGTTGGGGAGTATCCCTCTTGGGATAGTTTCTGTAAGGTTGGTTAGTCCTTGGTCAGGTGTGTCTGGAGTTTTGTGTGTATATGTGTGGGGAGATTTTTTAACTGACTGAATTTTTTAAAGTTTAATACTATTCAGTTTTTCTAATTTTTGAGTCAGTTTTAAGTTTTATTTTTCTAGAATTTTCTCTCAGTTTTCAAAGACGTTGTTACAGAGTTATTCACAATACCCTTAAAATATCTGTAGCATCTCTATCTATGTCCTCTTTTCATTCCAAATATTGTTTTTTGGGTTCATCCATTTCCTCCTTCCATTTTCCTTATCATTAAAGTTTGTCAGTTTTAGTTTTTCTAAGAATCAACCTCAGCTCTCTTGGTCCTTTCTATTATGTTTGTTTTCTCTTTCATTAATTTCTTTCTTTCTTCTTTTTTTTTTGTGGTCCTCTCACTATTGTGGTCTCTCCCATTGCGGAGCACAGGCTCTGGACGTGCAGGCTCAGCGGCCATGGCTCAAGGGCCTAGCCGCTCCACGGCATGTGGGATCTTCCCGGACCGGGGCACGAACCCGTGTCCCCTGCATCGGCAGGTGGACTCTCAACCACTGCGCCACCAGGGAAGCCCCTCTTTCATTAATTTCTGATCTTCATTTCCTTATGTGTCCTTTGGGTTTATCCTAATGTTCATTTTCCTACTCAAATTGGATGTTTAGCTCATTATTTCACCTTTATTCTTTTACAACATGAGCTTTTAGGCTATAAATTTTCCTTTAAGTACAGCTTTATCTATGTCCTATATGTTTAGGTATATAATATTTTAATTTTTAATTGTATTTTCTGATTTTTGAATTCTTCTTTGATCCATGAGTTATTTTAAAAGCATATTTCTTAATGTTCAAACATGGTTGCTTTTTCTAATTATCTTTTCGTTATTGATTTTGAACTGTCTTCATTGTGATCTGAGAATGTGGTCTGTATGCCAGTCCTTTGAAATTTGCTGAGGCTTGACAGCTGGCCCACGTATGTGGCTAATACTCATAAATGTTCTGTGTGCATTTCAAAAATTTGTATTTTGCAGTTATGTGTAATTCCCTATATGTGCCTGTTACCAGATGTTAATTGTGTTGTTTGAACGCTTGCTGATATTTTTAGTCTGTCTGAGCTCTCATTACTGGGAGAGAGATGTTAAAATCTTCCATTATGATTGTGGATTTATCTATTTCTCCTTCTGATTGTGTCCATTTTACTTTATTTTGAGATATTAGTAGGTGCCTGTGAGTTTTAGAACTCTATGAATTTTACTTTTTATCATTATAAAGTGGCTTTTAAAATTTTCTACACTTGATCATAGCCAAAAGGCCAAGAAGTGATTGCTTTTTTTATTTTCTGAAAGTTGAAATCTAGTAATATTTTTTGCCTCAAAGTCTGTCTTGTCTGTGTATTTATGTTTTAGGTGTTTTCTTGTAACTAGCATATAGTGGGATTTTGTTTTTATTTGATATTTTTTGTTCTTACCCAAAGCATTTATTTAAATTTTGTGTAATTATTGATATATTGGTTAACTTATTTCCATCTTCTTATTTTTAAAGTTTTATTCCAGCTTATCTGCATTCCTTTTTCCTCTCCTTTCCTGCTTTCTTTTAGATTGACTGAAAATTTCTCCCCCACATACAGTGTTTTTCCTCTGTTTTGGAAATTTAGTATTCCTATTCCTCTATATGTTTTACATAATATTGGGTTGGCCAAAAAGTTTGTTTGGGTTTTTCAGAAAGATGTTGTGGAAAAATCTGAATGAACTTTTTGGCCAGTCCAATACTTAACTCATCAAAGTCTAACTCCATAAGCCATTTAATTTTTAAAAAAATATTTATTTATTTGTTTGGCTGTGCCAGGTCTTAGTTGTGGCACGTGGGATCTTCGTTGCCGTGTGCAGGATCTTCGTTGCGGCATGTGGGATCTTTTGGTTGTGGCAGGCGGCCTCTTAGTTGTGGCATGTGGTCTCTTAGTTGCAGCCTGTGGACTCTTAGTTGCGGCATGCATGTGGGATCTAGTTCCCTGCCCAGGGATCAAACCCAGGCCCACTGCATTGGGAGCATGGAGTCTTAGCCACTGGACCACCAGGGAAGTCCCAGTATTGTTTTAATAAGACATTTTGTTAATGTCGTATTTTCCTTTGGTTCCTGAAAGATATTTTCACTAGGAATACTAACATTTTCTCTTCTACTTTGGAGATATTGCTTCATTGTCTTCTGACTTTCTTTGGTGGTCAGAAGACAGTGAACTTCTAATCAATGCTCTTTCGAGGTATCGCCCACCCAAGTTTGGCTCCTTTTAAAATTTTGTTGTTTTAAAGGTCTTGCGATTTCACTATATTGTATTTAGCTGTGGATGTCTTTTTATTTACCCTGACTAGGATTTGTTGGAATTGACTCTGTATATTGGTGTTTCTTGTCAAAAGTTAATTTTTTAGTCATTAACTCTTCAAAGATTGCTTCTGTTCCATTTTGATTGGACACATGTGGGATCTTCTCACTTTATCCTCCATGTCTCTTAATTTCTTTTTTACACTTTTCACCTGTTTGTGTGTCTGTGTTGCTTTCTGGATAATTTCCACAGATCTCACTTCCATGTCACCAATACTCTCTTCATGTGTAATCTGCTATACAATTATTCATTGTTTTTAGTGATTTTTTTTCAATTTCTGCAAGTTCTTTAGTATTTTTGAATGCTTTTTACTCATTTTCAAGCCACCTTTCTGTTTCTAGAAATATATTAAACATGCTTATTTTATATTGTGTCTGTTAATTTTGCTATATTGAGTAGTTTTGTTACGTCTGATTCTGCTGTTATTTCTATCGGCCATTGCTTATGCCAATGTGTGTTGTATTTCCTTGTGTGTTTGGAGATGGTATACTGTGAGCTGCTCATTTTCCTTTCACCTTCACATCTGGGGTTCCATAAGGTCTGGAATGAAGGGGAGAACCTCTAGAGAGGATTTGTTTCTCTCATGTGACTGGGGACATTGCCAATTTGGGACCATGCCATATTCTCTACTAGAGGTTTTATTGTATCATCCTGATAGCATGTATTTGCGCTGTGAAGCCAAGTGAGGGTCTGCTTCTGATTACAAATTCTTAGGGGATTTTTTTTTTTTCTGCTCTGCTTGTGACTAACCTTTAAGACAAGCAATTTTCCTTGTATTTTATTATTCTTGATTCACCATTATATTGAAGGTATAGCCCTTTGGGGGCCCAGCTTGAGGGAGATTATCTCAAACTGGATGCCCTATATCAGGCAGGTCATTTGAGGCAGTGAAAACTTAGGCTCAGTGGTCTCAGTAAATGCCAGTGAGAAGCAGACTTCAGAGCTCTTGTCTCCCCAGGTTTCCACACCCACTTAATTTTTGGCCTGAGGATTCATTATATCCATTCCAGCTCATGGATGCATTTAAGGTGTTTTAAAATTTTATCCAACGTGTCTAGTTTTCCACAAAGAAGGATAATCCAGGCATTTAGTCTGCCATCCAGAAGGAGAAGTCCCTCTTGAACTAGTTGGTACAATGAATGATTTACAACTAAAAGCTTCCTGATTTTGACCCATTCTTGCATACTGTGTAAAACCAACTTGGGCATATGTTTACCAATTTGGGGTATCAGTTTTTTGTATGTGGCTGGATTCTATTTGCTGTTGTCATATTTGCATATATGAAAATTCTATTCTTATATTCCATTCCCTCCCCTGGCAGATCCTCCACTGCTTCCTGGGTCAGGGCTGTCCTGGGGTTGCCTCACCCCACGCCCTTCTCTCCAGTGAGGGCTGTGCCTCCAGCATCTCGTCAGGGACTCACCGGTGCCTGCCTCCCCACAGGTGGGAAAGTTAAGGCCCTGGAAAGGAAGGAGTTGTACGGTACCAGCCTTGGATCCCACAGCATTGGGGTGTTGGGACAGGTGGCTAGAGCCTGGCTCTGATGCCCCTGTGGTGCCCTGCCTGACTCCATCCTGTCACCTGGAAGTGCTGGCAGTAGGAGGAGGACCCACTGGGCCAGACCAGCCACCCTTGTTCGGGTCCCCGGAGCTAGTGATCCAAGTTGCTTGAGGTCAGGTCATGGTCACTGAGCAACCCTAGACCTCACCAGGGCCAGTGTTCTCTGCGGAGAGTGGTGAGGGCCTTGGCCTGCCCCACGCCAAACTGTGACCCTCCAGTAGGTGCCACCTCAGCGCTCTGCAGCCTTCCTGGCCCAGACCCTGTCCCACCAGGTCTTCCATCCCCACCCCTCCCCATCCAGACCAACCTCCCACTGCCTGCTTCTGGCACTGAGCAGAATAGAGCCCCACACTCCTCCCTCATGCCACCTGTGGGCTGTCGCCTGCTCTCCCGTGTCAGCCCTGCTCTACCCAGTCACAGACAGACTCAGGTATGGGGCCGTAGAAAACTCCAAGATTTTTTATTACTGGTCAGAAGGTGCTCACTCACAGTTCTGAGAAAAGGAACATTGAACAGCTCTGCCGTAGGCCTCATGGGGCTGCCTGCCTGCCCACCCGCCCTCCAGTGGGCACCCTAAGGCATTTCACACGTTGGTGTTTTCACTTTTGTTTTTTTTATAAAAACAAAACCAGTCCTGGAGTAGAAAGTAAAACCCTGTGATGAACTTTCAGGACCAAGCTGAAGTGTGAAAGGTTGAGTAGGAGTTCTGAGGGGCTGGGACAGTGGCCACAGTGGCCCAGGCCCCCCCACAGTTGGCAGAAGCCACTGGAAGGGAATCTGAGGAGAGGGCAGGGCACAGCTGACAGGAGGGCCAAACTCAGACAGGAGCACCCTGTCGTCATCATTTTTTCACTTCTACATACCATAAAAATTTAAGCAAAATAGCTATTTTATATGTATTTATATATCATATATATATACATACATATATATATATATATATATATCAGGCAAATAAAGAGTTTAGGGGTGCTGAGATGGGGCACCCCAGAGATGGGACTCTGGGTTCTCTGGTGCCCAGGATACCAACCCAGGCTGAGCCGTTGGTTCTTATTGCTGATTTGGGGCCGGGTTCCGTGGCAGGAGCGCCTGCAGGCCCGGTCTCTGTGGGGCTGGGGAGCAGCCCCAGCATGGCCAGGGCTAGGCAGGGGCTGTTGCCCTCAAATCCACATGGTGGCCCCTCAGTGCCCCCTTCCCCACCATGTGTGGGGCTTTGGCTCCAGAGACAACTGACTTGTGCTCTCCTGGGCCCGGTGGCCCTTGGTTCCCTTCTCTGGGGGGTCCTGGGCTCCTGGGGGGCAGGCAGCTCACATACAGACGGCCTTGCTGTTTGAGCTACAAAATGCTCCTGACTCAAAGGGGTCCGTCTGGCTTCCCAACGTCTTAAAAAGAAAGGGCTCTTGCCAGGACACTTCTGTGGCAAGAAAGCACACTTAGAAAGTTGTCCACCAAGTGCTGTACTAAAAATATTTACTAAATATCTTGGCTGGAAAGAAATGGAGATCATTTTTTTTCTAAAAAAGTCAAAAGCGGCTCCCTGGGAGGGGGCCAGTTCCTCCCTGGGGGGCTGGTGACTGGAGCAGCCCAGGGCCTGGGCCAGCCTGCCTGAGGTGTGGAAACTGGAGCTGGGGGTCCTGATGGGGCTCAAGTCCATGATGAAGGGTCATAGGAGACCCAGGGCACCTGGGGGCTGGAAAGAACCCGGGTCAGCACTTCGTCCTTCCAAGGTGGGAGCCCAAAAGAAGTGTTATTAAAAAACATAAGGAAAAGGTGGGGAGGGCAGTTGAGTACTAAATTGAGTGCATTAAATAGAAGGTGGACCAGGCTGTGCAGCCACCTGTATTTGCAGGAGGGGGTGGCGCTCAGAAGATGTTGGGGCACATGTGCCAGTCCTGCTTCTCCTTGGCCTCCCAGTAGCCACCCTTGTACACGCAGGCCGTCTCCCCAGTCACCGGGTCCAGCCTCTTCTCAAACCACAGCGGCACGTACACTTCGGCTTCCTTCTCTGCTGGGCGGCACAGTGGGCAGGCGGGCGGGCAGCCTGCCTCCTCCCAGCACCCCAGGAAACCACTCCCTGTCCCCTCTCCTGCTGGCCCTCCTCCTCGCTCCTGGGGTGCCCCCCTTCTCCAGCACCCCTCCCTGCCCCCAGGGAATTCCCTCTCTCCCCCTCTTCTTCCAGTCCCCTCATCCTTCCAGTTCCTGGGAGACCCCTGTGCCCTCTCCTGCTGGCCTCGCTCCCGGGGGCCCCCTCCCCACTGGCCTCACCTTCCTCTGCACCGCAGCCTCGCGAGCAGGCCTCCAGCCTCCGGCGCCGATTCACGCGCTGCTTCTCCTCCAGCCGCTGCTTCTCCGTGTTGGCCTCATCCCAGTGGCCCTTCTCCATCAGCCGCTGGTCAGGCCGCAAGCGGCTGTCAGTGGGTGCCACGCCCTCCTCGTGCTCGTTGAGGGTCAGGGCCAGCTCCGAGAAGTAGTACATGTTCTCTGCGTTGTCCCTGCGGGGCCCCATGGGGTGAGCTGCTGGGACGCACTCGGCCCCACCTCTGCTTCCCCTCCTGCACGTCCACCCCATGAACCCCCCAAACCTGGCCTTGCGTCCACCTCGCCCTTTCCTCCCTGCACCTTGCAGGCTCCACTGACCTGCATCTGTTTTGCCACATTATACTTCTCTGGGAAGTTGCCCACCTTGTCCAATTTTTCATATATATCAGCCTGAAGTGTTTCATAATGTCCTCATTATTATTCCTTTAATGTGTGTGACGGCAGTGTCCTCTTTCGTATCTGTAATGTTGGTGCTATGCACCTTCTCTCTACCCAGTCATGTCAGAGGTTTGTCCGTTTTCTTCGTTGGTGGAAGATGAAACTTTGTTGATCCTATTTTAGGTTTTTCTGCTTTACTGATTTTGCTTGTATAGTCTTCCTTCTACTTTGTTGGGCTTTCTTTTGCTGCTCCTTTTCTAACTTCCTGGGATGGATGCTTAGCTCGATATTTTCCCATGTCTCTTCTTTTCTAATATGTACATTTCAAGGCTACCATTTCACTCCAGCTACTGCTTTAGCTGCATTCTACCATTTTTGTTATGTTTTATTTTCATTATCATGCAGTTATACTTTCTAATTTTCGTTATACTTTCTTTGTCCTATGGATTAGTTGGAAGTACACTTCTTAAGTTTATAAATATATGGTAATTTTTCTAGTCATCTTTATTTCTGCCACACTTGCTTTGGAGTCAGACAGTATACTTTGTATAATTTCATCTCTTTGAAATTTGTTTTATGGCCCAGTATATGGTCAGTTTTTGCAAACGTTCCACATGTAATCAAAGAGTTTCCGTTTTCCACAGTTGTTGAGTGCAGTGTTCTAAAGCTGTCCTGAAGGTTCTATTGTTCAAACTTGTCCTCCAGACTTTTTTTTCTGCTATCCATTACTAAGAGAAGTATGTTAAAAATCTTCCACTTTGGTTGTAAACTAGTCCATTTCTCCTTATATTTCTATCAACTTTTGCTGTATATATTTTGGGGCTGTTATTAGGTACAGGGTATATTCAAATTTGAACTCTTCCTGGCAAATTGAACCTTTATCATTTTGTCCCTCTTTGGTCTTTTGTTTTAATGTCTGTTTTGTGATATTACTATAGCTGAAGGCAGCTTTTGTTTGGTTAGTATTTCTATGTATACGTATCTTTTCCATCCTTTTATTCCAATCTTTATTTTATTTAGATGTATTTTTTTGTAAACCACATAAAGTTTGATTTTAAAAAATTTGTCTGAAAGCTTATGGGCACACTTAATGTAATTACCAATATGTTGGATTTAAATCTATCTTATGTTTTTTTCTTTTTATACTGCTTTGTTACTGTGAAAGTTTTGAATTAGTCATAATACTTGGTACATTGGTCCTTACATGGCCTGCTTGTATTTTTTTCAATCAATCAATCAATTACTTATTTTTGGCTGCATTGGGCCTTTGTTGCTACGCACGGGCTTTCTTTAGTTGTGGGGAGTGGGGGCTACTCTTCGTTGCCATGTGCGGGCTTGCTCACTGCAGTGGCTTCTCTTGTTGCGGAGCACTGGCTCTAGGCGCGTGGGCTTCAGTAGTTGCGGCTTGCAGGCTCTAGAGCACAGGCTCAGTAGTTGTGGCGCACGGGCTTAGTTGCTCCGCAGCATGTGGGGTCTTCCTGGACCAGGGTTCGAACCCATGTCCCCTGCATTGGCAGGTGGATTCTTAACCACTGCGCCATGAGGGAAGCCCCGGCCTGCTTGTATTAATGCGACCTTGCCACCTAAACAAAAGGTAGAATCCTGACAAAATCTACATCTAACCATAGGGAAAACTCACCAATCCATCCTCCTCTCAGGTAGCCACTGGCAGGACTCCTGGGTTCATCCGTCCTTTGCTTTCCTTTTAATATAATCTTATTGCATCTTTAAGTAGTCTTAAGTGTGTGTATTCATATACATATATTTTAGATACTTGTTTTTAACTGTATAAAAAGAATATCATGATGTATGTAACCTTCTGGGACTTGCTTTTTTCAAACTTAATATTATGTTACTAAGATTTATCTGTATTGTATGTTGCCGTGGTTCATTTGTTTCAACTACTGTAAATATTGCCTTGTGTGAATATACTAGTTATTTCATCCAATAAGTTTGAGTTGTTTTCAAGTTTTGCTTTGAGTAATCTTATTCATGTTTCCTGTTGTACATTTATAGGAATTTCTCTTGAGTATACACCTAGAAGTGGGATTACTGGGCTGCAGAGTCTGTGATGTTCTTCTTTAGGAGGTAAGGCCACACTGCTTTCCAGCATGGTCATACCAGCTCACATTCCCACCAGTGATGTATAAGGGATACTGTGGATCCATATCTTCTTCAACACTTGATATTACCAGACTGTTCATTTTTTCAAATCAAATGAAGGTAAAACTGCATCTTATTGTGGTTCTGATTTGCATTTCCCTGATTACCAATGATGTTATCATTTTCATATGGTGATTGGCCATATGTTTCTTCTTGTGTGAAATTCTTGTTCATGACTTGCACTTTCCCATTGGATTGTTTTTGCTTTATTTATTCATTAGAAGGTCTGTATGTATTCTTTTTGTTCCTATTTATTTATTTATCTGTTTTTGGCTGCATTGGGTCTTCGTTGCTATGCATGGGCCTTATCTAGTTGCAGCAAGCAGGGGCTACTCTTTGTTGCAGTGCGTGGGCTTCTCATTCTTCTCATTGCGGTGGCTTCTCTTGTTGGCACGGCATGGGCTCTAGGCGCCCGGGCTTCAGTAGTTGTGGCACACGGGCTTAGTTGCTCTGCAGCATGTGGGATCTTCCCGGACCAGGGATTGAAGCCATGTCCCCTGCATTGGCAGGTGGATTCTTAACCACTGAGCCACAAGAGAAGCCCCAGCAAAATTTCTTTTAATGAACAGAAGCATTTTAATATAATTGAATACATCAGTGTTTTTGTCTTATTTAAGATATATTTCCTTAAGTTCTAGATGATACTCATCTATATTTTCTACTTAGAGATTTTTTGGTTTTTTTTTTTTTTTTTGCGGTACGCGGGCCTCTCACTGCTGTGGCCTCTCCCGCTGCGGAGCACAGCCTCCGGACACGCAGGCTCAGCGGCCATGGCTCACGGGCCCAGCTGCTCCGCGGCATGTGGGATCTTCCCAGACTGGGGCACGAACCCGTGTCCCCTGCATCGGCAGACGGATTCTCAACCACTGTGCCACCAGGGAAGCCCCTGTTTTTTTTTTAATAGTAAGTATGTGGATACAGAAAGACTAGAATTTATTTTTTATTTATTTTTTAAAGGAAGCTTTATGTATTTATTTATTTTTTGGCTGCATTGGGTCCTTGTTGCTGCGTCTGGGCTTTCTCTAGTAGCGGCAAGTGGGGGCTACTCTTCCTTGCGGTGCTCGGGCTTCTCACTGTGGTGGCTTCTCTTGTTGAGGAGGTCGGTCTCTAGGCGCACGGGCTTCAGTAGTTGTGGCTCGTGGGCTCTAGAGCGCAGGCTCGTTAGTTGTGGAGCATGGGCTTAGTTGCTCTGCAGCATGTGGGATTTTCCCGGACTGAGGATTGAACCCCTGTCCCCTGCGTTGGCAAGTGGATTCTTAACCACTGTGCCACCAAGGAAGTCCCTCTACTTAGAGTTTAACTTACTGTTTAACAGTAAGTGAAACTTAATACTTACTGTAAGACCTTTATTTGGAGTTGATTTTTGTTATAATAATGTAAGGGAAAGATTCACTTAATCTTTTCCTATATGGATAACCATTTTCCCCAGATTCTTTTAGTGGATGGTGCCATCTTTCCATGTGATATGATACGGGACCTTTGTTATATACCAAAGATATATACACATCCAGGGCATAGTTTCCAGGCTTACTATTTATTTCACTATAGCTTCAAAATAAGTATCTAATAGGGCAAGTCCTCTTTTTTTTAGAACTATCCTGGCCCTTTATTCTTCAATATAAATTAAGAAATCATAATATCAATTTCCATGAAAATCACTATTGGGATTTTGTTTGATTTACAGACTCTTTAGATCATGACATATTAATAGTACTTAGTCTTTCTACCCATGAACGTGGTATCTTTCTCCATTCATTTAGCTCTTCCTTGATATCCCAGCAAAGTTTTATAATTTTCTCTATAGAGGTCTTGCATATAAGATTTATTACAAGGTCCTTGATATTCTCTGATATGATAATTGGTGTCTTCTCTTAAACTGTATTTTCTAGTTGTTTTCTTTTAGTGTATAGAAATGCAACTGACTTTTGCATATTAATCTTATATTGAGGCACCTAAGATGCCTTTTGTTCAGATCTGTTAATGTAACACATTTATGGGTTTTCTAGTACAGACTCATCCTTGTGTACCCAGGATAAATTCAACATGACTGAAGAATGTTATCTTTTTTATATACTGCTTATCCATGAGTGAAAGAGGGTAGAACTTTTATTTTCCTACTACTCTTTTAGCCTGGTTTGGTATCAGGTATCTTATACTGGCCTCACAGTATAAGAAAGGAAAGTATTTCTTTTTCTGTGGTCTGGAAGTTTGTCTATAAAATTGGGATATATGTTTCTTGAAAACTGATAGAATTCACCTATAAAACTACCTGGGCTTTGTGTTTTCCCTGTGGAAATTTTTAAACTACTGCTTCAGTGTCTTTAATTATAGGACTAGTCACGCCTTTTTTTTTTCCTTCTAGACTCAGTTCTTGTAAGTTATATTTTTCTAAAAATTTGTCCTTCCAATCAGAATTTTAATAATCTCTTTATACTTTAAATATAATAAATGTAATGAAAACATTAATAATATTTATTTCTATATTCTGTCTTGATCAGTCTTGCCAGTAGTTTTCTGTTCGTTTTTTTCCCTCAAAGATCAACTTCTGACTTTTAAAACTTTTTTTTAAAAAATAAATTTATTTATTTTTGGCTGCGTTGGGTCTTCGTTGCTGTGCACGGGCTTTCTCTAGACGTGGCGAGCGGAGGCTACTCTTTGTTGCAGTGCATGGGCTTCTCTTTGCAGTGGCTTCTCTTGCTGTGGAGCACGGCCTCTAGGTGCATGGGCTTCAGTAGTTGTGGCTCGTGGGCTCTAGAGCGCAGGCTCAGTAGTTGTGGCGCACGGGCTTAGTTGCTCTGCGGCATGTGGGATCTTCCCAGACCAGGGCTCGAACCTGTGTCCCCTGCATTGGCAGGTGGATTCTGAACCACTGCGCCACTAGGGAAGTCCCTCTGCTTTTATTTTTAAGGTATATTTTCTTCCTTCTTTCAGTTTGTATGTTGCACTTTCTCTAATTTCTTAGAATGAAAAAGCTTTAATAAGCTTATATACCTATTTAAGGCAATACATTTCCTTTGAAGCTTTGCCTTTGGTATATATCCAGCCAGTTTTGATATCTTTTTCTTCTCATTCAGTTCTAGGCATTTTAAAATTTCCATTCTAATTTATTATTTTGTCCATGAATTATTTAGCAACTTAAATATTTTTCCAAATATGTGGGGACTTTTTGACATCTTGTTCATAACTTCTAATTTGTCTTATCATAGGCTGTGGCCTGTGTGCTACCCTCTGTACATTTGTTGAGGCTTTCTTTAGGGTTTAGTACACGATTGATTTTTGCATAAATTCCATGTATACTTGAGAAAAAAGCATGTTCTCTGTTTCAATCATAAGTATATGTATATCCTGTGTTTTTTTTTTGCTCTCCATCTTGCTGGGTTGCTTTTCCCCATTTGACTCTCAACAAGTGAGAAGGGTGTGTTGAAATCTCTCAGTCTTCCAGTGTGGTGATGGATTTATCCATTTCTCCCTTTACTCTCAATACGTGCTTTGTGTATTTTTGAGGCTCTTTCACTACATGCATAATGTTTGTATCATGCATACTGTTCATATCTTCTTGAAGAACTCAACGTTTTATCATGTAGCAACTCTTCCATCCCTAATAATGCTTTTGTCTTAAAGTCTATTTTTACCTTATATTAATATAGCTGTTGCTTTCTGGTTAGTATTTTCATGATATGTTTACTTTCAACCTTTGCCCATCTTTACACTTTGGATCTTTCTTAGAAGGTGCATGCATCTGGATTTTTAAAAATCCAGTCAGTTAGTATTGGGTTGGCCAAAAAGATCGTTCAGGTTTTTCCATAAATGGTAGGGAAAACCCAAACAAACTTTTGGGCCAACCCAATATTTTGCTTTTTTAACTAGTGAGTTTCATCTATTTACATTATTATGCCTGGACTTATTTCTACTGTGTTAACTTGCTGTTTTTATTTGTCTTTTTAATATTTTTTACTGATTTAAAAATCTTCTGTTGGTCTCTACCTTCACATCCCTTGGTGTCCTCTGTCTCCCTAGACTCCATTGTGTTAATATCATCTACACTTTTAATTCTGGACTATTGTGGGAACATTTTCTGTTTTTCTTTGGTCTTAGTAATTATTTTAAAAATCCCTCCTACACACAACCTTTTATTTCATATACCTACTGTAGCACTTTCTGGATTTTCTCCCTCCCCCTTTTAAACTACTGTTTTCATTGTGGGTTTTTGTGTGGCAAACCTTCTGAGGCTATTCACCTGAGAACATTTTGGTTTGTTTTTTTAATCACAGCCTCGTATTTGAATGACAGCTCAGCTGGACAGAAACTTTTACCTTCTAATTTCATTTTCTTCATTACTTTGAAAATATTACTCCAAAAATCTGATGTCAATCTGGTTCTTCATTCTCTACTGAAATCTTTTCTCTCTGGAAGCTATTAGAATATTCTCCTTGGTGTCCTTAATTTTCAGTATATTGTGGTCTAGGCAGAAGGTTTTCTTTGTTTCTTGTCTCTGGAACTCCAGCGGGCCCTTTCAACCCAAGGTCTTTCATCTGTTTATTTTTATTTGGGGAAATTTATTTCCATTATTTCTTTGACTATTTCTCTCTCCTTTCTATTTTTCTTTCCTTTCCTTTCCTTCTGGGATTCCAATTAAACATATTAATTTAGTAGCTACTCTAGGAATTACAATATGCATAGCTCACATAGAAATTAGTGTCCATCTCAACCCTCCTCTTGGGTAGCACAAGGGCCTTTGAAGTTTCCAGTTTTCTGACTTACCTGATTGCACAGTTGCACTTAATGTTTAGATTTTAAACCCCACAAGACATTATTGTTCTTATTTATTCACTGTTCACATAGGTTTTGTTCCTCATTTCACACATCTTGGTTCTTCTATCTGGGAGCTCTATCCTTAGTGCTGGTCTGCTGGTGGCAAAATGAGTGGCTTGAAAATGTCTATTTCAACTTTACTCTGTAAAGATGTTCTCACTGGGTGTGTAATTAATTCTCACCCGTCAGTGAGTCTTTCTGCACGTGTAGGATTTCATTTGACTGTCTTCAAGCTCCCGTTATTGCTGGTGAGGAGAAGGCTGTCAGTCTGCCGTTCCTCAGAAAGTACATCTTTTTAAAAATCTGGCTGCTTAATATTTTCTCTGATCTAGTTTCAACAGTTTCACTGTATAGACTTAGATGTGGAAAATCTCTGCTGTTTTCTCCTCAGATAAGACTCCTGAGATAGTCTCTTGCTTCTGGACTCTGACCAGAAGGCTGCTGGACCCTGCTCTCAAACTCAACATGCCCTACACATCCTGACGCTGCACCCTCCCAGGCTCTGGGGATGCCTGTGGGGCTGCTCCAAGGACTCACCCTGGGTCACCAGGCGGCCAGCCTTCTCTCTCTAGGTGCTTGGCTTTTCCAGGTTTTGTCTGTTTATCTGAAGATTTTGATTATTTCTTCTGACCTATATTCAGTCAGTGGGTTCTCTCTATTAAACCTTCCCATGGAGTTCTCAATTTCAGTTACTTTATGTTTCCTTTGTAGAATTTCTGTTTCATTTTCTTTGGAATCAGCTGTGCCACTTTTTATAGTTTCCTGCACTTATTTTCATGTTTGGTTTTCATTCCTTGGACTGTGGGGACTTGTCCTATCAATCAGCCTGTTTAAAGTCTCTGCATAGGACGTGCTGCCACCTGATGGTGTCACGCTTATTTACAGTCGGGTGTCTGGCTCCCCTCCCACGCCCGCCGCTTGCTTCCTGTCTGGCTTGTCCCCGCCCCGCAGCCCCACTCACGGTAGCGGGTACTTCTTCCACATCAGCTTGGCCGGTAGCGTCTGGTACACCGTTTTCTGCTTCCCGTCCAAGCTGGGGCTGCTGGGGCTGCTTTGCACGATCTTGGCGCACTCCATCTGTTCATCCCACGAGCCTGACAGCACGTAGTGGGCCTTGCCCTGGCTGTCACTCACCACTCCTGTCACCTGGGGACATTGGCAGGGCCAGCGTAGGCACACGCCCCTCTCCGGGGTTCCCCCCGACAGGCTCCGAGAGGTGGCCTTGCTTACCTTCCGGGCCACCTCTTTGGAGAAATAGCTGTAGGGTAAAAACTTCAGCTGGCACCGGTCCTTTGTCTTGTGGTTCACAATCTCGACGTCCCCTGTCTGGTAAGGGAGGGGAGTGGTCAGCGGCCGATCCCTGGGCCACACGGCCCCTCCCCAAGAGCATCCCCTGACCTGGTCGATCCAGAGCTTGCCCACGATGATGTTATGCACAGTCGAGGTGCTTTTCCTCCACACGTAGTGATTCCCGCTGGCCTGGAATTCTAAGTGGATGGCACCTGGAGGCCAGATATAGGGTCAGAGGTCATGGCCTGCCATGCTGGGTCCCAGCCAGCCTGACCCACCCGCCCAAGGTCCCAGGGTCCTGAGAACCAGAAGCAGTATTTGTGCAGACTGGGGATAGGGAACAGGTCAGGGGGGCACCCAGGAATTCTACGGGGGGACTAATGTTACCCCTGGAGGCACCAAGCTGGCTTCTGGGTTGGCAAACCCTCCCCCTCATCCAGAGTGTCCTGCCCCCGCTCACCTAGCGGCATGATGGAGAGGTATTTCCCCCGGAACTTGCTGGAGATGGTGATCTCCTGCCAGAGGCTCCAGCCGTGTTTGGAGAACACATAGTGTGCGGCCGATGGCGGGTGGTGGCTCACCTGAGACCAGACCCACAGGCCGTGAGCGTCTGCTGGACGTGGCCTAGGCCTGCCCCCAACTAGCCAGGGGACAGCCTGCCCCGTGCCCAGTATGAACGGCTCTGTGGCCCTGGGAACCAGCACACACGGCAGGGCCTAGGCCCCACAGGAAGGACAGTGCTCCAGTGGGAAAGCAAAGGCATGCCCGGGGAAGCAGCCTGGGTGGTGCTGGAGGGGGGCAGGGCCGGGGCACTCCAACCACTGTGGGCCTGAGCCCGTGGCTGGGGCGTTTTCACGCCTGACTTGGGCTGTGGAATGAGGGTGATGACATTGTGACAGGCTGTGCTGAGGGTGAATAAAGTGAGGGCGTTAGGCTCTACCAGGGGCTTTGGGCCCACTTTCTAGTTAACCTGCCCATCGCCTGCAGAGGCTGCGTCTGCTGTGCTGTAGTATTGCACTGAGGTGGCCCAGGATGGGAAGCCTCCCAGCCAGCCAGGCTCCAGAGCTGGAGTCCAGCTGGTGTCCCGTCCCAGCCCAGATGGCGGTGCAGCCTGCTCTGCCCACCCGGTGTCTCCGCCCCGTCCTCTCCAGCACTGGGCACCCTGACCACGGTCTCACCACCAGGACACTGCCATCAACTTTTCCTCATCTGTCCTTCCTCATTTCTGTGGCTCCTTTGATCACAGTGTTAGGGCAAAGCCTCTCCCAGCCTCGCCCTGGAACCACAGCCGTGGGCTCCAGCCTCCCTGCACCCTCCGTGCAGACGGCCCAGAGCTTCCAACAGTCCCCATAGGGGGCACCCCCATCCTTCCTACATCTCAGAAGCACCGGCCAAACCTGCCAGCAACTGGGTGATGAGTGAGCCGTCCCCAAGCCTGCCCGATGCCTGTGGCCAGGGCCCCCACTGAAGCCCACCCACCAGCAAATTCAGGGACGTGACCCCAGCGACCTGGCCCTGGAGCTCAGTGTCAGCACCACCTTCTCGGGCAGTCGATCCAGCTGCTCACACCAAATGCTCTGGAGTCACGGCTGGCCCCAGTTTCTCTTGCTCCCCATCTAAATCCTTAGCAAATCCCGGCTGTTCTTTCTTCAAAACAGCATCTAGAATCTGCCCTTCCCCCACCCCGCCCCCAGCCTCCCTGCTCCACCCTTATCCCTGCGCTGCACTCTCCCCACAGCAGCCGGTGAGGGGTGCGGTTCCTCATAAAACTGCCTCCTCTGCCCTCCCGTGACTCTTCCCACACAGAGAAGAGCCTTCTGCCGCCTGCCTCCTCTCTGACCTCGGCTCCTCCTCTCTCCCTCACTCTATATTGCCAAACCGCTCCCGGGCCTTCCTAAGAGAGCCAGAACTATCCACATCCACAGCACCTGCTCCCCACCCCCCGGCCCACGAGAACAGGCCACTTCCCAGCTGGCTGCACCCTCAACTCCTGAGGGTGTTACTTGATCAGCAAGTTCAACGAAGAAATGTACTCAGTAGTAGTTCAGGCCAGGAACCCTGGGTCATCCTTGCCGCCTTCCCCAGCCTCCCTACCCACATCCAAGGCAAATCCCTAGCTCTGCTTTTTAAAAGTGCCTGTGCTCAACCTCCTACCTCCGCTGGTCTGGCCTCCTACAGGCCCGCACAGCAAGCAGAGCATGCCTTTGAAACCAGCCACCGGATTGCGAACTGTCTGCTTTCTGAGCTCAACCCCTGGGCCCACAGCAGCGGCTGGCGCATGGTAGACACTCAGCGGCAGCCCAACCCTAATCTATATTGGGCGAATCTATACTGGGCGCCTTCATGTAGCCCCTGCCTGGGTCCTCCCGGCACCCAGTGAAGCACCAACAGAATCGGCCCCCTTCAGACAAGGATGCCACAGCTGGGCCGAGGTGCCCGAGGGGCCCAGTTTTGGCTCCGCCCCTTGGGGAGACCAGTACCTACGGGGAAGGCCTAGAGAAGCGATGGGAGAGGATGGAGGCGAGCTGAGCCCCGGCCCCTCACACTCACGGCCTCCACCATCGCTGACTGTGGCCCGGTGGGGCACAGGCTGCTCCCTGCCAGCTCAGTGGTGACCCCACGCTCTAGCCCACCCGAATCCCTGATGGCGTCCAGCAAACACCCCTCCCCCACTGCTCCATGCCTTCTGGCTGAGGCGTCCTCCCCTCCCCCACCAGACCCAACTGTCCTCACCCAGCTCTCCTCCCACGTGGCCCACACTGTCCCCAGGAGGCCTGCTCCGTGGGGTGTCCCTGACCTGCCCCTGCCGCATGCGGCCCAGCTGCCTGACTGGACCTTGGCTTGGTGGCCCCTTCGGCCAGAGGCTGCGTCCTGTTTGTCTGGCTCTGACCCCCAGGCCTGGCTGAAGCGTGCGCGGGCCTCACCTGCTCGCAGAGGGAGCGCAGGCCCATGTCATCGAGCCGATCCAGCTCGAAGGTCTCACCCAGCATGGGGTTGAAGGGCTTGGCGATGCGGTGCACGGTGGTGGAGTAGGAGGACACGGAGAAGGCCGCCACCAGGCACATCTGCTCCACGGAGCTGGTGCAGTGCACAGCCTTGTCCAGCAGGTGGTGGTACTCCAGGTCCTCTGTCAGCCGCTGGAGCATGGACAGGGGCTCATTAAAGTTGACCTGCGGGCAGGTTGTCAGGTCGGGGGTCTGCACAGACCGTCCACCACTCCCAGCACAGACCTGGGGTTGTCGGCACAGCAGCCTTGCTTTTCTCAGATGTTCAGGGACATCACTGCGCAGACCACCTTCACAGAGAGGCTCATCTGAGGACCTGTCTAAAGCCACAGCCCCACTCACTGGCCTGCCTCCCCGCCCCTCCTGCCTGTTTTCTCCACAGCCCTCACCACGTTCTGACCTGCTGCATCTGGCAGAATTCTGTTACATTTACTGTCAGTCTCCCCTCCTAGGATGTAAATGCCACGGCAGTTAATCACAGGAATCAGTGAATGAGTGAGTGAATGAATGAATAGGTGAATGAATGGATGAAGTGGGTCTACCTCGTATTCTGAGCTATTATGCAAGTCTTCTGTCCTGGGTCACACAGTGAAACCAAATCTGGCCTGGAGCCCCCAGCTCCCACTCCATGGAGATGCCACTGTGGTCTGGCAGCACAAGGATGCCAGCCCTGCCCTTGGCCTGCCGGTGACCTTGCTGGGGTGGGGACCAGGGGCAGCCCAGCATGGAGGAGGAGGGTCCACCCAGCCCCATACACAGCCCAATGTTGCCACTCCCCATCTGCCAGGGTGGGAGGCACTTTGAGGGCCCCGTCTGATCAATGCAGAGCCCCTTCCTGGCTCCTTACCTCCAAGCGTGAGACCTCTGCCCTGGGGGAATTTCAGCAGTGCAGATGGAACACGATTCAGTAACACGTTACGTGCTCCTTAAGTGTCATTAAGAAAATGACACCCAGGGCTGCGTATACTTCCAAAGGCCATTACTTCCCATCCATGCTCAAGAAAACAGCCCCCAGGGTCCCCCTGGCCACCCCGCCTGGCCCCTACCGGCATGGGGATCTTGGAGAGCTCCCGGCCGATGCAGTTCTTCATGATGCTCCAAAGATTAAGGCTGTAGTTGGGCTTGTCGGGGATGCGGACACGCCTCTTGACTTTGGGGGGGCCCTGGGGCACAAGCGAGGTGCTGTCTAGCACCTACCAGAGAAGCAGAGCGCTCCTGTCAGCAGAGGCCAGGTCGCCTCCTTGGCCCCCAGGCCTCGCCCTCGCTTCTGGCACAGGGCGGTCTGAGGACCAGGCCCGCACTGGGACGTTGCTAGCGGGAGGGGAAGGCTCTGCCTGAGCTCAGATGAAGGCACCAGGCACAGGGCCCACCCCTGGAGGGCCCGAGTTCAAAGTGCTGGCCTCCCCACTTCACACCCCCTTCGGGGTCCCACCTCACTCACATTGTCTGAGGTCCATTCCACGGAGCCTGTAGTTCCACCTTCAGCTTTTCTGCAGGAAACACAAAAGGCAAGGCGAGTTATTTACAAATCCTGAGGCCTCCTGGGGACCCGGCTCCCTTCTATCCAGTCCCCTCAGTGAGGTCCGAGGGGCAGCCTGCATCTCCAATGGGAGCATCTCCAGTTCAGGACTCAGGTGGGGCTGAGGGACCTGGGGCAGCAGTTTGGAGGGGCTCCCACCCACTGGTGCCCTGTGGCAGCAGCCACCCAGCCAAGTTCTCACCAGGAGTCCCTGCACACAGGCCCCTCCTGGGTACTGGCTGACCAGGACCCAGAGAAGCCAAGGGGTGGGCACCTCTGGGAGAGCCCCCGGGAGCCCCGTGGGTCCCCTCTGGCATGGACAGACCCCACTGTGTCCTCACTGTGCTGGTCTGACTCCCGCATTTGACGGGTTCAGGAAGGGAAGGAAGTGGGTCGGATGGATCTCTGTGCCCAGTAATACTGTGGTGAGATGGTGGCCAGAGCAGCAGGGGGCACTCTGGCTGAGGGGCCCAGGCTCTGAGGGAGCTCCCAGAAGGGGGTGACCTGGGCCAGCCCGGCCAGGGGACGGGCACTAAGCAGTTAGGGCCTTGGATGGGAAGAACCCACCCAGGTCCCTGCAGAGAGGGGGAAGGCACTGCAGACAAGGGGGCACCCGGCAGAGGATCTGCCCACTGCCCAGTGCAGCTGCAGCACAAGTTGGGGGGCTGTGTGAGCACTGGGGGCTGTGCCAGGAGCTAGGGGAGCCGATGAAGAGTACTGAGCACAGGGTCACCTGCTTGCTGGTCGGGTGGGAGCAGAGGGCCCTGGGCTATTGCTGAGGTATGGAAGGAGGCCAGGGCGGGGCATGCAGGAGGCAAGCCCAGGCCCTGAGGGCTACAGGGATAGGGGAGTGGACAGGGAGCCAGAGGGAACCTGATCAGGAACCCCCTGGCCTCATAGCCCAAAGGGTGACACTACCAGGCAATAATGGAATTTCAGAACAGCTAAGCTGTGCTAGTTTTGAGAGCAATATAAGCAATTTTTAAATATTACTGGGAAATGCAGCGTTCATAGCAGCACTATTTATAATAGCCAAGACATGGAAGCAACCTAAGTGTCCACTGACAGAGGAATGGATAAAGAAGATGTGGTACATTATGTACAATGGAATATTACTCAGCCATGAAAAAGAATGAAATATTGCCATTTGCAGCAACGTGGATGGACCTAGAGATTATCATACTAAGTGAAGGAAGTCAGACAGAGAAAGACAAGTATCATATGATATCACTTATATGTGGAATCTAAAATATAACACAAATGAACTTGTTTATGAAACAGACTCACAGACATAGAAGACAAACTTATGGTTATGAAAGGGGAAACAGGGATAAATTAGCAGTTTTGGATTAGCAGATATAAACTACTATATATAAAACAGATAACAAGGTCCTACTGTATAGCACAGGGAACTATATTCAATATCCTGTAGTAAACCATAATGGAAAAGAATATATGTATTGGGTTGGCCAAAAAGATGTTACAGAAAAACCTGAACGAACTTTTTGGCCAACTCAGTTTATATATATATATGTATGTAAAACTGAATCACTTTGCTGTACACCAGAAACTAACGCAACATTGTAAGTCAACTATACTTCAATTAAAAATTTTTAAAAATATTATTGGGGGGACTTACCTGGTGGCGCAGTGGTTAAGAATCTGCCTGTGAGTGCAGGGGACACGGGTTCGATCCCTAGTCCGGGAAGATCCCACATGCCGTGGAGCAACTAAGCCCGTGTGCCACAACTACTGAGCCTGTGCTCTAGAGCCTGCAAGCCACAACTACTGAGCCCGTGTGCCACAACTACTGAAGCCCGCACGCCTAGAGCCCATGCTCTGCAACAAAAAGTAGCCCCCCGCTCAACGCAACGCAGCCAAAAATGATGATGATAATAAATAAATAAATTAAATAAATATATGTATAAAAATATGATTGGGAAATGGAAATATACCACTGATAGGACCAGAAACTCCCTGAGGGGTAAGAGGAATCCAAACCATGCCTTTTCCCTGGAAGAAACCAGGACAGGGAAGTGGTGAAACACGCGGGTCCACAGAGGCAAAAAAGGAGCAGCCACAGGTTTTCACCGGCCTCCTCCTGGCCGGGCTGGGCTTCAGGGCAGGGTCAGGGAAGGCAGCATGGGGTGGGCAGGCAACAGCATATATGTAGGAGTGAGGCCACTGGGAAGTCTGCAGTTCCTGAGGGCGAGCAGGGGAGCATGTGGTCCTGACACACCTTGTGGTGAGGGTGTCAGTGGGCAGCACGGGCTGCAGTCAGTTCTTTCCCCTGTGGGGCTCATCGGCCACTTCTATGTCCCTGAACGCTGCCATACCCACCAACCCTTCTTGGGTCAGGACCTAAGGCAACCTGACGAGAATGAGCAACCCTGGTGAGGACTGAACCCCGAATCATATTAAAATCTGTTTTCAAGCCCTGCATGCTCCCCTGACCACAGCCCTGCCGCCCACCCATCTCACGTGCTTCCCTCTGCATGTGTCCTGCCAGCTCGGTCCACAAGCACAGGCGCTTCCCGAGGGTCCCAGGGAGTATGGCAACGTGGCTTTCAGTGCTAGTAAGTGTCTCATTTACTATTAATGTGTATTTAGAAAGATCCTGAAAGAGCAAGCTTTTATGAAAAATGAAACAAAGGCTTTGAAGTAGAAAATAAAAGAGGCTTTCTTTCTGTGTCTCCAGTCTGCTCTGGAATGCTGACACGGTGGGTGGAGTGGCTGGGACCTTGTGCGGCTCTGGGGCAGGAACTGGATGCAGCCAATGCCCTGCTGTCCATTTAAAATGAAATCCCAATACAAGCTCTATTTGGGTATTTTTGATTTAAGGAAGAACAGAACCAATCTAAGCAAAAATACCGTCTGGAGCAAGACTGAAAGAAAACCCCAAGCGCGAAGAACAGGTGGAGCACAAGAACAGGCCGGCACAGCTGACCCGGGAGAGGTTCCTTCCAGGTGGCCGCCAGCCCCGAGCCCACCTGTCCTCCTTGGGCTCAGTGATCACTGTGATGAAGGACGTGGAGTCTTCCATGGCGTCGAAGTACTCGGTATCTTCATCTTCCTCACTGTCCTCGCCTTTGGTGGTTAAGAGGCTTCCTAGAGACACACAGAGCCACTGCCTCAGTTTGCAACTTCAACAGTCGTGCCTGCCCAGGTCTAGAGCCCGCGGCCCCTCCCCACCTCTGTCACCCGGCTGTGGTGCCTGCGCTCCCTTTCCTGGAACGCACTTTCACCCTCTTGCTCAGAGCCTCCCTCCTTCTGTAAGCTTTCCCTGATCTCTAAACATGCTGGTCAGTCTCTCTGTGTCCCAGCTTCCCTTTCTGATGGACCCCCTTCCCAGGGCACCCGTGACCCTGAGCCCCAGGTTAGGTGGGCAGCCACCTGGTACCTGGGCAGCCCTGCCACAGAAGGGACAGTTGGGCTCACTGAGCTCTTCTCTGGAGATTGGGAGGCTAGACATGGGGAGACTGTGCCCACTGTGAGGGCGTGGGGGATACAGAGGCACACGGGCACCAGAGTCGGCGAAGCGGGCCCAGATGTAGGAGCGTTGAGGGGTATGTGTCCTAGGGGGGCTGTGTAAGCTGAGCCAGCTGGCAGAGGGGACACTGAGGGTGGACTAGATGGATGGACAGACGCCCGCTCACCCTCGCTGAAGCTCTTGGTGGGGTTGGCGGCCCGGCCGGGGGCGCTACGGAAAGCGCGCTCGAGGCTGTTGTGCTGCTTGGCCAGCTGCTCGATGGTCTCCTCCAGATGGACGCGCTGCTCCTGCTCATACTGCAGAGCCCGCTGCCATTTCCGGCTGTGCGTCTCTGCTAGTTCCAGGAAGTCCCTGCAGGCCTGCGAGGGGGCGTGGCCTGTGAGCTAGGCGGGGCAGAGAGGAAGAACCGGGGGTGCCGTGGCCCCTCCCCCTCCCTTCGCACGTGGGTCAGAAACACCTTTGCTGCCCCCTGTGGCTTCCGTGGGGTCATGGGGACCCCGGCTTTCTCAGAACCAGCCTGGCATCTGTCCTGGTCGGTGCCCCACAGTCAAGATGCCGTTCGAGAGCACTAAACCTGGTGTTGCTGGTCATGCTGCCTCGTCAGTATCAGCTGGGGTGCTGGGTGTTCCTGGTGGCAGGGGCCCCAGCTCTCAGCTGCTGCATCCTCACTGTGGTCTGGGCCTAGGTTTGTCACAACCCCTGTCCCCCCTGGAACCAACACAGCAGCTCAGGCGAGACCCTGGCTTTGGCAGAGAAGGGAGGAAAGCCACCTTTCTGCTACACCGCCTGGCTCAGAGTTAAAGGGTCTTGTGTGACAGAGGGACTGGGACTCGAACTTTCTCTGTATCACATAAACACATAAACTCTACTTTTAAGGTTCCCCCTTCAAACTTGTGGCCTACTATGACATCCAGATTCTTTTCAGCTTCCCGGGTCCATAGGTGGTTCAGCACACTCTTAGGAAATGGGATGGTTGTTTTGCCCCTGTCATCACAGTAGAGAAGAGGGTCTGGGCCTCAGCTGTCCCTGGAGGGCAGTGAGGCCCCAGCCGGGCACCGCTGGACTTGCCCTTTCTGGACTCCTCTAACGTGGTCGGAAGGGACATGGTTCCCGGCCCAACCTGCGTCAGTGACCTCGGGCTGCCACTCTCCACAACCCCCTTCCCACCGGCCACTGGGCTGCACGCACATCACATGAGGTCTGACGCTGAGGGTTAGAGACTTGATTCCTGGAGGGAGAGGCACGGTGCTCCTCCTCTGTGACAGGGACTGCACAGCACTACCTGAAGGGCTGTCGGGAGGAGGCAGGGAGGTGACGCGGAGCTCGGGGCCAAGGGGCACTCAGTGGACACCCCCTTCATCACGCTGGCGCCCGAGCACATGCCTTCACCCTGCCTGGGCTCGGCTGGCTCTCCCACCCCATAGGGAGCCAAGCCCCAGTGGCAGCCTGGCTGGTGGAAAGGGCCCCAGCCTGGGGCTCTAGAAGGCTGGCCACTCATCTGGCCCCGCACGTCACCCCTTAACAAGCCCTCCCCGGGCAACTTCCCTCCATCATCCCATCTCATCTCACCCCCAGCACCATGCAGAGTGGGCAGGGCAGGGGCTCCCCCACCCCGCCTTTCTGAAGATGTGGAAACGGAGGCCCAAGGCAACCAGCAAAGTGTAGTGGAAAAGGTCACGTGATCAGGACTGGGAAGGCCCAGTTCCCGCATGGGTCACTCAGCCCCACTAAGCCCATGTCCTGTCCATGAGCCACAATGGTAAAGCCCCACATACCCTGCATTCGCAGCCCCCCACCACCCCGTCTCAGCTCACTCAGCAAAATCCTTGAGGTGGGAGGAGAGGGATCGTCCCTATTTGACAGATGAGAAAACTGAGGCTCAGTTCCCAGCAGCTCCCCAGCAAGGCTCTGGGGAGGGGGTACTTCAAGGGCCCTCCCTGCAGGTCTGGTCCCTGCCCAGCCACATGCCACTATAACCCGCTTCTCCAGAAGGGGCAGGGATTTGTGCTGACAGGTGTCCTGGCACAGGTTACTGGGAGGGAGAGACTTTAGTGGGGAAGGAAAGAAATCTCCTTATGCACTTAGCAGGCTCTGGAGGTGAAAGGGGCTGCATCCAGGGCTGTTGCAGGTCTGGGGCTATTCTGGGTCTATAAGGCTCTCCCACTGGTGCAGAGCTGCAGTCACTGACTACCATGCAATTTGGGGACCCCCAAGGTGGGCTCCTGAGTGGCCTGTGTCCACTTCATCCTTGCTTCCCCTGACCCTAAGCTCGGCCCCAGTGCCCAGTCAGGTTAGTCTGGGCTCCAGCCACCCGTTTGCTGACCAAGGAAGGAGTCCTAACTGCAGGGGTGCCGTCACTCTGCTGCTGCCCCGGCAGCTCTCAGACCACCGAGCCAGGTGTGCAGTGCTGTCAGAAACGCACCTCAGAGACCTGGCTCTGACGGGGTGGTGCTGGTGCCCTTGTCTCCCTGGGCAGCACCGGGCCCATCGCTTCAGGGAAGCCCCTTGCTGGATCCTCCTGTCCCCCTGAGACTGATACCCAGGGAGGAGGGGCTGCCTAGGTCAACAATGGGTGAAGAGGACAGGACCCCAGGCCACACGAGGCACAGTCCCCTTGCCTGGCTGTCTTGGGGAGAAGGTGCAGGGGCCTGGGCTGTGTCATGCACGGAGCCTCGTTACAGGTGAGACACACACGATGGGTGCTTCACCTTTTCTGGTTCTTAGGGTCTGTGGGTGCCCTGCCCGGTGGCAGGTTGCCTGCCCCATCAGACTAGCTTGGCAGCTGCACAAGGGCCTCTGGATTCTGCCCCCGCCTTTCCTTAGCGCTGCTTCATCATACCTGCCGCTGTCACTACCCGCCAACCCTCTACAGCTCCTGCAATCATCTCGCTGAGTTTTAACACAGATGGACACTTTCCTTTCATATAATTCACAGCCTTTAAAACAAGGCTTATTGGACTTCCCTGTTGGCACAGTGGTTAAGAATCTGCCTGCCAATGCAGGGGACACAGGTTCAATCCCTGGTCTGGGAAGATCTCACATTCTGTGAAACAACTACACCCGTGAGCCGCAACTACTGAAGCCCGCGTGCCTAGAGCCCATGCTCTGCAACAAGAGAAGCCACCGCAATGAGAAGCCCACGCACTGCAATGAAGAGTAGCCCCCGCTCGCCGCAACTAGGGAAAGCCCGCACACAGCAACAAAGACCAATGCAGCCAAAGATAAATAAATTAATTTATAAAAAAATAAAACAAGGCTTATAAAAGAGCCACAAATAACAGTATAAAATAGCCGAATGTCATGGTAAATAATTTCCTACAAACTCATGTCAGAGAGCTCTACATGGCCTCTGACCTTCCTAGCAGCAAAAGCAAAGAAGGAAAGATAACCAACAAGTTTATAGTTCCCTGTATAGCACAGGGAACTATACTCAGTATCTTGTAATAACCTATAAGGAAAAAGAATCTGAAGAATAAATAAATAACTGAATCACTTTGCTGTACACCTGAAACTAACACAACATTGTAAATCAACTTCGATAAAAAATAAAATTAAATTTAAAAAAGCAAAGAGGGAAAGATGATTGTGCTGCAAAGATGAATTAGGCTCCCTTCCTCCTGCCCTTGATGTTCGTGAAGCTCTCAATACTATAGGAATGATATGGAAGGGAAAACAGAGTGTTGGTTTCATTTTCTGAGATAGCCGACAGCCTCTCACAGACCTGGTCCCAGACCCTCTCCACACTCAGCTCCTGGGGCCCCGTCCTGCCCCACGCTCTCCCTCCTGTGTGACCACGTGCCTTCCTCCCCTTCTCCGGCCCCACCTCCCTCAGACCCCCCACCCGCTGTGGGTCAGGGCTGTCCGTGCCGCCGGAGGGGTGGTGCACTCTCACAAGCACTGAGGTGGCAGTTTTAACAGCTTGACCGAGGAAGACACGCAGGCTCAGGGAGACCGAGGGACTTGCTCAAGGCCACAGGCCATGCGTGTAGGGCCAGGGTCCAAGTCTCCCAGGGCGTGGAACCAGCACTGTTGCTGTTTATTTTGTCAAGCTGGATCCTTACCCCCATCCGGATGCCCCTTGAGGTGATGTGGGGTCCCAGGGCCTTCCTGGAGTGGGGTTGGGCTCCTGGAGATGCTCGCTGACAAGGATGTCGGGGAATAACCCTGTTCAAGCAACAGGCCCCAGCCCTGCCTGGTCCCTGAAGCGGACGCTGTTGCCCACACAGCCAGGGCTGCTGGCTGATAACCTGGGTGCCCTCCACCTTGCTGCCCCTGCACGACAGGCTGATATGGAGCAGCAGAGGGACAGGAAGTCAAATCCCCAGGACAGCGGGGGCCTTGCCGGGGCCACATGCAGCTGGGCTGGGCGATGAAGATCAGAGCATGTCAGAGTTGCCTGAAGAGGGGGGCACGGTGGAGGCTGCTGTACCCCAATATCGAGGGGCTCATGTGGCTGGACCAGGGCCTTTTCCACAGACTCCAGGGTGCGGGGGTCATCTGCAGCTGATGAGCTGCCCTGGTCACCCTGGGGTCTGTGGAGAGCCCGCCTGCCCCCTCTGCCCTGAGGTGCCTACCTGGTGTCCATCCCCAACTGCGCCGGTTTCCTCTGATGCTGCCGACCTCCTCCAGGCCCCATCCCAACCAGCCGCGAACGGAGGCAGGTGCTGGTCTGGCCCCGCCGCCCTGGAATGCTGAGCTGGGCTGTGCGCCGTGTGCTCTCTAAGCTGGATTAGGCCTGGGGCCCGGCGATGGGCGGGTGGCTGGGGGTGGCTCCCAGGGGCCCAGGAAGGGCCTGGCTGACCCTGGCCCTGCACACGGTCACACTTCCCCTGAGGCCCCGCCACAACTCTCAGAGCTCACGCACCGCCCTAACCAGGAGCAGAGCCACAGGCCACCCCAAAGCCCCCGACTCACACACGCTGGGCCAGCATCCAGGCTCCTCACGGCATCGCCTCGCTGCCTACTCTGGGGCAGGCCCATAACCTCCTGGACCTCAGTGTTCTCGTGAACAGGGGGCTGAACCCCAGGACTCCTGCAGAGTCCCCGATTCTGTGACCCACTGGGGTGATCGTTCTCTGGACGGGAACTGGGTTCCAGTCTCCCAGGCCTGCCTCTTCCTCCCACCCCCACGGCCGTCGAGAGGGTCCCTGAGATGAAGAGGTGCAGAGTCCTGTGGGCAATGCGATTCTACCTCTGTGGGGAGGGCAGGGGGCCTGTTGACATGCCCAAAGCAGAGTGAGAACCAAAAGTCCAGAAAGGAAATGGCAACACCTCCCGCATGCCCCTGCACGGAGGCACCCACCGGGGACTCTCCCTTCCCAGAAGCTGGGCCCGTGAAGGGGGCTGTGAGGGCTGCCTGCCCAGGGAAGCGTGTCGGAGCCCAAGGAGAGTGGCTACCGGTCACCCCGACAGGTGTCGCACAGGACAGATGCAGAGGGTCTGAGCCGGAAACCTTGCCCAGCTGTGCCGGGAGGAAGGAGGACGAACACTAATAGCTTTTGCTGTTCCTAATCCTAATCCTGACCACAACCTCACTGCTCCGGGCGAGCAGGGCACGTGAGCAGTGGCCAGGGTCTCATGCCCACCCTGTGTATGGCCCGGGGAGCCTCTCAAGCTCTAGGAGAGTCTGCAGAGCCAGAAGCCCGTTCGGGCCCAGCCTTCAGTGGCCTCACGGAAACCATCAGTCTCCTGCACGGTCACTGCCGTCCTAGCCGGGCCATGAGGAGGGTGCCGAAGAGTCGCTGGATGTCGGGTGGGCGGCCCTTGGAGCCACAGAGGAGGTGGGGACAAGGGCCAAATGCCTGGTGGTCCCAGGCTGGGTGGGTGCCCTGGGTCGACAGGGCCAGCGTGGTGACTGTCCCTAGCTGTAGGCACACAGCAGGTTCCGGTAACCCTGCTCGCAGGGAGGAAGGGAGAAAGGGCCACGTTTCCACCTGCAGCCAGCCTGGACCTGCCCTGTGGCTGACAGCCATGTGACTGGCCTGCCGAGGCTCTCAGGCGCAGGGCTCCCAGGTCAGTGGGCGGCCAGGGCCGAGGCTGCCCATCTACCCCACCACATCGATCCTCACGTGGCCAGTGTCACTATGGACCCGCCTCTCAATGGTCTGTAGTAATAATAAAGGTGGCGAACAGGAGAAAAATGTGCAGAATCACGGGTTGCCTGAGCCCCTCTGCATGGCCCGCAGCTCACACTAGGGACACATCAGGGTCCACAGAGTCTCTCCTTCCCATCCCACTGGGGAGCAACAGGCTGGCCTCAGCACATTACCTCCCGATGGTGGGAAAGGGCTGAGATTCAGGCTGGGACTGTCTGGCTTGGAGGCAGCCATGCTGGATGAAGCACAGCCATCTCAGGCTCCAAGACCAAGAGCGGGTCCCCCAGTAGCTGCGACGGGCGCGCCAGGCTCTCCCAGGGGTCCCTCTGGCTCAGGCTCAGCCACGCCGCCATGTTCCGCATCCACCACCCTCCCGGCCCCTGGAGGCTGGGTGGCTCCCAGGGCCGGGCCCCCTTCTCACGTGGCCCTCGGCTCGGGCTGCCCCGCACACAGGGGCCAGCCCTTCTTGGACACGGAGGGGATGGTCACGGCTTCTCCTTAATGTGACTCGCTCACAGCACTGGGGAGTCAGCTTCTCACTTCAGTTCAAACTTTAAAATAGCCCTTTCCACATTCAAAATAGTTTACCCCTCGTGCACAGGAACCAGCACCATCTGGCTGCCAGTTTGCCAACCGATTTTAGACGGTCCTGGAATCTATTTTTACTCATCTTCCCAAGCCCCAAGTGAGCAAGCTGTCAGGAGCAGAACAGAGGTCAGCTGGACGGGAACCTGCCCATGGGCCCCGGAAGGACAAGGAGGGCGGCTCTGGGGCCTCTCACCACCACTCTGCTTGGGTGGGTGCGAGGAGCCCCTCGCTGAGCCCTCTCCAAACAGGGCTCAGCGAAGCCTCAGCATTTCCAGCGGTAAACAGCCCCTTCTGATCTGGTCCGTTTCTATGATGCCACAAATCCAGGGTCCTGGCCAAGTGCCCCGAGTTGCTGCCTCTGCGTCTATGTACCCCGCACCTCCCCCATCTATCCTCATCGGCGTCCCTGTTCCCACTCCCGCTGCTGCCTCCCCCAGCCCCCAGTGCCTCTGCTCCCCCCTCATCGTGCTCTCACAGCTCCTCCGACTGGAGCTGAAGCCTCCTCCCTCCAGGCCCAGCCGTGCTGGGCACGCGTCCTCCGCCACTTCCCCATGCCCCTGCCGTCAGGATCTGCGCCCCATCCTGCCTGGCCGGCTCTGTTGCAGGCACCAGGGTGTGTCCCTCGTGGGCCACTACCTTCTTTGGTAAAAGCATGCCGGGTCCATCCCATTGGGCCCTTGGAGGGGGGCCTGGTGGGCACCACCCTCTGTTGGCCAGCGCCCACCCTCTGGCTTTCTGCACCTCGACTGTCCTTGGTCTTTTGTGGGGCTCGCCTACCATCCAGCTCTGCTCACCCATTGGCTGCCCAAAACCTGTTCCTGAGGTCAAGGGCCCCCCAACTCTGAGGGGCCTCTCACAACTCAGGTGTGGGGGCCATGTCAGGAGGGGGCCTGCAGGAGCAGAAGTGGGGAGCAAGCCCCGAGGCTGCCAGCCGACCGAGGGGCTCAGCGCCTTCACGCTGGGACTGTGGCTGCCTCCGGGCCTGCCTGAGAGTCACAGAAGCGGCTCTCTCCCTGTCCGGCTCCACCGCCCTGGCCTGCGGACGGACCCTGCTTCCCCCGCAGGGAGGGGAGCGTGCACCCCACCAGCCCAGGGCAGGCTCGCCCCAGAATGACCATGGCACCACTGTGGGGCTCCTCTGCCCAGGGCGGGGGCCCAAGGCCAACCCACAGGGGAGCCAAAGTGTGCTGGGCCTAGTGACAGGTGACACAGCCCTGGCCCTCTGCACAGAGCCCCGCAGCCAGCAGTGGGGACAGCCCAGGACTAACAGCTGTGACCCTCTGTGCTCATGCAGCCACCGGGCCTGCCACCCTTGGGCAAAATGACCGCTCTGGGCCTCAGGGGTGGCACGTGAATAATACAAATGACAACGATGACAAGGAAGCTGTAATGACACCAACCTCACGTGGCCGTTGTGAGGAGCAAACAAAGTAACGGGAAGAAACTGGGGCGGGCACCTGCTATCACGCTGCCACCATCCCAGAGGCCTGCCTCCAAACCAGGACGCTCTGCTTTCCCACAAAGACAAACTTCCGGGAAAAAAGAAGAAAATGGGAGTTCGTTCTTTTCACTTTATGGAAACAAATACCCAAAGCCTGAGCTTGTAACATGTCTTAATTCTGCCCTTCTCTACCTCAAACCTCGTGATGGAGCCAATTCTCTAACACCGCATGCGTCCTGGTTCTCGGGGAGGGAGGTGCCGCTTGCGGTCCCCACACCCGGGCCGGGGGAGTCCTGCACACGTGCAGCGCTTCGAGGCTCAGTCTCTGAACCACGGCTGTTCACCGCGCTGTGAAGTTCCTTCTAAATGGCAGCAAACGCAGTTACCCAGACGGTGATCCAAGCATGGACCTGCTGCACTGCCTTTGATCAGACTCACAAAATCACCCACTAGGGAATTTTGCCAGACACTAAGCAATTCACTCAGTCGCTCCCACGTTCTTTCACAACCAACTCTCTCTCTCTCATTCACTGAGGCTCCCATATGCTGGACACTGTGCCAGGCATGGAAGCTCCAGGGCTCCCAGCATCACCAGGGAGACCGTGTCCTGTCTCTGCACACTGCTGTGGTAGAAAAGCCCATGAAACAACAAGGTCCTACTGTATAGCACAGGGAACTATATTCAACATCCTGGGATAAACCATAATGGAAAAGAATTTAAAAAGGAATGTATACATGTGTATAACTGAGTCACTCTGCTGTACAGCAGAAATTAACACAAGGTTGTAAGTCAACTATACTTCATTAAACAAATAAGTTATTTAAAAAAGAAAGCAAAGACCACGAGACTCGTGGGCCTGCAGACAGGGCGACTGTCAGCAGAGGGGACGGGGACGCGGAGCTGCGAGGGGGCAAAGGTGGGAAGAGGAGGGGTTCCTGGCCCTCCTGCCCCTGCTTAAGGGAGGGATGGGTTTATTTCCCTCCTACGAGGCACAAGGCTCTGGAGTCTGAAGACCTGGGCTCTTATCCTTAGCAGCTGCCTCAGTTTCCCCACTCTAAGCGGCTGAGTGGGTGGGGGGTGGGGGTGCATGCAGAACGCCTTGCAGGCGACGTGACCATGGGTAGTTGATTCTCTTTTCCGTCCTGGCTCCCTGCTGGCCAGGGCCCCACCAGCCCCTGGCCCCCAGGGCCGACCCAGCCAGGTGGACTATGAGATGGGCCCTGGGAGTAGCCGTGGGCTTGCAGGTCGGCTTCCCAGGAGAGGTGATGTACATCTGAGGGGCGAGAGGTGGGGAGGGGCTGAGAGGCTCTGGCCTCCTCAGGTTAGGTGAGTGGCCAACTCTGGCAGGGGACGGGAGGCAGACAGGGAACAGGTGGGAGAAGAGGCTGGGAGGGGCTGCTGGGCCCCCGGGGACGGTCAGGGGTCATGTGAACCCCACACCTGTTCCCCCCAGGTGGGAAGGAGATGTGTCTGCTCTCATTTCCAGGGCAGCGGGTGGTAAGGCCGTCATCCACACAGCCAGCGAGCTTCGCCCAAAGACCAGGTCCTGCCCAAGGGGCCACCACGACTGGGGAACTGTCCGCAGAGGCCCAGGATGGGTAAAAGGGTGGAGGAGCTTTAAAGCCTGATGGCGTGGGTGCCGTCCCAGTGCAACACTTACAGGGAGCCATGTGTAAAAAGCTCGGCACCCCCTGTGTACAGCAAGTGTCCACAGCTAGTGCTTTCCTTCCCTGCCTGGGAGAAATCCTCCTGACCCTTTCTGGCCCCACTCTCTGGCCACTACCTCTCCCTCTGCAAGCCCCGCCCTGGCACCGAGGGTCACTCCCCAGCCCTTCCACGGCCCTCTACACACTTGGCCTTCACCAGTGGGTGTGTGAGCTGCTGTCCTGCTTAGCTACTCCTCCCAAAGGCTGTACTGCTGAGCCCACGTGAGACTCAGCGTCACAAGGAAGATCACTGGACCATGGGCTCAGGGGCCGGACGGGTCTGCCTGGTCCTTGCCGAGTCCCTACCTGGCATAGGCCCGGGGAAGGCTCAGTGGGAAGCCACTCCGGTCTGGGTTCAAATCCCATCAGGCAGGACTTTCCTTACTGCATGAGCCCCAAGTTCATTATGGGGCCGCTGATCTGCTCAGCTGCTGCCCCGTGAGGCCTCCTGAAGGTCCACCAGGCACCACCCTCCCAGGCCTGCTAGAAAGAGCCCCGCCAACCGAAATCACAATAGGAGGGAAGGAGGCCGGGGCTCGGTACGACGTTCCCGTGAAAAAAAAAGTTTATGACTTGATTTCAGAAAGCTCTGTTCCTATGTCTCAGCAACCAGGCTGGGTCATTTCTCTGTAAGGCCAGGTGACCAGGGTGGCGAGGGGTGGTGACCAGCAGCTCTGCACCCTGCTCAGAGCCTGCACTTTCTCACAGATCTCATCCAGGTGAGGAAACGGGGCTAGAATGGCTTTGTAAATGGTCACTTAGCAGGTAAGTGAGATGTGGGCCACTTAGAACTTTTTTCCCTGAGATACAAGACTCACTTTGATTGAGACAGGGTATATCGGGCACTCCCACTGGGCTACTGTTGGGGCCACAGGTGAGTAAGACGTGAGCTTGACCTCAAGGGACACAAAGCCTGGTGGGGGACCAGACATTGAAATGATGGGCTAAACACTGCTCAGTGGGCTGGGACCACTGGGGGATCTAACCAGGAGGAACGGCTTCCTGATGGGGAACTCGGAGAGCCTCCTGGCCGTGGTGACATCCACGTGGGGTTCTGAAGGATAAAAAGGGATCTGCCAGGCATCTGAAGGGTGGGGAAGGGGTATTCTAGAGGGTACAGCGCAGACAAGGGCAATACAGTTCAGTATTCCTGATCCAGAACCTCCCCCAGACATCCTGTTCCCTCAAACATACACAAAAGGGCCATCCTCAAGGTGAGGGCCAGATGCCCCCTTGGGGAGCAGGGCCACAGGGACAGGCCTGCCTCAGTAGCCACGGTTTCTGGGATCTTGGAAACTGTCCAGAGAGCCTCCCTCCCTGCCCTGCTGGGAGCTCAGGATCTAAAGCCTAATGGTAGTGATGCCTTCTCCTGAATCTGAAGGAGGTTTAGAAATCTTCCTCTACTTCTCTCCTGAAGGCTGAACAACCCCAGACTCTTGGCCATCTTGGGGAAAAGTGAAGCAGCAGCAGTCCATCTCCCCTGTGTGGGGAGAGTGCAGCCTGCCCAGGGCCCTCCGCAGGATGTGTTTGCCTGCGGGCTTTGTGTGGCCTGCCGCCCCCCATTTTCTGCTCCACTTCCATGACCCAGGCTTAATCGGAGCCCACGAGGTGGAAAACCCAGAGCCATTCACCATCCACAGGAGGGGGCGGCCCTGGCTGTGCAGCTGGTGGGAGGAGAGATTCCCTGAGGTCCCCAGGAGGGGCTCCCGTCAGTCAGCCCGGGGGGCAGGGAGGGGATGGTGGAGAGGCAGTAGGAAGCCAGTGTGGGGGAAGCAGCTTCCTCTTCTTACAGTGAGATCTGGGGGGATCTGAGGGATGAGGATTTGTGCCTTCTGGGGACAGCTGGGGGTGGCTTCCACTCATCCTGGGTCCCCACCTTCCCAGGAAAGACCCTGGTAGGGCTGCAGCCTAAAGGTAAAAGGCACACCAGGGACTCAGGTCCCTGAGAATGGGGGTTTGCCCCAGGTGGATGCGAGGCCACCCTCCATGTGCTGACCTCAGAGTGGAAGGGGGCCTCTGCAGCCCTTGAGGGTCTCACCCTCACCGTCATGAGGGCCGTGACTCCCACAGCATGCTACACAGACTTGGGTTTGCGTCCAGTTTGGCCACTTAGCAGCTGGTGACCCTGGGCAGCTCAGGGAGTTCTCTGCGCCTCTGTCTCCACGTGGATATTAGCGGTACTAGCGAAGCTGTTGGGAGGGGTAAGTGGTCCTGGGCGGGAGTGGGCTCCCCTCGGGGCTCGGGGGTGGGAGCCACATGGATGCCTTAGTTACAGCTCCCTGGTCCAAATCCCTCCTAGTAACAGGGGTGGAGGCCAAAGCCTGGCCAGGAGTGGGGACGCTTTGCCTAGGTGGCCCCTCTGTACACAGTGGGGGTTTGGGCGTTCAGGGTCTGACAGCCTCCCAGAACTGAGCCGGCTCTTGCCGGGTGAGGAGCAGCTGTCAGGAAGGGTCCCTGGAAGGAATGCGGGACTCTGCACTAGCCTGGGCTCCCAGCACCTCACTTCTGTGCCCCCCCAGTGGAGGTAGATGGGAGAGGCCCTCATGTCAGGTTCATGTTGGCGGGGGGCACAGATCCCCGCCCAGGGTACAGGCTCCATCACTTGGGTCCAGCTCTCCTGGTGCCAGAACTGCTAACAGGCTTGCTAATCAACCCCAGGGGCCTGAGCTTCCCATCAAACAATTCATTACGCACTTAGGTGGCGAGCTGTTTTTATGGCTTCGTAAACACAGATGAGCCTCTGATGCCTGATAAAATACTTTTGCTAGAGACGCCAGCTGAGCAGTGCATTATCTGGGAAAAACCAAAACTGCTTACTCAAGACGATGCGGCTTTAGTCTCCGCATGTGGGGAGGCCATGCCAGGGGAAACCGCGGGGAAGCACAAATGCATCATTATGCCTTAAATGATCGATATCGGTGCTTGTCACCGGAAGAAGTACAGTGACCCAGGCCCCTAGAGTCTGGGGGCTGTAAGGAGGCCAGAGGGCCAAGAGGGTGGACATGGGAAAAGGAGAGAGAAGACCAGTGACAGGGCCAAACAGCAGGGTGGCCACGGAGCTGTGGTCCAGCAGCCTCTCGGCACGTGGACGCCACTGCATCCCTGAACGCCATGGACAAAGTCCACACCTGCAGGCACCTGTGCGTGTTTCCCTGGAGTCTGGGAAGAGGGTACAGGATCTTGGCCTGCAGTGGGCTCCGGCCTCCACCTTCCCACCCTGCCCTCAGGTTTCCTGGTGTTGGACGGAGAGCCTAGTCTCTGCTCTGACCCCCTGCTTTGGAGGCTGAGTCCCCCAGCTGGGGCTCACCTGGGCACTGGTACTGCCCACTGTCTCTGTGGCCAGCCTGACCGGCCTGCCTGAACCGCGTTCTCTGGATCCATCTCCTCTGAGGCGGCCTCCATCTCCCCACACCTCTGTGCTCTGGCCCCCAGCTCCCACGGTGCCATCCTGGCTGAGATGTGCTCATCCTGGGGGCTGTCCTTGGGAGGAGGCTGTGGCCTCTGACACATCAGTCCAGAGGGAGCACATGCACCTCTGGGGAACACTCATCAGGCAGAAAGAGGAAGGGCCCAGAAGCTCGGTTCAGCCTTGTACTCTCTGCCACCACGGAGAGACCCTCCCGGTTCGCGGTCACAGCTGTGTGGCTCCCAGAACCCGTGGAAAAGGGAAACTCCTGGGGCTGAACCCCTCAGTCCACAGACGTGGGTCCTCATTCAGCTATTTACTATCAGGTTGGCACGACTGCGGTGGCCTCAACTCGAAAGCTCTTCTGACTGAGGGACCCCCACCACACATGCAAGCTCCCCATGGTTACAGGTCCCAATCCTGCTGCATCTGAGCCATGTACTGGGGGAAAGAGCAGCAGCAGCTGTTGTGGAAAAACGCGGCAGCCGCGTCCCTACTGTGTGTGCTGAGCCGGCTGCTCAGGTTGGGCGCTGCCTTCTTCGCCCAGGCCTGAACCACCTGAGGGCTCAGCCGGCTCTCACCCCCAACTCGGAGCTCCACCCAACAGTGAGAAGCAGTGTCCTCACCCCGTGACGGCGCATGGATGAGATGACACGGAGGATGACGAGAGCAAGAGCAAGCCCTGGCCTGTCCCTCACTCTGGCCACCCACCCGGGGACCGGGGAGCCACCTCCCCCTTGGGGCCCTGGGCCGGGCCGGCAGGCCGGCGGACACTCACGTTGATCATAGCATTTGAAGTGATGCGGAAGAGGGTGGCCCGCTCGCTGACCGCCTTCAGCTTTTCGCCGCTCTCGCAAGGGATCCTGAGGCCGTCCAGCTCGCTCAGGGAGCGCTGCAGTGCCACGCCGTGCTTGGCCACGAGCTCATTGCACGTGCTGAGGTCGTCCAGCTTCAGGGAGAGCTTCTTGATGGTGTCGTGTAGCTCGCTCTTGTCAGCTGGGGAGGCGGTCCCGTCCTCGTCGTCCCCAGAGTCATCTGTGGAGACATGTGGGGTCGCCATGGTTCTTACAGAGCAACACACACCCAGAGGCCCGGGAGATGCCGCCTCCTGCTCCCTGCTCCCAGCCAGGGCGAGGTGTCTACACAGCCCCTCTGGAGTCAGTCGGGGGGGATGGAAGAGGGGACCAGCTTGAATGACAGGGCCTGGGCTGTGCTTTGCAGGGGGCACCAGCACCCCCTAAGCTGATGTGCAGGCAGGGGTGGGCTGTCCGGGTGAAGAGGTGGAGACAGCTGTGTGGGAGCGGCTCCCATCCCAGACCCCGCAGACCCTGAATGAAGCCCGGGCACTGTCCCCGCGTCACAGGCCCAGTCCGGGCTGACCCATGCTTCCCCCTCCAACCTGACCCTGCTCTCTGCTGTCCGCCCACCCCCGGTCCCTGCAAACAATGAGTGCTTGTGCTTCAGGCCTTTCCCTCTGTGTCCCCACTGCCTGGAACCTCCTCACCACCCCCCGCCACTCAGAGGTCTCACCCCTGCCCAGCCCAACGCCGCCCCATCTTCAGAGCTAGCCTGAAGGCCCCTGCAGGCTGCAGTCACAGCTCCCTCCCCGCTGCGACTGGTGACCCCCTCCTGCAGGTCTCCCCTGAGGAGCAAGGCCACGCTCACCTATGGGTGTCTCTTGTGTGGAGACACTGGCTGTGGCCTCTCAATGGCCTTGTCAGGGTAGGGACTGTACCACTCCCAGGGGACAGACAGGTGATGAGGCTCAGGTAGGTGAAGCCCTGGCCCAGGCCCCCTGGCTAGTCTGCCTGCCTCCAGAGCCGCCCTCTTCACGCCTAGGGGCCTCCATGAGGAGCCAGGCAGGTGCTCACACCCCATGCCCTCCCTGCTTACTCGACCCCAGGTGCCCTCGGCACCCTTCCTGGGAGTCTGAGGTACCTTGGAGCCTGGCCCGCTGCCAGCCCAGCTTGTGTCCAAAGGGGCGTGGGGCTGTGGAAGCCTCCGGGGTGCTCTGAAGCGGGTTGGGTGGGGTGGGGTGGGGAGCTGGCCTGGGCCCTGCTGCTACTTTGACACTGGCCTGTGAGTACAGAGGCTGTAATTGCTGAGCAGTGTCTGAGATGCCTTGATTCAGAAATAATCAGCAAGAATTTTTTTTTTTTTTTTTTTTTTTTTTGGTGAAGGAAATCTGTAATCCAAGATAGAAATTTTTGAAAAAAGGATGCATTGTGAGAGAACAGATTTCTTCCCATGGCAGACAGGGTGTATGGGAATGGCCACAGCGGAGACACTGCTCCGCACATGCCCTGAGCTGGGGACAGGGCCTGGCCAGCCTTGGAGGGGTGCCCGGAGCAAGGAGGTGGCAGGGGGCAGCATCCAGGCTGGGGACAGGGCTCGCCCACCCCATGCAGCCCAACTGCACTGAAATGACCCAGTGTCTGGAGACCACACGTGCCGGGCCAGGCCCTGGGCCACTCGCTTGACCAATGTGAACGCTGAGCCTCAGTGGCCAGCAGACAGCAGCTGTTCCCACTCTGAAGGCGCGAAAACACAGCTTCTGAGACACCAAGCCACCGGTTTAGGGCCCTGCTATCAAGGAGGCAGTGCTGGATCTGAACCCAGGGGGGTCTGCATGGAGTTGTTTCCTCTCTGGATCACCTTAGAAAGGCTCCGATGGCTGATGCGTATCTTGCCTTCCTGGGTGCCAGGCACTGGGCAAGGCGCTGCCTTGGTTAATGCACGTTGATGACCCAGTGAGGTAGGTTTGAGGGGCAGAAAGGTGCTTTGAAATTGCCCAGGGCCACAGGCGGGGAAATTCTGGAGCCTCCAGGCCTGTCCGGCTTCAGAGCCTAGGCTCTTAGTTACAACGCAACCTCCTCTCACTTTCCAGGTTCAACGTGTCAAACAACCAGAATGGCACCAACCAGTCAGCACAGCTGCCGCTGGGCACTGGGAGGGGCGCACGGGGGCATGCTGACTGCGGGTCAGCCTGAAAGTGACCCCTTGTGCTCTGAGAAAGAACTGACCAACCTAAGTCGGAGCATCTTCCTACAGGACGGGCAGAGGGTAGGTGACCGCACCTTAGCAAGCAGCTCCTAGGGTCTGAGTTCAGGTCCAGCTGCCAGGGACACAGGAAAGTGCTTGTTCTGCCCCCAAGTTGCTGGCTGTGTTGCTGGGGGAGGGATGGGAAGACACCTGACCAGCAAAGTCTGTTCTCTGGGGATGCGCAGGCAGAGTACCTCTCAGAGGGACAGTGAGATCAGAATGAGGGAGGGTGGGGGGGGAGGGGCGAGAGGAGGAGTGACTGGATGAATGATCTTGGGTGCATCCCAGGAGGCCTGCATGGAAGCGGCAGGTCACACACAGAAGGGCAGGGTCTGGAGAAGGACGTGAGCAGTAGGGTTGGGGCACAGAGGAGCTAGCTGGAGAGGGTAGAGGGCACAGCTAAGGAGCTTGGGCCTTCATTCCTTGGCAAAACAGAGTATGTGGGCATGTGAGCCGAGATCCGTGGATAAGAGGCGGCTGGTGACAGACTGAAGGGCAGAGCTGAACAATGAAGGGGACCCTGGCCCCCAAAGGCTGAACTGTGGCCAGGCTGAATCCCAGGTCTCAGTTCAGGGTCAGGGGTCTTTGCAAGGAGTAAATCCATGTGGGACACACAGACGAAGCTCAACATCAGAGATGCAAATGAAGCTGCTCAATGTGACATTCCTCAAAGTAGCAAAAAGAATAGATGGCATTAACTCATCTTGTGCTTTCTGAAGGAGGAACTGGCAGTTACCCATAAAAAGCCATGAAAAGGGCTCCTCGGCTTCCACTGCCCCCCACACCCCCACCTGCCCCCCGGACGTGAGCTCTGCTGGTGGGGCATGTCGTCCAAGGAAGGAAAACACATACGTGCAAAGTCGCTTAGGCTGTGGTTCTCAAGCTTGTGGCCTTGGGGGTTCTTAGGCTTTTCTGACCCCACACATCTTCACTGTCCCCACTCCCACTGGGAATAAAACTCAGGCACAGTGAGCATCTGAGAGGAACAAAGTAACAATCCACATCTCAACAACACAGCAGACACTGAACTATCCATGGACTTAAAATCCTACAGAAATTCTGCAACTATATAAATACAAGAATAGCAGCAACTGGAATCTAGGACCACATCGAAGCCACACATCCACCCACGGTAGAGCCCTGGCCTGCCTCAAAGCTCATGTGAAGGCCAGGACTCAGCACAGAGCAGCTATACGGAGGAGCTTCCAGGCTGCCCCCGGTGTAGGAAAAATGAGGTGGTCGGAGAGCAGAGGCTTGAGCTCCAGGGCACCTCCCCGGGGTGAGGGTGCTCACACGTCTGCCCCAGCCGCTGACATGAGGAGCCTGCCGTCCCTGCGCGGTGGAGAGGGGCACTCAGGTCTGCTCAAGTGCCAGCACGGGGCTGAGGGTGGAGGAGGCCGGACTGGACAGGAGATCCCCTTCACCGGGCAGTGGGTGTGAGCAAGGGGCCGGTTAGGGGAGCCCAAAGTGCACATGGCACCTGCCCTCTGCCTGGCGAGGATCATTTGCCATCCTCCACGCCAAATCTCAACCCCTGCGCACGAGGCCCGTCTCTCCCGCTCTCCCTGGGACACTCTGGCCTGCAGGGCCCCTCACCCGCCCCCACCGAGCTCCCTGCGGTCAGTTGCCTTGCTCCACTCATGCTGGCCTCTAGCTGGCTCTGCACCAGCTGGTGCGCCCCGGGAAATGCTGCATGAGTTGCACTCAGACCCAGCCCAGTCTCAGTAGCTCGGGAAGCAAGCGCTGGAAGAGGCAGCTTCCTACTGCTCAGCCATCAAGGGCTGGGTGGGATGGCGGCGTCCGGCAGCAAACAGCCACAGCAATGGAGGGTGGCAGCAATGGACAGTGGCAGTAGTGGCCAGGGCATACACAAGTACCGGCACTTCTTAAAGCACTGGACAAATAACTCACTTAATCTTTGCACCCTTAGCATCCTCATTTTACAGGTGAGAAAGCAGAGGCTCAGAGCAGGACGGGTCCTATGGAGAGTAAGTGGTGGGGCTGGGGTCCCTCCCCTGGTCTCTCAGCACAGGCCACACTGAGGGGGTCACTAACGGGAGCATCTTGCCCTGCCCTCTCCCTGCTAGCCTACATCATCTCACCCTCCTCCCCCACCCCTCCCGAGACTGTCAGCCTCACCAGGAAGAGGACAGAGCCAGAATGTCTGCACTGGGGCTGGCGGGGGGACTGCAGACCCTGCTACCCACACCCTCATCTCAGTGGGAGGGCTGAGGTTCAGGGCAGGAAGCATCTGGCCAAGACCACCAGCAGCCAGAGAACAGGAGCCCACATCCCTGCACGGCCACCTCCAAGGACAGTGACCCCAGGGAGCCAAACTGGAGGGTCTGTGACAGAGGAAGGACTGGAGAGCTGGAGGGGGCAAAGGGGAGGCCCAGGCAGGGGGGCAAGCGGCAGGAGCTTCTGCCCTCCCATCCTCCCGGCCCCAGCTGCCAGGGCCATCGTGCCGAACCCCTGCCTCCCCAGGCCTCGCTCTGCCTGCCTGTCTTGCGCTGCTGCTCCAGGTGTGCTTTTAACGTTCAGATCAAACCTTCACAGAAAAGCGAGCGACTCAGCAGGAACCCAGTGAGTTGCCCCACCAGATGCAAAGCCTGTGGCTTCTGAGACCAGGAAGTGGGCCTGGCAGATGGGGAAGGTGACTCTGTTCTTCTTCCCCAGGCAACTCTGAGCCAATGAGCCTGCGCCTCCTAACGAGAAAGACTTCCTGGGGAACTCAGGCCTGACATTCCTCAGCCAGTGACACCCCGAGGCTCCCTGGCTAAAGTGACAAAAGCAAACAGCAGCTCCAGACTGTGGAACATGGAAAGAACAATCAATCCAGCCTCCAAGCCAGGGGCAGGGTTCGAGATAAGGTGCAGGCAGCTCTGGGGATGGAGGGATCACGTGCAGCAAATGACCGTGGAATAAAGGGCTCCAGCCTGTTCTCAGACACGACCATTTCTAGAAAAGCACCAACACCTGAAATACCCACTGATTTTCACCAGCTAAATACAAGAATGAATTCTTTTTGTTAGATGAGAATAAATCCATAAAACTCGGGTTACCAACGTGTTTACAAGGCAGCGGTCACAACTTCTCTGTCCATCCTGGCCTGGCCAGGCCAGCAGAGTATGGCAGTGGCCTCCCATCCATGGTAAGCTTCCCAAGTGCATGAGTTTCCAACCCTTAGGGGCTATCCTGGGTTGGCCAGTGTCCCCCCCAAAATCATGCCCTTCCTGGAACTTCAGAATGTGACCTTATTTGGGCTGATGCAGGTATAATTAGTTAAGATGAGGTCATACTGGAATAGGGCGGGTCCTTAATCTAATATGACTGACATCCTTATAGGAAGAGGAGCAAAGACACAGAAACACTTGTGATGACACAGAGACTAGAGTGAAGCATCTGCAAGCCAAGGATTGCCAGCAACACCAGAATCTAATCAATACTCTGACTTACTGCCCTGATGGGTGGGCCCTGGATGCTCCCTAGATAAGCACTGAGACTCCCACCTGGGCACAGAGACCTCACAGTTCTCCCCTCAAGCCTGGCACACATGCCTCCCTGACTGCTCAGGGAGGTGGCCTGGGACAGCGGAGGAGCCCGGTTCTGGGCCAGGCAGTCCTGCTTCAACCCCACGTGGTCTTGGCTAAGAGTGCTCGTCCATACTCTGGGGATATTCATACCTCCTCTGGAAAAGGATTTAAGTCCCCAGCGTGCAGCCAGGGCAGAGCTGGGACTTCCTGGCCCCCCATCCACCAATATCCGTCACCCTCATCAGCCTAGCTCACTTTTTGCACATAACCAGTCTTGAGTTTACTTCAAATCATAGAGGCTTGGAGCCAGAGGGAGCCCCGGTGATTCTGCTGTGCCCCCGCCCCTGCTTGGGGGGTCTCCTTGAACCCTTCAGTAGCCGGCTGCAGCTGAGGAGCCACTGGGCACCTGCACCAAGGCCAGGACCCTCTTTCACCTGGAACTCCTGGGAAGGAGTGGGTTGCCATGGAAGCAGCCAGCAGAGCAGAGCCAGGTGGGCTATTTTTAGAAGTGGAGCTTTTTTTCCCCATCTTTGAGGAAAATGGATCAAGTTTCTGGGTGGGGAGACAGCTTTTTGAAACCAAGAAACCAAAAGGCTGCACAGATTGGTCTGGAAGGTGGGGGAGGTAACATGGTGGGAACGTGGGAGCCAGGGGCCCTGTGGCTGCCGCATTTTGCACTATCTCTTGCTTGTTTCTCTGGGGAATCTGGCTTTGCCCTGGCCTGCCCACAAGCTCCTCGGGGTCAACGCACAGGATGACCAGGGCCCCCTCCCCTCACACACTGTGGCTGGAGATGAGTGACAGCAGCACTGGCTGAGGAGGGGCCTCAGGACAGGTGAGGTGAAGGCTGGGGAAGCCCAGCACTCACGCCTCCCTCTCTGCACCTCCACCCAGCGCTGGGCAGGACAAGGTTTTTGGGGAGGTGGTGCTTAGATGGGTCCTGGCAGAGGGACGGGACTGCAGCGGAAGGGGACAGGCCTATGGAGGTGGGGAGACAAGTCCAGGGACACCAGCAGGGTTCTGAACAGGGAGGGACATTCAGATGGCTCATCCACCTCTAGGTGCCAGGAAGCCAGGGACCCCCACCCTCGCCCAGCCAGGTCATGCTCTGCCTGCGCTCCACGCCCTCGCTTCCTCTTGGCTCTTCAGCCCATCTAGTGCCAGGGAGACTCCGTGGCTTTCCCACCTCCTTGCCACTCCCCAGATTTCTTTCCTCCTCTCCTCTGTCCATAGATGGCTGCTCCCGGGGCTTCCCTGGTGGCCCAGTGGCTAAGAATCCGCCTGCCAATGCAGGGGACACGGGTTAGAGCCCTAATCCGGGAAGATTCCACATGCGGCAGAGCAACTAAGCCCGTGCTCCACAACTACCGAGCCTGTGCTCTAGAGCCCGCGTGCCACAACTACTGAAGCCCGCGCACCTACAGTCTGTGCTCCGCAACAAGAGAAACCACTGCAATGAGAAGCCCATGCACCGCAACGAGTAGTAGCACCCGCTTGCCGTAACTAGAGAAAGCTCACACGCAGCAACAGAGACCCAACACAGCCAAAAATAATAAATAAATAAAATAAATTAATTTTTTTTAAAAAGATGGCTGCTCCCCAAGGCCCAGTACCCATCGTTTCACCTGAGCACTGCCCTGAGCCCTTGGGCTCCCTCCCTCGGGCTCCCCAGCACTTGCCCCTGGACCTGCCTCCGGCTGATGGGAGTAACATCCAAAAATGTAAAAAGAAGGTGATGGCTTCTTGGATGACAAGGTACAAAACTTGCTAGCCAGGCACTAGGCCACTGACCGGGCAGGGCCCAGAGGGGGTCAGGGGGATAAGAGAGAAGCCTTGTCCCATTGGCCAGGAGTCACGGGAGGAGGCAGCCACACAAGGGGACCCACAGCCATCCATGGGTGGGTGGCGCAAGGCAGGTGGAGGCCAGCAGACAGCCAAGGAGTGCCACTGGCTGGTGTGGGGAAGGGGCGGGGGGACGGGACACATGCTGTCTGAGTGCCTGCTCACCCCAGGCTGCCCCCGTCCCAGCCCCCTGCCACTCTACAGAAGAGAGGGCTCAGGGAGGGTGGGGAAGAATCCTTGATCCCTGCTCCACCATGGCAGGGAGCCTGCATCAGTGCAGCGTGGGCCCCGCCGTGCCCGTGTCCTGAGACCCAACTTAGGACGGCAGCTGACGATGCTGACATCATGCCCTGACCCAGCGGTGCTCACTGACCCAGCAGCATGGTTAATGGATTAATGGGGACAGGCGCTGCTCCCCTCCCTCTCCTCAGGACAGGGAGGGGACAAGGCCTAACCCCCGAGCCCTGCAGCCTTCCAGCCATGGTCTGGGACCCTGAGTGGCCACACCTCCCTGGGGCCCCCAGGACCCCATGGGGGGCTTTCGTCTCACCTGAACACTAAGAACTTTGAGCAGGGAGTGCCTCCCTCTTTCCTGCAGTCTGGCTGTGCAGAGACCCCACCGCAGGGCCTCAGAGGAGACAAGCACAGCCAGCGGGCGTTGGTTTCAAGTGAGAACCACGGGGCCCTGCACCCTCGGCAGAAAACAGCCATTTCCAATTTGCAGTGTTAGCATCTCAAAAATTCAATTACAACAGGTTTTCTGACTGTTATTTAGATGTCGGGAGGTTTGTTAAGCTGCCCAAATTCAATTGCAGAATCCAATCAGCTGGATGCTGACAACAGAAACAGGCCTTGAGGCAGATCCACGAGGTCAAGTGACTTTGGTGGGTCTGAGACCCTACAGCCCTGTTGCTCAGTGACAGCCTATCTTGTGCTCCCTTGGGTCATGACTTTGCCATATTATGACACAGTTTGCTGCACGAACCACACCCAGGAGAGGAATGGGTGGCGTGGAGGGTTATGGACTGTGCCCAAGACCCCAAGGCTCCTGAGTGGTGGAGACACAGACTGATGGCACCTGCCACCCCCTTGGCCCTGAGGCTGAGAGACTGCAGCAGCTCACTCCACCCAGCCCGAGGTGAAGCCTGTGCTGGCCAGTGACCTCCACCTGGCCTGGACCAGGCGAGTGGGGAGGTGAGCCCTGCCTGGGGTGATGCTGCTCCTGTGGTCCTTTGCCCTGGAGGAGGGCCCCACTCAGGCAATGGGTAGAGGGAGGCTGAGAGGTCTCCTAGTCTTGACAGAGAAGGGCTCAGACAGGAGCCCCGGGGTAGGGTCCCAAGAGGCCTTGGGAGGAGGTGGCTGCCTTACAGGCACACCTTGCAAGAGGGTGACACAGGAGGCGGGTGTTGCTCCAGGGAGATGAGGGGGCAGGAGCGCTGGGCTAGAGGTGGGATGGGCCAGAGCCCTGAGGATGAGCACCCCTGAAGTGCAGCCCCTGAGGCAGGTCGGAGGCCTCAGCGCTGGAGAGTGAAGCACGGGAACCAGGTCAGAGGAGACAGGGGGCCACTGCGGGGCCCTGGGAATGGGGTGCCCCCCCACCAAGGTATTGCCATCCTTCCTGACTGCGAAATCCAAAAGGAAAGCAGGTCTGTCTTTCCCAGAGTAGATTCTGTGGGATGCTAGTCCTGCAGGGGGTCCTGCAGAAAAAGGAATCAGTGATTTAAAAAAAACAAACAAACAAAAAAAAACTTCCAAAAATAGGATGAATGACGTCCCTCCCAGCCAAGGAGGTAGGCGACTGAAAGCTCTGAGAAGCTTGGCCTTGAGGATACCGGAAGGCATGCAGGGATCTAATCTGATGGAAAAATCAGATAATAATAAATAATAAATCGTGAAACCCTGGTAGGCAGATGGAAAACACAAGCCAGAGCACCGGCATCATATGACCTTTATGGGCCCTCTGTGGCCCATCTCCCCTCCTCTCTCTCTCGTGATCAGCATGGGGTGTGTTGAGGGCACCAGGAGCCGGGTGAGACCACATTCAGGCTCTCCAGCAGCTTCCGCTGGAGAGGGGTGCAGAGGTGGCACCCCAACCTGGACAGCTATCAACAAGGCTGAGGTGGGGCCCCAGGAATGGGTGCCCCGGGCTGACACAAAAGTCGGGCTTTGCTTCCAGTCCACCGGGGATACAGGGGTAGGAACCTCATCCCACAAACACGAATCTGTAGGCCAGTATCTGTGGTGACTGAATCTCTGCTCTTCCCAGGGAAAAACACCCCCAGGGACCCCTGGGCTGGCTGTAGAAGCCAGCAAGCAGCAGAAGGCTGGGCAAAAATCTCAGAGAGCAAAGACACAAACCCCCTTTCCCTCACTGGAGGGGGCTAGGGCACAGGGTCAGAGCCACGAGCCACAATGATGGGTGAAAAATAAGTGCATGCAAGTGACGGCTACGACGCCCACAGAACCAGGTGCCTTCCTCCTCAGCAGAGGGCTGTGACCCGGGGCCACACAGCATCCTCAGGATGATGGACGGCTCTGGGAGCAGGGCCCACCTCCAGGGAAAGAAACACTGGGGCAGAGATGGAGCCTAAAAATAGAGGCGCAGGCTCCAATTATGGCATCTTCTCAGATGCTGAAGCCAACCTGCCACCCACAGCCTCCTCCGGCCCGCAGAGCGCCCAGCCCACCCAGAGCTTCCACCCTAACCAGGGTTTCCACGGGGTCTCCTAAAGGAACGGGGTGCTGTCCCAGATCCAGCACTGCAGGGAGCTGGCGTCCTACCCACCGCCCCCCTCCCACCCTCCAGACTCACTCATCTGCTCCGTCCTGGTTTGAGTCTCGCCCCAAGGTCCCAAGGTGCAGAGGTGGGCTGCCCCTCAGCCAACCTGAGGCAGGTGCATGAGGGCCAGACCCCACGCCAGTTGGGTTTGGGCGGAGACACTGCAGCCCACCCCCTGCCGGTGCCAGCTGACTGGGGGCGAGGCGCTGCTGCTCTCACCTGAGCCCTTGTTTAAGAGGCACGAGAGGGACAGCTGGAGCACAGATGCTCCTCTTCCTCCGACCTGCTGATGTCAAGAGAGGAACCCACCTGCGTCTCAGCACGGTGGATCCTCCTCGAGGCACCCGCCTCACCTAGACAACAGTGAGCCTCCTCGGGGGGCTGCCATGCTCCCCCCAGCCTCCACTGCAAGCCTCTGAACTCCGTCCCACCTGTCTGCTCACTCCTGGCTCACAGAAAGCCCCCTGAAGGCCCGGCCTCCAGATCAGGGGGACCGCCTGGTGCCTTGGTGGCGGGAAGGGCATCAGTATTTTTAAAAAGTTTCTCCAGGAGATTTCACACCGCAGCTGGGTGAGAACTGCTGGGTTAGATGCTGGCGAGGCCTCACCAGCTTTAACACCTCATAATCCGAGGCTCCAGCCACACGTTTCCTCAGTGCTCCACATCTGTCCCCCACACCCTGCACCCCACCTCCAGGTGCTCCTCCCAGCTCTGCAGACCGGGGAACCAAGGCCGAGGGGCTCACGTGGCCTCCAGGCATCTGGCTCCTGGGGCTCCCTCTCTCCGGGGCCCTGCACTACCTTCTGGGTAACCAAGAAAAGGAAAAAAGTTCTCTCGGCTTGCCAGCTCAGGAAATTAAACAACGTCCTTGTTTCCATGTTGAAATCGAGCCTTTGTCCACATAACACAATTTCAGTTTGGGTGTTGCTGTCTCACCTCTGGTCCTGTTTCTCCACGACGTCGTTACTTGTTAGCAGCTGCCCCAGATCCCATCAGGTTACGAACCGTGGCCTCCGCATGGCGCCGGCTGCCGGAACGGCTTCTTTCTGCCCTCGCGGGCAGGGGCAAAGCACTGCCCTCGGCCCAGCCGTGAGCACAGCTCCTCGGAAGCCACTGAGCCCACCTCACAGTTCTCCCCACCAGAAAATGGCGCCCACCTCCCCGGTCCCACCCCCTCCGCTTCCCGTTGTGGGTCCAGCGATCCCTGACCAATGAGAAGGATCCTTTAATAAACAACAAGGCGCCCCACCTGTGGGAGTGTTTAATCTTGCTCAGCACAAACACCTGTCTCACAGCCAAAGCAAGTGGGACTGAACTGAAGCGAGGTCTGCCGACCCACACGAGAACCCACTGATCCACTCACGACTGCGCCAGCATAGTTGAGCCGCTCACTGGAAACTGCCAGATTACATTTTCCTGGCCCGAAGAGAGCCACAGCTGCTTATCCTTGGAAATCATCGGACGCCCACGTAATCACGCTAAAGAGCTTTCCATGTGCAGCTGCCTCTAGGCGGCTCTCTGTCAATGACAGAGAGTGACTGGGTCAGGGAGGAGGCGGGGGTGGGGCAGGGCTGGGAGAGGGGTCCCGCCACCTAGGAGCCCGTGGGGCCCTGGAGAGGCAGGGGCTGCGTCTGCCTGGCTGATCTCCACCTCCTGGGCCTGCGTGAAGGAGGTGCCAAACAGAAACCTGCTGAATGAACGGATGCCACAAGGGACGATGGTGGGAAGCGTTTTGTGAACCCCAGGGCAGTGTGCAGGTGAGCGGTGACGGGTTCAGGGTTTTCCCCTGGCTCTTGAGAGAATGCAGCAATCACAGCTCGCTCACCCTATGACCCACCCCGCTTAGCTGCTCAGTCCCTGCAAGGTTCCTCTTTCTCGCCCTGCAGACCTCAGAGTGCCCTCCCGCTTCTTCTGGCTGTGGGTGGTGAGTGGGGGCCTGGCCCTGGGCCAAGCTCTGTGGGGAGGGTGAGGAGGAGACCCACAGGCCCTGCCTGGGTGGTGGAATCTCATAGTCCACTCTATGCAGGATGGACAGGCCAAGTTGTGTCTTAAACAGAAAGGGGACAGAGCCACCCCCTTTCATTTAAATGCCCACATAAGACTCTCTCCCCTTTAGGAGTCACACAGACCTGCAAGTCCCAGTTTGTTATTTATCGCCCCTGAGACCTCGCAGCTACTTAACTTCTTTACCTTCAGCTCCTCATCTGTAAAATGGGTCAATGCATGTAACGTGCTTAACACAGTGTCTGCCACAGTGAGGCCACGAACATCAGCCATTATTACCTGGCTATAAAAAAGAGCCACGCTGAAGGTAGAAAAGTCAAAAAGCCCTGTAGAGAAAAGCACAAAGTAGCAAAGAAACAAGCCCCAGCAATCCTCCTCAAGATAACCTCATCAACCTGTCTGATGCCAGTGGCATCTCTTTCCGCCCACTCCCACATGCTACCCATAATGGGGACTGTCCCTTGTTCCAATTCCATGACTGCCGGCGACCAAGAACACCCAAGCAAGGGGCCTCTCAGGGGCCAGGAGGGTGGGTGGGAGCTCTCGTCACTTGAAAGGCGTGTGCCCCGTGATCCAGGCACACCTGGAGCCAGGTTACCATAACTGCCTGCTCCCTGCCGGTCTGAGGTCCAGGTGGGCAGAGGCGGCCACCTGAAGGGTCACCTGAAGGGAAGGCCGCCAGTCCCTGATGGCAACACCAGAAGAGTACGCTTGGCAGAATGTGTTTAAAGTGACCCGGCTCAGAGTGAGGCCGAGAGAAAGGGGCAGGAGGTAGGGATATTTCTGGAGGCTGTCTGGCTCCTCCAAAGGCCCTTTCGTTCCTCTCCTAGTTCTGGGTCACTGTCCATGCAGCTAGGAGCCTGGCACAGGCCCTGTGTTCGCAGGCATCTGAACATTCCTCCTGGAGGACACGGAGGGCAGTGGACAGTCCTCTTCGTGACCCACATCCTTGGGAGCCCCGACCCAGAACTGACAGGGGGAGGCTGGGGATGAGGGTCAGTGAGGCCGAAGAAGGCATTCCTGCACCCGGAAGACATCAAGGCTTTCCAATTCCCAGTCAGCCTTCTGTTTTGTGTTTCCTATGTTCCCAGGTCGCTAGGGAGACTGGTGGGTGGGCAGGTCCTCAGCTTAAGTGTTGGTTCGGCCACCAAAAGACTGTGTGACTTTGAGCAGGTCTCTCCCTTCTCTGGGCCCCAGTGTTTGCTCCTGAAAGGAAGGGCCTCTACTGGGCAGACCCACACTGCTCTGCGGAGAAGGTCCACCAGCTACGGTTAATGCAGACCTTAATGCGGACATGCATTTGACCCTGGGCCTGCGGGCTTCTCTGCTAGTTGTGTTCTGGGAGGGGGAGGGGGAAGAAACAACCCTGTGACCAAGCAAGCTACCCCAAACCCCACCCCGGATTTGATGATTCAGCAGAACTGGTCATTTATGAAGAAGCCTTGGGAGCCAGGCCAGAGGCCAGGATCCATGGAGGCCCTGCCACCGTGAGATGGATCAGAATGCTGATTGTGAGAGTAACTGCATCCCAGCCAGGCAGGCAGAGCCCAGGTCTGGGAGTCAGAAGCGGGGCTCAGACCCAGAGGTGGGGGAAAGAGGCAGGGCTGAGGAAAGGCCTGCAGTGGAAAAGGCTCGAGGGCGTCGGTCACCAAAGCCCCTGCCCTCTGCACAGCTCGTTCCTCCATTAGTCAGCTGTGCCCCTGCCCAGGTCCACCGTCGCCTCCCCAACCCCGTCCCCACACCTGCTGGACGAGGAGGGCAGCCACCCCTCACAGCTCCGAGGCGCCCTACCAGCAGCACCATGCAGACACCACTGTGGGCAGGTGGCTTCCAAGGCTTGGCTCAGGGGGAAAATCTACCTAAGCAGTGATTGCTAAGGCTGAAAATCAATCTGAAAATAGTGAGGCCCCAGAAAAATTCACATTCAGGAAGGAACCTGCTTGCGAGGAGCTTGGCCAAAGACAAACGAGGTGGGCTTTCGCTGGCCGTTTGCTCCCGAGGGCAGGGATGAAGGCATGGCCCCCGCCTCCCCAACGGCCCCTGGCTCTGACCATCTGCTCGCCCAGCCTCTGTCAGGGGAGAACTATTTTCTGTCGGGCCAGCAAGCATCATTCTCAGGCTCCTGGCTGATACACTGCTTACTGTAAATCAGGAAATTGGTTTTCTGTTTTCTAAAAGAAATGGAAATTAGAAATTCCAACGTGTGATGGTAGTTGTGAAGAGACTGCAAGTGATTGTCCCTAAAAATAGAAGGGGGCTGTTTCCAACTGCCAAGTCTTAGTGAGTAGGAGCTGGTGCCTGGGCAGGGAATACTGCCACAGGGAACCGTGGGGAGGGTGACATGGTGGAAGTGACAGCCACTGTGAGACCAGCCGAGAGAAAAGCCAGCAGAGACAAGGGAAGAGGGGGAGGGAGCAGGGAAGGAAGAACCACCTGCCCACCTGGGACTGTGCCGGCGGGCTCTCTACCTGAGTCCTGGGGACCCCTGCTCAGCAGCTGCTCCCTGAGCCTGCAGGGAGGCTCCTCATAGCCCAGGTAATGCAAGGTGCCCAGAGCCTGGCTGAGACCTTCCCCTCAACTACAGAGCCCAGGGGCTTCTCACTTAGGCCACGGGGCTGAGGGAGAAACCTGGACCCACCCAAAGGTACCACGCAGTCTGCAATGGCATCAGAACACAGTCCTGCACAATCTGAAACCCCACAGCCAGGCGGGCTTGAATTACAACCAGACGGTCCGCAGAGATCCAACATCTTTGGGCCAAGTTTCCACCCGAGACCCATTTCCGATTGGCTCCATGCTGGCCTGGCGGGGCTCCCCTTAAATAGGTCACTGTGGCTGACAACTTTCTGGTGTCCTTGTCCTAGGCCCCCCCCTGGCTGGAAGGGGGAGGGACTGATGGAACAGGTAGTGGGGGGCCGTGAGGCCTTTGGGCTATGCTGAGATGAGGAATATTCAGGCCACTTAGGGCCGGAGGGCTTGGGGCCAAGGAATGGCTGTGTCCTACAAAAGGCCCCTTTTCTGGGGCAGGTGAGCCTGAGGCAGAGACCCAGGCAACAACAGAGGGTCACTGCTTGCTGGCAACACAAAGTCACTCCGTAGTTCATGAAGTACTCTGCTGGGCAGCCCCAACTCGGGTCACCACACCCCTGTGCTGTGGGCTCCACTTCTGGCCTCCTTAAGTGCCAGGGGTGCTGGGGATCTGTGAGGTGAGGTGCTGCCCCTGGTCATCTGATGGGCAGCTTGATTCTGGGATTTGGATGCTGGGGCCATGAACGGGGATGTGCCAGGGCAGTGGGCACATGATCCAGAAGACAAAGAAGGAACAGCTTCTTTACAGAGCTGAGAGAAAAAAAAACCCTAGAATTTTATAGTTCATAAAAATGTCCTCCAAAAATAAAGATGAAGTAAAGATATGTTCAGACAAATAAAACCTGAGAGAATTTGTGGCTCCCTGACCTACAATAAATGTTAAAGGAAGTTCTTCAAGCCGAGAGGAAATGATACCAAATGGAAATTCAGATCCAGACAAAGGAGTGAAGAGGGCTAAAAATGACACCGGGCAGGACCCTGTGGGGACTTCCAGATACAGAAGCTCCTCCGAGTCTTGTTTGTAGGAGAAAGGCTTTAGTCCCCCAGACTTTCCCTAAGTTCCAAAGAGCAGGCCCAAGCATTTACTAGTTAGGGAGGTGGGGGAATGTAAAAACAAAGGAAAAGCAGTTAAGCAAGACAAGTAATGACAATATCCAGCATAAAACAGAGCTCTGGGACTTCCCTGGTGGTTCAGCGGTTAAGAATCTGCCTGCCAATGCAGGGGACATGGGTTCGAGCCCTGGTCCGGGAAGATCCCACATGCCGTGGAGCAACTAAGCCCATGCTCCACAACTACTGAGCCTGCGCTCTAGAGCCTGTGAGCCACAACTACTGTGCCCACGTGCCACAGCTACTGAAGCCTGTGCACCTAGAGCCCATGCTCCGCAACAAGAGAAGCCACTGCAATGAGAAGCCCGCGCACCACAGCAAGGAGTGGCCCCCGCTCGCTGCAACTAGAGAAAGCCCGCACGCAACAATGAAGACCTAATGCAGCCAAATATAAAAATAAATAAATAAATAAATTTAAGGAAAAAAAAAACAAAAAACAGAGTCCTAGCTCCTCCTCAAGGGATATACATAACAATCTGACACATATATTTGAGTTCTGCAGGATGGTGACCCTCACCCAGGTGGAGGATGGTAGCTATATGCTGAACACAAGGATGCAGACCCCAGAATGGTTGGAACCAGGAGGTTGATGATTAAGATTCTGGAAACATCACCTTGTTACCTCACCACCAACCAATCCGGAGAAGGTCATGCACCCTGCAGCCCTCACCTCAAATGTTGCCTTTAAATTAAAACCATTCCCTGAAAGCCATCTGTCTCTTGTTTGGGTCTTTGAGCATAAGCCACTGTTCTCCTTGCTTGGTGCCCTGCAAATAAGCACCAAACTTTCCTTCGCCACAAACCAGTGTCAGTAGATTGTCTTTGCTGTACGGTGGGTGAGCGGACCCAAGTTCGGTTTGGTAACAGAAAAAATAAGTATGTGAGTGAACATAAAAGATGCTGGTTTCCTCATTTTAAAATTTCATTTAAAGACAACTGTATAGAGCAAGTAAAAAAAGTGTATCTTCAAAAGTAATATAGGACACAGTAGAAAGGGTGGGGGCCATGGAAGTAAATATATTGTTGCAAGATTCTTACTTATAGCTGAAATGGTATATGATTTGAAGGAAGACTGTGATAACTTAAAGATGCATAATGTAAACCCTAGAGTGGCCACTGAGAAGACAGATGTACAGTTGTGAGCTAATAAAAGGAAAAAAATGAATACTAAAAATAATACCACAGGGTTTCCCTGGTGGCGCAGTGGTTGAGAGTCCGCCTGCCGATGCAGGGGACACAGGTTCATGCCCCGGTCTGGGAAGATCCCACATGCCACGGAGCAGCTAGGCCCATGAGCCATGGCCACTAAGCCTGCGCGTCCGGAGCCTGTGCTCTTCAATGGGAGAGGCCACAACAGTGAGAGGTCCGTGTACCACAAAACAAAACACAAAAAACACAAAAACCACAGATGGCAGGAAAAGAGAAAAAAAGAACAAAGTAGATGAGACCAAACAAACAGCAAAATAGTAGATTTAAGCCCAACCATATCAATAACTACATTAAATTAAAAAGGTCTTAACACTCTAAAAGTCAGAAGCTTTATCAGACTGGATAAAAAAGCAAGACTCATTATATGCTATCTATATACAGCCCCTTTAAATATAAAACCATAGATAAAATAACCAACCATCTGCTTTCTATAAGAAATGCACTTTAAATATAAAGACATTGATGGGCTAAAAGTAAGATACTAGAAAAAGAAACACTAGGCAAACAGTAATTACAAGAAAACTGTATGGCCTTAATAACATCTGAAAAGAGGCTTGAGGACAGAGATAAAGAGGGAAATTTCATAACAACAAAAGAAATCAATTCGTTAAGAAGATACAAACTCCTGATTGTGCATGTACCTCATGAGAGAGCTTGAAAATGTATGAAGCAGAGCCAGAAATGGAATCTACAATTATAGTTAGAGATTTCAATACTACTCTCTTAGCAATTGCTAGAAGGTAGAGACAAAACAAAGATTTAGAAGATGTGAATCTTCAAGTACCCTTTATCAATCAACTTGACCTAAATGACATTTACAGAACACCACATCCTACAATGGTAGAATACACATTCTTTTTTTTTTTTTAAACATCTTTTTTTTTTTAAACATCTTTATTGGAGTATAACTGTTTTACAATAGTGTGTTAGTTTTTCCTTTACAACAAAGTGAATCAGTTATACATATACATATGTTCCCATATCTCTTCCCTCTTGCATCACCCTCTCTCCCACCCTCCCTATCCCACCCCTCTAGGTGGTCACAAAGCACAGAGGTGATCTCCCTGTGCTATGTGGCAGCTTCCCACTAGCTATCTAATTTACATTTGATAGTGTATATATGTCCCTGCCACTCTCTCACTTCGTCACAGCTTACCCTTCCCCCTCCCCATATCCTCAAGTCCATGCTCTAGTAAGTCTGTAGAATACACATTCTTTAAAACAGTACATGAAGTATTCACCAAGACAGAGCAATGCTATGCCATAAAACAAGTCTCAAACTTAAAATGATAAAGCATATGTTCTCTGGCTACTACAGAATTAAATTAGGAAGCAATAACAAAAAGGTACCTGGAAAAAACCCAAATACATGAAAATTAAACTACACACTTTAAAGTAACTAATGGGTCAAATAAAAACCACAAGGAAAATTAGAAAATATTTTTAAATGAATGATACAACATATCAAAAATTTATAGGATGCAGCTAAAGCAGTACTTGGAAGGAAATGCATAGCTTTAAAGCTTACTATGAAAAAGAAGAGAGGTTTAAAATGAGTGATCTAGGCTTCCACATTAAGAAAATAGAAAAAGAAGAGCAAATTATAATCAAAGTGAGTAGAAGGAACAAAATGGTTTTTTAAAAGAGAAAAACCAATGAAATAGAGAACAGTAACAATGGGAAAATTAAACTAAAAGCTTTGAAAAGATTTTCTTTGAAAAGATCAACGAAATTGATAAGCCTCTAGCTAGAATAATCAAGAAATAAAGGAAATACAAATTACCAATAATAGGAATGAAAGGAACATCATACAACTCTATTGACATTAAAGGGATATTTTATTTTATTTTATTTTATTTTATTTTATTTATTTATTTTTTTTTTGGTATGCGGGCCTCTCACTGCTGTGGCCTCTCCCGTTGCGGAGCACAGGCTCCGGACGCGCAGGCCTAGCGGCCATGGCTCACGGGCCCAGTCGCTCCGCGGCATGTGGGATCTTCCCGGACCAGGGCACGAACCCGTGTCCCCTGCATCGGCAGGCGGATTCTCAACCACTGCGCCACCAGGGAAGCCCTAAAGGGATATTTTAAAAATATTATGTACAATGTTATGCCAATAAGTTTGACAACTTTGATGAACTGGAATGCTCCTTGAAAGGACAAATTACCAAAAATTACACAAGAAAGAAAAAGAAGTCCTTTATAATGAAAGTGAATTTAAAATTAAAGAGCTTTTCCTCAAAGAAAATGGTCAGGTCAAAATGTCTGCTCTGGTGAATTCTACAAAATATTTAGGGAATAAATAACACAATTCTTATACAAACTTTGTCAAAAAATAGAAGAAGAGGAAACAATTCGCAATCATCTTATGAGGCAGTATTATCTCATAAGAGGTACCAGTATTACACTGATAACAAAAGCAGGCAAAGACATTAAAAGAAAAGAAAACTATAGTCCAAGATCACTCGTAAATATAGATACAAAATTCCTTGACAAAATATTAGCCAATAAAATTCAGCTAAAAAGGATAATACATCACGAACAAATGGGATTTATCTCAGGAATGCAAGGTTTAACATTTGAAATTAATACAATTCATATTAACAGTATAAAGATAAAACAATCAACTCAATAAGTACTGAAAAAGCATTTGACAAAACTCAACACCCATTCAAGATAAAAACTCAGAAAACGTGGAAGAAAAGGAATTTTCTCGTTATTATAAAACGCATCTATAAAAATCCTAGGGACTTCCCTGGTGGCTCAATGGCTAAGAATCTGCCTGCCAATGCAGGGGACACAGGTTTGATCCCTGGTCCAGGAAGATCCCACATTCTGCAGAGCAACTAGGCCCATGCACCACAACTACTGAGCCTGCGCTCTAGAGCCTGCATGCCACAACTATTGAAGCCCACACAATCTAGGGCCCACATGCTGCAACTACTGACCCCGCGTGCTGCAACTACTGCAGCCTGCGCACCTAGAGCCCATGCTCCACAACAAGAGAAGCCACCGCAATAAGAAGCCCACTCACCACAACAAAGAGTAGCCCCTGCTCGCTGCAACTAGAGAAAGTCCGTGCACAGCAATAAAGACCCAACGCAGCCAAAAAAAAAAAAAAAAAAAAAAACCTACAGCTATCTTCATACTTAACAATGAAAAGTTGAACTTTTTGCCCTAATATCAGGAAGAAGGCATGTCTGCTCTCACCACTTCTATTCATTATTATACTGGAGTTCCTAGCCAGTGCAACAAGGCAAGAAAAAGAAATCAAAAGCACACAAGTTAAAAGGAAGAAGGAAAAAGCCTTTATTTATAGACAACATGATAGCAAATACAGAAAATCCTCAGGAATCTAAAGAAAAGCCATTAGAACTAGCAAGTGAATATATCAAGATAAAAGGTTGTATACAACAATCAACTGTATTTCTATAATATTAGCAATGAACAACTAGAAAATAAAAATTTTTTTAAGTAATACCATTTAAAATAGCATCAAAACCAATAAATATTGTCAGGTAAATTTAGTAAAAAATGTGCATGAAAACACATAGCTAAGAGAAATTAAAGAAAACAAAAATAAATAACCATATTTATGGACTGGAAACTTCAATACTGTTAAGCTATCAATTCTCCACAAATTGATCTATAGATTCAATGCAATCCTGCCAATATCCCAGCAGACATTTTTGTAGGAACCAACAAACCAATTCTAAATTTTATACGGAAAAGCAAGCCAAACAGTTCTGGAAAAGAAGAATAAAGCTGGAGGACCTATACAACCTGTTATCATGATCTACCATATAGCTATAATAATCAAAACAGTATAGGGCTTCCCTGGTGGCACAGTGGTTGAGAATCTGCCTGCTAATGCAGAGGACACGGGTTTGAGCCCTGGTCTGGGAGGATCCCACATGCCACGGAGCAACTAGGCCCATGAGCCACAACTACTAAGCCTGCATGTCTGGAGCCTGTGCTCCACAACAAGGGGGCCACGATAGTGAGAGGCCCATGCACCATGATGAAGACTGGCCCCCGCTTGCCACAACTAGAGAAAGCCCTCACACAGAAACGAAGACCCAACACAGCAAAAATAAATAAAATTAATAAACTCCTGGGCTTCCCTGGTGGCACGGTGGTTGAGAGTCCACCTGCCGATGCAGGGGACATGGGTTCATGCCCCGGTTCGGGAAGATCCCACATGCCGCGGAGCGGCTGGGCCCGTGAGCCATGGCCACAGAGCCTGCGCGTCCGGAGCCTGTGCTCCACAAAGAGAGAGGCCACAACAGTGAGAGGCCCGTGTACCGCAAAAAATAATAATAATAATAAATAAATAAAATAAACTCCTACCCCCAACATCTAAAAAAAAAAAAGACAGTATAGTGTTGGCCTAAGTATAGATTTATAATGAAACATAATAGAGGGTTCAGAAACACACCTGACGTGTATGATCAACTGATTTTCAACAAAGGTGTCAAGGTAAGTCAATAAGAGAAAAACTTTATTTTTTTTAAGAAAATGGTGCTTAAACAACTGAATATCCACATAGAGAAAAAAAATAACCTTGACAACTACCTCACACCATACACAAAATTAACTGAAAATAGATCTTAAATCTAAATGTAAAAGCTAAAGCTATAAAACATCTAGAAGAAATCAGCACTATCCTGAGGTGGCCAAAAATGTCTTAGAACACAGAAAACACTAATCATAGAAGAACTTAATAAGAGATCTAATCAAAATTAAAATTATATGCTCTTAAAAAGATACCATTAAAAATGAAAAGGTAGGGCTTCCCTGGTGGCACAGTGGTTGAGAGTCTGCCTGCCGATGCACGGGACACAGGTTTGAGCCCTGGTCTGGGAGGATCCCACATGCCGCGGAGCAGCTGGGCCCATGAGCCACGGCTGCTGAGCCTGCGCATCTGGAGCCTGTGCTCCGCAACAAGAAAGGCCACGATAGTGAGAGGCCCACGCACCGTGATGAAGAGTGGCCCCTGCTTGCTGCAACTAGAGAAAGCCCTCGCACAGAAACGAAGACCCAACACAGCCAAAAAAATAAAATAAAATAAAATAAATTAATTTTTAAAAAAAGAAAAGGTAAACCACAGATTAGCAGAATTTTTTCTCAATACATATTCTTGAAAAAGAACTTGTATTCAGAATATATAAAGAACACTTGAAACTCATTAATAAGGTAAACAATATACCTCCTACCCCTACACCAAATAGGAAAAGGATTTGAAAAGGCACTTTATAAAAGAATATATACAAATGGCTAATACGTACATGAAAAGATGCTCAACATCATTAGTAATTAGAAAAGTATAAATTAAAACTACAATGAGATACTATTACATGACCAGAAGAATAGGGGAATTTTAAAAGGTTAACAATAGCAAGGGTTGACAGGATGTGGCAACGAACTCTCAAACATTGCTGGTGGGATGTAGTATGGTAAAGCCACTCTGGAAAACAGTTTGGCAGTTTCTTATAAAGATAAACATACACTTACAACATGACACAACCTACAATTCCACTTCTAGGTATACCTAGGAGAAATAAAAACTTATGTCCACAAAAATACGTTAATTTTAAATGCTCATAGCATTTAAATGCATTAATTTTAAATGCTTACAGCAGCTTCACAGCTCATAGTAGCCCCAAACTGGAAACTGCCCAAATGTCCATTAATGAGTGAATGAATACTTGTGGCATATTCACACTATGGAAAAAAGTCAGCAGTAAAAAGGAAAAAATTATGTATTCACACAACAAGAAGGAACCTTGAATACATTATACTGAATGAAAAAGCCACACATACTACTGTTTGATTCCATTATATGAAATTCTAGAACAATTAAAACTATAGTGCCAAAAGGAGATCAGTGGTTGTCTGGGGCTAGGTATGGGGGGGCACTGACTGAAAAGGGACATGATGAAACTTTTGGGGATGATAAAAATGTTCTATATCTTATTTGGATTGGTGGATATACAGGTGTATACATTTGTAAAAACTCACAGAACAGTTAAAATCAGTTCATTTTATCAAATTAAAATTATACATAAAGTTGATTTTAAACGAAAAAAGAGGATAACCATCTACTGATTCAGTTCTAGTAATGTATCCTACTGACACGCAGATATGTGACTTTTGTGTGATATGAAAAAAAATTTAAGATATAGTCAATGAAAAAGTTCGAGGTGTAGACAGTACGTACAGTATGATTCAATTTGCCTTTTGAAGGATATCTATATTACATATGTTTTTAAAGAGCAGATAAGAAAAACAGTAGATAAAACCAATAAAACCAAAATCTGATTTCTTTGAAAATATCAATATGATCAATAGCCAATAACATCAATGAAAGAGGCGACATCACTACAGATCTTACAGACATTAAAGGCTAATAAGAAAATATCACTAAAAACTTTGTGCTCACAAATTTGATTACTTAAATGAAATAAATTCTTGAAATACAAAAGTACCACAACTCATTCAGTGAACAAAAATAACCTGAGAAGTCTATTAAACATTTGATTTTTTTAGTTAAAAATCTCACAAAGAAGAAAACTTAGGACTCAGAAGCTCTGCTGACAAATTCTACCAAATATTTAAAGAAGAAGCAATACCGATACTACATAGACTCTGTCAGAAAATTAAAGAGGAGGGAATACTTTCCAATTCATTTTATGAGGCCAGTATTATTTGATAACAGAACCAGACAAGGACATTACAAAAAAACAAAAACTAAACAACAACAAAAACTATAGACCAATATCCTTCATGAACAGAGACATAAAAATCCTCAGAAAAGTATTAATATAATCCAGCAGTACATAAAAAGGGTAATACATCTTGATTAAGTGAAGTTTATCTCAGAAATGCAAGGTTGGCTCAACATTTAAATTTCAATAAAAGACAACCCAATTAAAAAATGGGATTTGAATAGACATTCCTCCAAAGAAGATATACAGATGGCCAATAAGCACATGAAAAAATGCTTAGTATAATTAGTCATTAAAAAGCAGAAAATAGGGCTTCCCTGGTGGCGCAGTGGTTGAGAACCTGCCTGCTGATGCAGGGGACACGGGTTCGTGCCCCGGTCCAGGAAGATCCCACATGCCGCGGAGCGGCGAGGCCTGTGAGCCATGGCCGCTGAGCCTGCGCGTCCGGAGCCTGTGCTCTGCAACGGGAGAGGCCACAACAGTGAGAGGCCCGCGTACCCCACCCCCCCACCCCCACCCCCCCCACACACACACAAAAAAAGCAAGAAATAGGGACTTCCCCGGTGATCCAGTGATAAAGAATCCACCTTCCAATGCAGAGGACGCAGGTTCGATCCCTGGTCGAGGAACTAAGATTCCACATGCCGCAGGGCAACTAAGCCCAGGCACCACAACTACTGAGCCCAAGCGCCACAACTACTGAGAATTTGCCTCAACTAGACAGCCCACATGCCGCAAACTACAGAGCTCACATGCTCTGGAGCCTGCATGCCGCAACTAGAGAGAGAAAAACCCTCATGCCACAACTAGAGAGAAGCCCGCACGCTGCAACAAAGATCCTGCATGCCACAACTAAGACCCAATGCAGCCAAAAAAAAAAGGAGAAAATAATATGTTGGTAAGGATGAAGAAAAACTGGAACCTTCCTACTGATGGGAATAAAAAATGATACAGCTGCTTTAGAAAACAGTTTGGCAATTATTATATAACCCAGCAATCCCATCCTGGGTATACACCCAAGAAAAATGAAAACATATGTCCATACAAAACTTGCACATGAATGTTCATAGCACAGCAGCATTATTCCTAGTGGCCCCAAAGTGAAAATAACCCAAATGTCCATATATGCATGCAATAGAATTATTATTTGGCAACAAAAAGGAATAAAGTACTGATACATGCTACAACATCTGAGAACTTGTTAGAAATGCAAATCTTCAAGCCCTACCCCAGACCTACTGAATCAGAAGAATCTGGGGGGAGGGCCAAAATATAAAAAACCAATATAATTCATCATATTAACAGACTGAAAAAAAATCCATGTGATAATAATTTCAACAGATGCAGGAAACGTATTTGACAGAATTCAACATCCATTCATCATAAAATTTCTCAGCAAACTAGGAATAAAAGGGAATTTCTCCAACGTGATAAGAGATCTGCAAAAAACTTACACTTAATGTACATCAAAATGTATATTTGTGGGTTTATGCATTTTTATTTCCTCATGTTTTGCTGTATTTTTCAATTATGCTGTAGATGTGAGTCAGACCTAATTCTTATCCTCAGGGAATTCAGTGCTGTATGATCACACCACCAGGGACCCCTAACGCTGGAATACAAGTTGGAAGAGAGGCACGTTTAACCTTTCAGTCCCTTTGTGCAACAACTGAGGACCACGTTGAGTGCTCTGGCTCTGCATGAGGCTGTTCCTGGGACTGTCTAAACTGGACAGCGTTGTGTCACATGAGGGATGGTGACAAGTTCTAGTGTTAAGAGATGTTTGTAACAGCTCACAAACTGGAAAGAGCTCAAGTGGCCATCAAGGGGAGTATGGATCAACTATGGTATATTCATGCGGTAAAATAAATACTAAGCAATGAAAAAGAGCAAACTTACGACGCACATGACAACATGGATGAACCTCAAACACATTAAGCTGAGTGAAAGAAGCCTTGCATAGAAGAGTACATAATGCATAATTCAATTTATGTGAAGTTCTAAGACAGGCCAAATGAATCCGTGGTAAAATAAATCAGAACAGCAGTACTTCTGGGAGTGGGGTGTGGACTGCCTGGGAAGGGGCCTGAGGAAATCCTGGGGTGACGGACATGTCCTGTATCTTGACAGGGTCTGGGTTGCAAAGGTGCGTGCACACACTTATCAGAACTCAAACGATGATTAGTGCAATCCACGATATGAAATATTGAACTCTGATTAATGATATACATGCTGAAGTGTCTGAGAGGGGAAAGAGTACTGATGTCTGCAACTTACTTTGAAAAGCATTTAAAAAATTAAGATGGGCTGATGGATAGAGGGATGGACAGAAGGATACATAGGTGATAAAGTAAGTATAATAGAATGTTAATGGTAGAGTCTAGGTAGTGGGAATATAGATGTTGACTACACAATTCTTTCAATCTTCCTCTATGTTTGCAATTTTTCATAATAAAGTGTTGGTGGGGGGGCACACTGATAAGGGAAGAGTCGACCTACCACAGGAAACATACTTTCCAACTACAATAATCATATCAATGTGGTTCATATGCAACACTAGACAAAACTAGCGCATGACAAAGAAGTCACTGACTTGCAAGAGGCTAATAAATTGATGAAAAAGATTCAACCCCCTTAGAAATCAAAGATATGCCCATTAAAGAATGAGATGCCATTTCCAACTCTCAGCAGGTTTCAAAATGCTATTAAATGCTGATGTGGGTGTGTGGTGAGACTAGCGCTAGGTTTGAGTATTTACTAAGGCTGTGTGACCAGGCAAATTCACGTCTCAGCTCTCACACTTGCAAAACTGGGGTTGTGGGGGGGGATCTCAAGCCACCTGGGGCTCTGGGTGAAAGAGACCAAAGAAACTGACAGAGAAGATCACCCAGACACGTGGGCATATGGCACAGGTTCTCAATGCGCCGTGGTTGTCGTTTGGGGTTATTTTTGTGCAATGGAATTACAGGCACTTTTAATTTTCTTCTAAATGCTTTTTCTTTTCTAAATTTTCTGCAGTGAGGATGAATTATCTTTGTAATCTGGAAAAAATGTCAAAAATTATTTTAACCACCAAATGGCAATAATCTCATCCAACTGTGACAGTCGGGGATTCTATGGCTACATGATTTTCCTTTGTGTGGGTAACTGAATGTTTCTCAGCTCAATGTGAGAACTCTCACATCGACACCTTCCTGATTCAATCATTGAAAAATGTGGAAAAACCCCACAAGTATAAGGCCACATTTCCCACAAGAGTAAGAGCTAAATCAAGCCAAGGGCCATTTAAGAAAGCTCCAAACTCTATGCAATTCATGGGGGAGTAACTCCTGGAGTGATACTTCTGCTGCTGCAGCCGGCTGGGCAGCCAGCCCCAGGTGCCTGTCGCCCAAGGAATGCCACTTCCCAGATGACCCACAGGATCATTTCCCCTCCTATGGAGACCCAGCGTCCCCTGCAGAGTTAATATCCACGGAGGAACTGCTGCTCTTTGGGAGGGAGCATGAGGACTGTGAACTGGGGGACAGCCTGGCATTTCCAATTAACAGCAAGTGCAACCAGCCTCACTGATTATCAGCAGTTATCTGCAGCCACAGGGATTACCAGTTTCTCACTATATAAGCAGCAGCTCCTCCTAGCCCCAGGCTGGCAAGGAGAAGGCTCCGGAGGTAAGATAAGAGAGAAATGGGTAAGGCAGAAGTGAAAGCTCTAGCTGGAAAAACAGCACGAAATGTTAAATATTCAGGGCAGTGAGATGACCAAAGCTGGCAAAGATGAGCAGAAGGGCCAGCTCTCCACCAGAAAGAGCCACCAGGGGTCAGGGTGAGGTGAAAGTGGGCACAAAAATGACCACAGAGGGCTTTCCTGGTGGCACAGTGGTTGCGAACCTGCCTGCCAATGCGGGGGACACAGGTTCGAGCCCTGGTACTGGTAGATCCCACATGCCACGAGCAACTAAGCCCGTGCGCCACAACTACTGAGCCTGCGCTCTAGAGCCCGTGAACCACAACTACTGAAGCCCGCATGCCACAACTACTGAAGCCTGTGAGCCCTAGAGCCCGTTCAAACCCGCAACAAGAGAAGCCACCGCAATGAGAAGCCCACGCACTGCAACGAAGAGTAGCTCCCGCTCGCCACAACTAGAGAAAGCCCGCGGGCAGCAATGAAGACCCAACGCAGCCAAATAAATAAATCAATTAATTTTAAAAGAAAAAGAAATGACCACAGAGAAAAGGACAACTAACTCCAGGGCTAAGTAGACCAGAATGGGGCCAGTGGGTGGAGGGGTGCATGGCCAGTGTCAGTCAGGAGCAGGGGCTGCAGGTGGCCACAAGTGGCCCCATGTCAGAAGCCCACCCATACCTGGATCTGTGGCTGGAGTGGCCCTTGGGAAACCTAACAGGTGGATTCAGCTCAGTCAAGCAAGCCACTTCCAAACTCTGTCCACTTCCAACTAGATGACTCCAGAGCATGGGGCAGGGTAGCCGTCACAGGCATATGACCTATGCAGTCACAATAAGGCCCCAAGTCAGAAAGGTCCCTCCCTTGGTTTAATGCTCAGCTGTCTCTGTCTTGAAACTTAATAATTTTTAAACAGGGGCCCCCATGGGTTACACAGCAGAGCCTGCGTGGGGATGACAGTTCCAGGGACCATTTTTCTGAATCCCACCCACCAAAGAAAGCAGAGCAGTGCCAGGGTCCCAAGAAGTCCTGTCTGGCTTGGGTTCCAGCCATATCCGACATAAACCAACAAGATTTATGATGCTTCCCTTTGGGTTTCCACACAAGGGCAGGAGAAGATGCAGCTGGCAAGCCGCAGAGGGGTAGACACAAATAATAACCAAACTTGTGGGGAAAATTCATCCTTTTTTGGTTAGTCCATTGCAAATTAAAAGACTAACAAGGCACAATTCTATGCCTGGTCAAAAAGTACTCTCAGAAAAGTACGAATGCAGGGGAGGTGGAGAGAAGCAGATCTCCACACCCAGCCCTGAGAGCATCATGGACCAGAACACTTTGGCCAAGGGTGATGGGGTGCCAGAGGGAAGCAGTCACACTCCTTGACTCAGCGATTGCACTCCCGGGTGTGTGTCCCGGAAAGAAACAGCAGAGAAAATTTTTACATGCCACAAGACGCTCAGGCAGCAGTTTGGCTCTGGTTACAATCTGGGAAGAACCGAAATGTCTAACAGAAGGAAAAGCCTTTCCACAGCCATTCAGCGGATACACATTAAGTCTGTGATAACATGGGAAAGAGCTTATGATGGACAGCCATGTGACAACGGTGATGTTTTTGTATCTCAATGATGTAAAAAGGATGTTCACATAAAGGAAAAACACTGACTAAAAATAGAGACCTAAAAACAGTGACATGAGGGGTAATGAAGTTATGGAAACACCATGATCTTGAACATCTGGAATTGCTGCCTTAACGGTAAATAACCCTTAAAAACACTGAATGTACAGGATGCAGAGGACTGAGCCAGATGAAACTCAGAGTTTGGCCAAGAACAAAGTGTGTGTGTGTGTTGTGTGTGTGTGGGGGGGTGGGTGAGGCGAGGTTGGGGAGGGGATTTCTTGAAGCAGCTGAGCAGCTGACAAATGGTTAACGAGCTAAGAGTCAAGCTCCAGGGACCCCACCCAGTAGGAACTGTGCTGCTTCTTTTTTTTTTTTTTCTTTTTTTTTTTTTTTGTGCTATGCGGGCTTCTCACTGTTGTGGCCTCTCCCGCTGCGGAGCACAGGCTCCGGACGCACAGGCTCAGTGGCCATGGCTCACGGGCCCAGCAGCTCCATGGCATGTGGGATCTTCCCAGACCAGGGCACGAACCCGTGTCCCCTGCACCAGCAGGCGGATTCTCAACCACTGCACCACCAGGGAAGCCCCTGTGCTGCTTCTAATGTAAAAATATCCCAGGCGGAGGAATGTACCCGGTGGCTTGGACGGCTGTTAGTTCTGCCCTCTCAGGAAAAACATTTGTCCTCTAACCAGCTCCCACCTATGGCCACAAGGATGCAGGGCACGCCAGGCCAGGACGCAGAGGGCTGCCCAGGTGGGGTTCCATACTCCGGCCGTGCCACACCGCCTAGCCTGAGCAACTACTATTCCTGAAGATGTGCGTCAGGCATAAATCAACACACACGTCAGAGGGAAACAGGCCAAAAAAGGAAATTTATCTTTGGCAGCCCGAGGCCCATAACTTCATCTTTATTCATACTGCTCATCTATTAGATCAGATGCAGCTGCCGGTCTAAGCTGACTGGCACTTCACAGGAAAACCAGGTGTCGGGAGACTGACTCGTGTCCACAGAGGGCAGTGCTGCAAGATTTAGGACGCTCCCTGATGAGGTCAGAGGACAATGTACCCACAGCAGACCTCTCAGTCTTGGGTAGGAGGGGCCTTGGGGCTCAAGCCTGACCCCACGCGGCCAGTCTCAGGCTGCCCCTCTCTCCACAGTGGCTTGGAGGACCCTCTCGCCATTTTGCTCCCTACTCAGCTTCCGAGGGCCACTCTGAGTCTGGCTCCCACTTTGGCCTCCTCCAGGCCTCATGCAGGGTCACCTGGCTTGGCCTGGCACCCGGGCAGCCCATTCATTCTCTCTTCACCTGGAGGTGACAAAGGTCACTGTGTTATCCTCAGAACCAGCCAAACATTGCTCTTAATACATGTTTATATAAACAGAGCTGTTGCATACGGTTGAGCAGGTTGTGCACTGCACAACTCTAGGAGGCACCATTCACCACAGACACTGGGAATTTGTTTTTATTATAACACACATCCAGCAAATTAAAGAAAAGAGTATTGCTCTGACAAATCAGAATATGACAACATATTCTGATTCTTCCACACATCTCAGGATACATGGAAGCAAAGGGTCTTGAGGAAGAAAGGGTGCCTTTTTCTAAAGATGGGTGCCAAGTGGGCTATCACAGCCCTGCACACCCACCCATGAACGACCAACAAACCAGCTCCCCGAAGAGACAACGTCATCCCCCAGATTCCATGGGGTCACTGATGGCAACAGAACCCTGGCCGGGGCAGCCTGGGGCCTGTCACAGCCTCGTCACCCCCACGCTGCCAATGTCCTCCTCTCTGGCAGCCTGCTACCCAAGGGAACGGCCGCAAGTGGACAACCAGCTCCTACTCTCTGCCTCCCCAAGGCAGAGGTCACTCCAGATTGTGGCCCTCTTTCCTCTAGAGCCCTCACAGTCCAGCATAGCCTTCCCTACCCTTCCCTCCTCTCCTCCCCTCCCCCTGCCCGTAGCTCTCCACCCTCCATACCTGTCAGCCTGCCCCCGCAACACAGTGACACCCACATGCACAAGTGTTTGATTCTCCCCCAAACAGGAGAGAATCAAACACTTATGCTCCAGCCTGCATGCAGCCCACCCCTTAGCTACCTGCCCACAGAGGGCCTTCTGTGCTGGGTGCCCTGCCCACCTCTCTGCCCCCAACAGCACCTTCCCTCAGAGACCAAGGACTCCTGTGTGCCTCAACCTGTGTGAATATGCTCAGATCTCCTCTACACAGCATTCCGGCTCCTCCTGTGCTGAGTTTGGCCAGCCAGGGCTGTCCCCCACTGTCTGTCCCTTCCCGGGGGGCCACGGGTGTGAGGGATCAGAAGGATGCTGGCTGGGTTCCAGCATGCCCGGCCCCTCCAGGCTCAACTCCTGTCGCCTGGCTGTGGACACTGTGGGTCCTGCACAGCTGCTGGGCCATTTCTTCACACAGAGTGAAAGACTGGCCAGATTTTCTGCCAAATAGAAAAGACAAATGCTTCTGTTTTCTCTTACCATTTACTGCTCTTCACTCTGACTCAAAAGCAACCACACGTTTGGAACTTCCCCCTGGCATTTAGCCTCTTTCAAGAAGGAATCCCCCCAAATCACCACATTCTACAATCACCGGGTTCTGCCCCAGAAATTGAGCCCCCAGCCCCACCTGCTGCAGCCTCCACTCAGGCCAGGTTCCTGGGGAGTCCAGATTCTCCATCTATACTATCTGGCACTCATCCCCGATCCCTTCCTGTTTCCCTGACACATCAACCCGTCTTTGCCAAGCTCAGTTCAGCTTTCTGCAAAAAGTGCGGCCGATCAGAAGATGGAGGCTGGCTGGTGGGCACCCAGGGGCTCCCTGAGGTCCCAAATGAGAAAGTGGGGCCCCCTCAGCAGTGTCATGAGCAGGGCCGCACAAGGCCACCTGGCCCTGACCTCTGCTAAGTCTACCTTGCCAAGGCGAGGGGTCCCTGTTTTCTGCAATGTCAGAGCTTTGTGTTCTGACCAGAAGAGATGCAGGAATCCCACACACATCTGTACACACACACGTACGCACACAAAGGCAAAGGAGTAAGGCGCCAAGGGCTGAATTCAGAGGTTCCAAGAGATCCTGAAAGGGCATTTCTGCATTTGAGGCACCTGGCTCTGTTTGAAGCACAGAGAGAGGGATACAGATAAATAGATAGACAGACTGACCGATTAGTAGGTATAGACACATATTATCTCATTTCAACCTCCCAGCCACCTTGCCAGGTAAGTCGGTTTAATGCCATCCTTTAGATGAAGAAATAGAGAATCAAAATGGCTCAGAAGCTAGTTGAAGGTCAGGCAAGTGGTGGGGTTTGCACATGACACTGCCTGCTGACGAGCAGCCTCCTGTCAACGGACTCTTGGGCTCCTACTCCCACGCCCAGGTCCTTGTCAACCCACTCCTGCTGTCATTGACAGGGGTGGGGACAACTGAGGCTCACAGAGGGGCAAGTACTTGCCTGTGGTCACAAAGCCCAGCAGCAGAGTCAGGACAATAACCCAGGTCCCCTGGGCCCCAGGCTACTCTGTGGGACCCCTAGAACAACAACCCATGTGAAAAACCTCCATGAGCCAAGATGCTGTCCTGCCACTGAAATGATCATTGCCTGCACTTCAGTCCCTAGTCCCCTGGGGCAGGCCGCAAGCCCAGCTCCCCTTCAGCTTGCACAAAGAAGGGCTCAGGGGAGGGACGCAATTTCACTGGAACACCTTTCTAGTGGAAATTTGTCTGGAGCGACCTCTCATTTCAGTATCCTTCAATGTGTCTGAAAGGGGGCGCGAGGCCAGTCTCACCCTGTCTGCAAGCTGGGGATGAGGGGCCTCTGCCCGTGCCTGCCATGCCCACAGTGTGAGGGGCCAGGAGGCTCCCACCTCCCAGGGCTGACAGCTAACCATGCCTCCAATGCCCCCATCTCTGCCTCTCTTGCTCCTCTCTCTTTAGCCAGTAAGGTTCACAGGCATTTTCCTGCCTACAGAAATACTGTTTGGCTTTGAAGAGTATGTAAAAAATGTTTTTTGGCCAACATTTAAAAACTGAGAGATATCCAGTTTCTCCTGAAAACTCCATTCTGGCCTTCCTAGGCCCACCTTCACACAGGGCGCCCAAGGGAGACACTCTGCAGTCTGCCTATGGGGCCTCTGACGCAGAGCTGAGTCCTGGCTGCTCTTGCGTCCTCTGCCGGCTCCTGGGCCTCCTCTGGCCAGCACAGCGAGTCCTACTCCAGGCTCTGTTCTAAGCACTGTACCAGACACACCACCTGCTGAGTTCCTCGTCCCCAGACCCACCGTGCAGAGTGGATCACTGATAGGAGGAGTAGGAAAGCCTGGCCTGCAGGGCTCTGGCAACCAAAGAGGCTACCTTGTCACCACTCTCGAAGTACAGCTGCTCTGGTTACCTGAGCTTCCAGACAAAGATGAACATCCCTCCTACAACCAAGCAAAAAGCAAGTGGATACCAGGCCCAGTGCTCCTGTTAGCAGCAACTCTTCTGGAGAACAGCAACCAAGAAGATCATCAGGCAGGCCAGTAGGCGAAATACGATTTTAACACCTAACTTTTTCTTTTTTTTTTCCTAACTCCAAAATTCACCCTCAGAATAAATCCATCCAAATTGATAACAGGAACATCATTTAAACTTTGCATAAAGAACATAATTGCATTAGAAATTACACTATATCCAAAATAAAAACTGGAAATTAAGACCAATCTTCTAAAACTAGAAGACATATTTTGGACAAAATTCACTTGCAAGTTTCTTTAAAGGATTCTTAAGACAGAGCTGTAGTATCAGTTCCCCATGAAATAAATTTAAAACGTGTACAAAGACTTTGATGCTGTTTTCAGGTAAGCCTGCAACGTTAAATGTGGCTCGGGCACTGAGGCTTGGAGTCGGTGCTGGGCCTGGGCCTTCGGAAGCCATTCGTGTGACCAGTCAGCAGGCAAAGTTAATGACAAGGTTTATTACAGATCAGAGGGTGTTAATTCCTAAAAGGAGCCAGTTTCTAATAAATTGGTGTTAAGTGAAATTAACTCCTTTTGTGTCTTTCAGGTCTACAGGGACAAAAAAAATCCTAATTTTTCTCCAGTTTCAAATTATAACATAAACATTCATTAAGGAAAACGCAGCAAGTTTCACTCATGCAAAATCTCCAATAATGATGTTCAAGCATCAGAAATTGCACAAAGGAGCTTAACGAGTTTGCAAGGTTTTAACCTATGAGACAGCTGAGATTTTTTTCCCCCACTGCTGACAAAGGGCTCTCAGGCGGTTGTGCCTGCACAGCTTGGAGCTGTCATTCAGGACCACCATCCCTGGGGGCAGCAGCTTCAGGGCTCGTGCTTGCTCAAACCCAGGCGGCCACTTACAGTGACTCTCCTGATCTGTTGCAGCTTGCTCAGAGAGCAAAGGGGAGGGGGTTGGGTCATGAACAGAGCATAGCCAACACCTAGGGTGGCCCCGGGAAGGGAAGAAGCCCTTGCGGGCAAAGCAGCAATTCTGCCTAGGCGCCAGGGCATGCAGGCCCAAAGCTGACCCTGGAGCAGGAGAGGTAGGTGGGTGGATTAAACAAGGCCGCCACTTCCCCCTTTTTTCCAGAAAGCTCTGGATTATATTTTGGTTCGTTTTTGCAGAGGATAATCAGAGGGACAGGTCTCTAGCCGAAGCCCCATCTCCAAAATACCTCGCGCGTAAAGCGAGTTCGGAGCACACGCCGGCGGGATACGGGGACTGGGGTTCCCCGCGCTCCCCACGCCGCGAGGGAGTGACATCGGAGGCTCGCGTGGACTGATCATGCAGCAAGCCGGGCGCCCGGCGGGCGTGAGCTGGGGGCCGGGCCTCCGAGCGGAAGCCGGGCAGCACTAACCCTTCTTAAATTTATTCAGGCAGCCGGAGCTGCAGAAGGAGCGCACGGAGGCCGTCTCCCAGCAGCCGCGTCCCTTCATCCCCGCGGCAGGGCGGCCTCCGAGCAGCCAGGCGCTACATGGCGCCGCGCCCTGAGAGCTCGCTGGGACGCGCGCACCGCTCGGCGGGCCGCCCGGCGGAGGCGGCGGACGCTCGCGGGTCCGGGCTCCGCGTTACCACAATGCACCACTGCCGCCCGACCGCCGCCCGGTGCACGAGCCCGTTGAGCCCGTTGAGCCCGTTAACCCCGTCGGCGCCGCGGGAGCCGGGCACAGAGCGAGCAGTGCGTGGGCCGCCCCCTCTTCTCCCCCGGGAGCGCAGTCTCCGCCCGCACGCCGCCTGCTCGCCCGTGCGACCGTCCCAGGACACCTGGGACCTAGGCGCCGGGCAGGCCCCCCATTTAAACGTCATATTCTAATACAAAAACCCGAGCGAAGGTGCCGCCCCCTGCAGCAGCGGGCTCGGCGTTGCTTTATTTCAAAGGTAAAGATGCCCTTGAGAGACAAGGGGCAAGTGGGAAATGGGGATGACCCGCCCAGGGCCTGATGGTGATTCCAGGAAATCGGGGTCACCTCTAAGACCTGCTGTGGAGGCTGGCGCACCTGTATCCCGCCACCTGCAGCCACCTGTCTAGTGTCAGGGAGGAACGCAACAGGCGGGGCCCCAGGGAGCCCGGCACCCTTGGCGCTACTACCACAGGGCTTGTAGGTATCTGGGGACAAATGTCTGTCTCCACCCTGGCCTCTCTGAACACAACTCGTCTGTCCAGCTGCCTGCAGGACCTCTCCATGGGATGTCTGATGGGCATCATAAACCCAATTGTCCAAATCTGATCTCCCCACGGCACTCCTAGACCTGTGCCTCCACCCTTCCCCGTCTCCCCACCTCAGCTAGTGGCAGCACCATCCTCCTAGCTGCTCTGGACAGACACCCTGGAGTCATCCTTGACTCTTCTGTACCTTTGACCCACCTGCACGTATGTGGTCAGCACATGCCCACAACTCTGCCCTTAGATTACAGACAGGATCCTGTCCCTTCTCACCACCACGCTGCTGCCACCTGGGCCTAACTTACCCTCATCCTGCCTGTGGACTCTTCCAGAGCCTCCCAGACGGCCTCCCACTTCAACTCTGGCCTCCACCATCTATGCTCAGCGTAACATCCCAAGAACACCTGTTCCAATATATGTCAGACAATGTCACTCTTCCCCTCAGAGGTCTCCAAGTCCCCAAGCAGGCCCATCCTGTTCCCCTCCCTCCCTCCCTCTGCTCCAGCCACACTGACATCTTGGCTTGAACACACAGTAAAGCAGTCCAAGCTGGGACCAGCTTCACTCGTTGGCCTCTGCCCCAACCTCACTGTGCCCTAGTCTTGTTTCTCCCACTGGACTGAGCCCTAGGACTGCGTTCTAACCATTTTCCCCTGCCCCCAACCAAGCCCTCCTCAACACTGCCACCTCTTGGGAGCTCAGTCCATGGAATTTATCAAGTGTAATTTACTGAAACCAAATCAATATTCACCAATTTAAAGGTTTTCAAATATATAACAAATGTAATAGACTCAGGGAAGGTGGTGCAGGGTCATTACCCTTCCCTTCTGGACCTTTGAAGCAACTGGTACTTCTTCCACCTAAAGAATAAATCCTTAGCGATTGTGTCAGATTCACTGGCCTGGGGAGGGTAAGACATTTAGCCACTCCGGGCCTTGGTTTTGGGGGCTACAAAATGAAGAGCATAACAATGGTGCAAATGGCCACCTGTGACACAGTGCTGACCAGTGCCAAGCGCTGGGCTGTGAGCTTTACCTGCATTCCCTGAGTTTCTGCATTTAAGCCCCAAGGATAGGTTCCTCAAACACCCTTTTTACAGATGCGGATACTAAGGCTCTGACGTACCATGACTTGTGCAGGATCAACATGCTTGGAGCTGACCTGTTCTGGCTGACCTTGGAGGCCACACCCTAAATTGTGCTCTGCGGGGTCCCTTAAGCAGAATGCTGCTCCTGGTCCCCAGGGGCCTCATGAGGAAAGATGAGGTGAGACAGGAGCATCATGAACATACAGGTGACTTTTACAGGATGGGCATGTGCAGTAAACCCAGGATATTGAACCAGGCACAGTGTCATGGACTCTGGAAGCTGGAAGAATCTTTCAAATGGAGAGCCACGCCCTCTGTCTCAGAGCTGAGAAAGGGGGAGGCAGAGGGGCTGAGGACCTCGCGTTGCCTTCACAGCGAGTGAGCACTGGGGTCAGTGACCCTGTTTGCTTTGTCCACCCACCCTCACCTAAAGCCACGCCTGGCCGACAGGAGAAGATAGGGAACAAAGCATACCCGGGGAGGAAACTAAAATAGTAAAGAAAATACAGAAGAAAATCATGCACTCCTACTAAGGCAAACACATGCACTATTTCTCCTTTCTACATAGTTCTTTTACACTGTAAGTCACATCAAACAATGACCAGATTCTGCTCATGTGAAATATTTAAAAATCTACAGCCTAGCTTCACAAGTACTCAGAGGGTGCCAATTTGTCCTTAAAGAAGGAAATACATTAGCTGAAAAGTCTTGGTTGACCCAGCAATGAGAAGGCCAAGAGACCAAGCAAACGATGATCGCTGGGTAATTCCATCCATTCTGCTGGCCGCCCTGGGCCCCATACAAGTTTCCCTCCTGACCACGTGCAGGTGAGGCTGAACCCCAGCTCTGCACTTCACCCATGGAGGGCATCTCCTGAACAGCTCCAGGTGTATGGTCCCCAACACTCTAAATGTGACCTTCTAAAACCAAGCCACTAACTCTGTGACCTTCCTGAGGTCCACTCATCCCAAATACCCTGTGCTGGCAACCCTTGGAGACAGCTGCAACCTTCCCTCTAAGCTCTATCTGACCCCACATCAAGACCAGTTGATTTGGTCACTTTAAAGACTTTGATTTGGGACTTCCCTGGTGATCCAGTGGTTAAAACTCCACACTCCCAGCGCAGGGGGCCCAGGTTCTATCCCTGGTCAGGGAACTAGATCCCGCATGCTGCAACTAAAAGATCCCGCATACTGCAACGAAGATCCTGCGTGCCGCAACTAAGACTTGGTGCAGCCAAATAAATAATTATTTTTAAAATAAATAAATAAAGTGTTTGGTTTGCTCTCACGTTGATGGTGACCACTTACCTCGTCACGTCCCACCTGGGTGGCAGCTGCGGCAAGTCTCGCTGTAGAAGCCAGCCTCCCCACTTCCACTTGCTACCGGAACACTGTTCATCAGACTCTAGTTCCAACATGTTTCCTCCTTTGCTCAATAATATGGTGCACACACCCACTCAACTAAAGTCCATACACACGTATCCGTGGGTGTTGGTGGGTGGGTGCAACTGTTGCTCATCCCAGTACTGAAGGCAATAGAGGAACAGGCACCCAGAAACTGGCGTGAGGCACTGGAGGAGAGGGGCACATGGCCGTGGTCTATAAGAACCACAAGCACGTCTACACCTCCCACCCAGTGGGAACAAGGGGAAAGGAGTACAAGGCTCTGCATCCAATGCCATTTGTTGCAAAACCCTAGAAGCAGCCAAGGAGCCTAACGGCAGGTGAATGCTTAACTCATCAACTTCGTGGAATATCACGGAACCATTTGGAACCACATAGTATGTATGTGATGACTTTGCAGAAATAAGAAACTGTGCTTAAACACAAAATGCTGAGAGGAAAAAGGCAAACCATGCAATATAGTTATAATTGTGTGGAAGCTAGGCATACACGGAAACGTTAAAATAATATGATCACAGGGAATTTTCTCAAGTCTCGGCTCCCAGAATGCCCAGGGCTGCTTCTTTCCTTCCCAGGACCTAGCATGCTTTGCTGTGGGTTCCTATTTATTTGTCTATTTCCCACACCAGACTGTGAACTCCTGAGGGCAGAGACTGTGGTCTTTTCTCACTATTCTCATCCTCCCGCAGGACTCAGCACATAGTAGATGTGCACTGAATGAGTGAGCCCAGGAATAAACAGATCAATCAACTGATCAATGAATCAATCGATGAAAGCAACTTTATCACTCATAGGAGCCCTTTTTGGCTCAATCTACACACCCACATTAAAGGACCTTGACTGGACCTCGCAGAGGTGAGCACAGGCTTGGGAGTCCTGCAGGGGCAAAATCTGACCTGACATGAGTTGGCCACTGCTTTAAACCAACGTGGATCTCTGGTTCCCCCTCTGGGCCTCAGGCTCACCACTGATGAGGGGCTCGGGCCCACAGAATAGAGGTGCTGACCTTCTCTGTGTTGTCTGGAGGATCAAGTTCTCCAAGGGTCTGTCTAGCACACACATTCCTTGTGAGGATGTCTTATGAATGAAGCCCTTTAAGACAGCAGTGTTCTAAGAATAGCCATGCATAGTTGCTGACTGCCATCATCATTTATAAATGATCCGGGCTTCCCTGGTGGCGCAGTGGTTGAGAGTCTGCCTGCCGATGCAGGGGACATGGGTTTGTGCCCCAGTCTGGGAAGATCCCACATGCCACGGAGCGGCTATGCCCATGAGCCATGGCCGCTGAGCCTGCGCGTCCAGAGCCTGTGCTCCGCAACGGGAGAGGCCACAATAGTGAGAGGCCCGCATACCACAAAAAAAAAAAAAAAAAAAAAAAAAAAAGAATAAATGATCCTGCATTGAAGGCAAGGAATTAATTTGAGAGAAATTTATGATAATGTGTTGCTAGGCAATTAAAATAAACTTTCGAGAGGAAAAAAATTTTCAATTTATCATTGATTATATTAGAGCAGAAAAAGGGAATGGGGGAGAGTGCACCATTCAAGTCAGTTTGAAAGAAGGTAAAGATGAGACAGATTCCACCAGGGACAGTGCCTCGGCCTGACTCTGCCCACATGTGCTCTCTGCTGCGAGGGGCAGCCGAAGAGATGGGGGCCACCTCTCCGGGAGCTGAGCCTGCCGGGCTTTGCCCTGGGGCAAGTGAGGGGCTATGCTGCATCCTTGCACATGTGCTAGGAAGAGGTGGCCTGCCCTCAGACCAGCCAGAGAATTAGGGTCAGGTCGCATCAGGTCGCTCTGAGGACGTGGCCTCTTCTCAGACCCTTCTGCTCCGCGGAATGGCTGGCCCATCTGGCCCCACTCCATTGCTTATGTCCGTTATTGACCAAAAGGCTTTTTGCTTGTCAAAGTCTAAATACTACTTTTACCAATAAATCCCTCAAGACAACCATAGAAGAGCTGGGATTCCCAAGGGATTAATATCCATTTGTCTAGTCTCCAATTACTCCTTAAAAAAAAAAAGAAAGTGACAAGAAAAAGAATTGAAAATACACATCCAATGCAGAATATTCCTCCTTCTTTGTTGGTTATTTAAGGAGTACAAATTAAAGCTGCCTTGAGATAGGTACTCTTTTAAGTATATTAAAATGGTCAGAAATGAATTTAATTAACACCTAATGCCGGCGAGAGTACAGTGAAGCTGGTGTGCTCACTCGTTGTTGGTGGCGTGGAGCATCGTAGGCTCCTTGCAGAAAGAGACATTCTAGCTCATCAACGTGCCATGATGATACCACTGCCCTTAACCCGGTAATCCAACTCCTGGGAATTTTCCCTCAGGAAACAATTCAAGAGAAGCAAAAAGCTTTCAGTACAAAGACATTCATTGCATTGTTATCTATAATAGTGCAAATGGGAAACTCAAATGCTCAACAATTGGAGGATGATTGAAATCATTAGAGTACCTCAACTCAATGGAATATTACACAGCCATTAAAGTGATCCTTTTAGACAGGGAAACTGTTAGTGATAATGTAGGGTGAAAAGAGCAGAGCATGAAGGGTCCTCTTTAATGTGATACCAAAGCTGTGAAATACAATTGTATGTGCAGAGGGGGGAAGGGAGGGGAAAGTGCAAAAATCGAAAAGAGTTTTGTGAGGGTGTGAGGCTACTGGGGAGTTTCCTGTATTCCAAATGCTCTTTATCTCACTGTGTGATCTTTCCCACAACAACAACAAAAACTGAACAAGCTACATTCAAAAAATTTAATCATTATTTGAAACCCTTTCCCGAGGGGACAAAGGCAGTGCAGGAGAGTCGGCTGGGAGTAGGTGCCCTGCCCAGGGAGCATGAGTTTTGAGGTCACAGGATGGCGGGGACACAGGCCAGTGACCAGTGGGCAGGAAGTCAAGGCAGTGGAAGCCAAAACAGTCCTAACATCAGTCAAGCTGCCTGGGGAGGCGTGGGCTTAGGGTTCTAATGCATGGGCCTGAGTTTGGATCTGCAACCGGCTCACTGGGTGACTGGAAACAAGTACAGGAGCCTCTCTGAGCCTCACCTCCACGATTCTCATCCAGACACGGGGCTGTCTTCCTGTTATGGGCTGAATTGTGCCCCCAGATTCATAAGTTGAAGCTAAAACCTTCAGTACCTCAGAATGTGAGTATGTTTGGAGACAGGGCCTTTAAAGAGGTGATTAAGGTACAATAAGGTCACACATTGGGCCCTGATCCAATATGACCAGTGTCCTTAAGAGAAGAAGAGATTAGGACACAGATCAAGGGATGACCATGTGAGGAGACAATGAGAAGACAGCCAAGGAGAGAGGCCTCAGGATGAAACCAATCTTGCTGACACCCTGACCTTGGGCTCTGGCCTCCAGAATGGTGAGAAAATTCATTTCTGTGGTTTAAGCCCCCCAGTCTGTGGTATTTGGTTATGGCAGCCTGAGCAAACTAATACACTTCCCTCTGCAGAGTCATGAGGGTGACATCACCAACGTAGGGCAGGCACTCAAAAAACACCTGGGAAAAGTCAGAGGCAGGGTCCTGGCACCCTGAAAACCTCTGACCCAGATGAGGCCTGTGTCAGAAGACTGGGTCTCAGTGTCCATCAATGAATTGGTTTAACTGAAGTTCAGAATGGCTGTGAAGCCCTGAAGACAGCTTCTCCCATGATCCTCACGGCAGCTGTGGTGAGGTCGGGCAGGACAGACAGCACTGGGACACAGCTGGCAAAATGGAAGTTTAGTGAAGTGAAGGGGTTTTGTTCAAAGTCAAAGAGCAAGCACAGACCAGAGAAGGGTCAAGAATGCAACATTTTAAACCTCCAAGCTCCTTTTTTCCCACTACTAAAAAACAAGCCTCTGATTGTCAGATGTTACAACATAAACGTTTAGAAATTCCATAGCACCACAGGCACCATAAACAAATAAGCAACAAAGAGAAAATACTTGCAAAATATATAACCAACAAAGGAGAGATAACCGTAACTTAAAATGAGCTCCTACATATCAGCATAAAAAAATACACACATCAAAACAGTAAAATGGCAAAGAACATGAATATATAAGTCACAAAATGCATATGATTGGTCAATAAACAGAAAAAAGTATACTCAGTCTCATTGGTAATAAGGGAAATGCAAAACAGAGCAAGGAAATGCCTTTTCATTCACCCATCAGAGTAACAAAGAGTAAAAAGAATGATGGGGTTGCCTTTGCTGACAACCCACACTGTTGGGAGATGTAAATCTATACATTTTGGGGGGCTGACAATTTGATAATGTCTGTTGATATTTATCATGGTCATGCCCTTGTAACTTAGCAATTCCACTCCTAGGAATCTATGCTTTGGAAAAATTTACACACATTCACAAAGATGCATATACAAAAAGGTTCACTACAGCATCCCTGAAATAGTAATAAAAGGTAAAGAAACTATCCGTGAAGAGGAAAATGAATGAACAAATTATGATACAGTACAGAATTCCATGCTGTTATTTTAGAAATGAGATACGCCTATTTGTACTGACATGTAAAGATCTCCAAAATATATTGATAAGGTCAAAAGCAAGCTGCTTATCAATATGCATGAAATGATCTCACATATACATGTAAGTATGTATGCATGGGTGCCTGTGGACTTACATGGCTTTGTAAATGCATGGGGAAATCTGGGAAAGAACCACTGTTAACAAATGGGTGTGTGTATCTCTAGCAGGGCGTGAGATGGAGGGAGGTAATGAAAGATGACTACATTTTGTCATATATTTTAGAATCATTTAAATGTTTTACAATTTTATGCTTCCTAACCTAAAGTAATCTCTCAACAAATTACCATTGGAAACAGTACACCAGAATCAACCCCTGCTCATGTCGAAACTTATGGGACCCTACAGAAGACTCTCTAATGGTGGAAGGTCAGGCACGAAGGAGGTACATAAGGAGTGAGTCTGGGGGCAGGAGGGCCCAAAAGTCACATCAGAGAAACCACCACATCAGTGCACACAGACCAACCTGGCAGGCAGCAATCAGAGAGGGGCTGGAGCATTTGCCGCACCCGTGGCACAATCCCCATGAGGCAGAGGAGCAGAGCCGCCCATGGTGATGGGCCCTGCAAAGAACGGACACAGCTGCAACCAGGCGTAGGGGGGCAGGGGGCTCAGGCACCCGTCATCCAGCCAGGCTGCAGGCCTCGCCCCCCACCCCCACCCCAGCTACCAGGCTGCCACAGACACTAGCTGTGGCTCAGGGATGAGGCCCAGAAGAGGCCACCAGGTAGGTGTCCAGGCACCCGCCTGCACTCACCCCGCCAGGCCTGCTCTGGGAGAGGGATGTGGTAGGCAGTGTAGACAGAAGATGCAGGGAAGGCAAGAAGTGACGGATGCACTGCTGCTCAGAAGAGTCATCCCTGAACACAGCAGCCCTGTCTGATGCCTTCCTGGGGCCCTTACTGCGGCAGGTCCCAGTCACACCAACTGCCCCCTGCTTCCTGGTCCTGCTGCCACACACCCGTTATCCTCCAGCTCCTCTGTCCCAGCTCCCAGGCAGGAGTCAGTCCTCACCCCTATCTTCTTCCCGCTCCATGCTGGGGCCCGGATGATGGTGTCCATGGCCAGGATGCTGTGTCCTATCTCCCTGTTCATGTTTCCCCATCTGTACCATCAGCATAGGCCTCCCCTCCAAGATCCAGATCTCCATGGCCACCTGGATGTCCCCCACACTCAACCTGTCCCCAGCTGAGCCCAGCATCTCTCCTCTGCTCCCTCATGACAACCTTTCCCTCTCCAGACATTTCCTTCTGCTCTCAGGCACGAGGCTGGAGACCTGAGGGTCAGCTCCTGGGGTCTCTCCCTCTCCTTGAGCCCCTACATTCAAAGGGCCCCCAGGTCCTGATGATGTTAAATTCAGCTTAATTTGCAAATCCATACCCTCTTCTCCACGCCTTGGCTCATTTCCAAGGTCTCAGCTTTTTCTTTTACCCCTTCTGATCCATCCTTCGTGCCACTATGAAACCTTTTACTGAAAACACCATCTGCTCCCTGTCACCTCCTTTCCATGGTTCCCTGATACCCACAGCAGGAAGTTTAAGTTCAAACTCCTTGGCAAACCACAACCCACCAGGAGCGAAGCCTTGTGGGCCTCAGCAACCCCCTACTTCCCACTTCTCGGCTCCAACAGCTCCTCTTCTCTCCCATGCTTTTGCTCGCCTGGCCCGGGATGCCCTTCCTGTCCCCCACCTTGGCTGGCTCCTGTCATCTCTGGACACTGGGGTGTGGGCCCCCCTAAGGGAACCTTACTGACTACTGTCAGCCCAGAGAGGAGGGGGAAGGCTGCTTGGAGGAGGGCCCTTCCTCGGGGTTCCCATCACATCCGTGCACCTCTCTTGTGCACTCACCACACTGACTCAGAAGGATCTTGTCTGTCTCCCTGCAGATGGTCAGCACCTCTAGGGCCAGGAAGGGCTTGTTCTCACTGTATTATTTTTCTACTGGGAGGCTTCAAGCAACAGAAATGTATTGTCTCACAATTCTGGAGGCTAGAAGTCCACAACCAAGGTGTTGGTAGAGCCATGTCCCTCTGAAGGCTGAAGGGAAGGTTCCTTCCTTGTCTATTCTGGCTTCTGGGAGCCCCTGGTCTCTTTGGGCTTTCTTTGGCTTGTGGTAGCATAACTCCATCTTTACATGGCCTTTCCCTGTGTGTCTGCCTTCACATGACCTTCTGTGTGTGTGTGTGTGTGTGTGTGTGTCCACATTTTCCTCTTTTTGTAAGGACACTAGTCACATTGGATTAGGGGCTACCCTCTTGACCTCATCTTGATGACATCTGCAAAGACCCTATTTCCAAATCAAGTCGCATTCACAGGTATTGGGGGTTAGGACTTCAACATATCTTTTGGGGCAGGGGGACACAATACAACCCGCAACCCACTCACTTTGGCATTCCTGGTGCCCAGCACTGAACCTCACCTGGGGCAAGGCTCTTCTGACCCCTGTGAATGGATGACTGAGCCAGTGTGCTCTGGGTCTAGGCAGGGGAGGAAAAGTCTGAGCAGGAGGGCATCTTGGAGGAGGACAGCTCCGAAGCTGGGCCTGGAAGAGGTGGGAGAGTGAAGGGACATGTCCAGGCATTGGGAGGAGCACTGCCCAGGAGAGGAAGGAGGGCCGGGCTGCACAAGAGGCCTTGGCTCTGCGCTCGCAGTGCAGGGAGCTGGGCCAGCCTGAGGTCGAGCTGAGGCATCTGCCCTCATGCCGGAGGCAGGAAGAGGCCAGGGCAAGTTTGTCAGGAGAGCAGTGACAAGAGCAGAACCAGCTCCTGAAAGGTTAATCTGCCTGAAGCACACTGGGGCAAGTCTAAAAGGGGCTGCCTGAAGCAGGGAGGCAGCTGGTCAAAGGACCTGGCAAAAAGTCAGCAGATAATGAGGAACGGAATCAGAGCGGTCGCAGCACGGCCGCAGGGAAGGGACAGAATCCAGAGAAAGTGTGGTAGGAGAACAGACAGAGGACGGCCTGAGACGGCAAGGAGAGGAGGGAGTCGAAGCTCATGGGGGCTGAGGTTCAGGGTGGAAGACTTAAGAGGCTGGGGGCCAGTGACTGCAAATGGCAGCCTAGGAAGAGCAGTGTGCTCGCAGGGGCTGCGATCGATTTAGCCTCATGAAGCGCTGTTCAATTAAAAAAGCAAGCTCACAGGTACACTCATTAAGAAACCACTGAGACGGGGCATGTGTGCAAAGCAGCTATATGAGACCCACGCGCTTCGTTAAATAATTCAAGTTTATGGGCGACAAGCATGTCTTTTTATATCGATGCCTGGTGCCCAGGCTGTTAGCAGCAGGTGTTTTTAGAGAAAGGCCTCAAGCCAAGGAAACTACAAACTCAACTGAATAACCTTTAAATTACCTTATCACCCGAGGAAATGGAAATCAGGGCAGTCTGCAAATGCACCCATGTGCTAGCAGAGGCCAGATGGAGCTGCTTCCCAGTCAGGGGAGCCAGGGCCCAAGGGAGCTGCCCACCTCACGGTCATCTCTGGGATCGCAGAGGTCCCTGGTCTTAGGAAGCCTTTTCTAACAGAGCCACCAGCAAATTCCAGGCTCCCCAGAGACGCAGTGCTGGAGCGGTCCATTAGGGGGGCCCTTGCCCTGGGAAATGGAATAAACAACCCCCGCCTCCCATGGATGAGTCATCCCCTCTCAGGGCCTCAGGCTCTTCGTAACCTAACAGGTCAGCCTCAGCCTTGCTGATCTCCAAGGACCCTTCACCTTCCAGCTCTGCTCACAGCCAAGGTGCTGCTGTCCCTGTTGCCAGATCCCAAGCCCCACTCCCGTGTGAGGATGAGCCAACCTGGCAGACCTGGAAGGGAAGTCTCAGACATTAACCCCTCCCTGCTGGGACTCTGTCCGGCTGACCCTAAGCCCTGCTCATCATTCCTCCTCCTGCTGCCCAGCGATGGGTGCTGTTGCCACAGTGTGAGGGGGGAGCACTGGATTGTGAGCCTGGAGATCAAGGTGACTGCCCCTTTCTGTGCCACCAGCTCACCCGTGGCCCTCTCCTGCTGGGCCACACAGTCAGACCTTAGGCACCTGTGATCTAACCTCTCCTGGCCTCGGTTTCCTCATTCGTATCACAGGCTTGGTAATGGTTCATATCTCACCAGGCTGTCATGAGGATGGAGGATGGACAGGAAAGCCTGGTCTGGAGTGAGCTCCCACCCAGTGTTAGCTGCTATAACCACAGGGCCTGGGGCACAGATGCAGGAGGAGAAGACACATGTTGTTGGAGGAAAACCGCGTCTCAGAGAGAGAGAACCTCAGGGGGAACAGCAGCAACCACAAACCCTTTCCTGGGAGGGGTTTCTCTGAACAGAGAGCCCTCACGGCCTTTGGCGTTTAGGCTCCATTCCTCCAGGAGAGAATAGTCCTTTTGCCCAAGCTCCACCACTGCCCAGCCAACATCCCTGGATGACAGCAGACCCAGGGACAGTCCTCACCTTGGGAACACCACCTCCAGCAGGACCAGGCTACCCCAAGGCAAACTACTGAGTCCTTTCATGGCCCTCATGGTTTGAGACTGAACGCCACTGTGTGGAGATTTTTGTCTCAACAGACTCACATTCTCCTAATAACCGGTGGTGGCAGACTACGGCAAGAGATATTCAGGATAACAAGGAGCACCTCTAGTCCTGTGCTAAGTTTACATACCAGGGAGCTGTTACTTTTTCTCTATTTCACAAATGATAGAACTGAGGCTCAGAGAGACCACATCATGGCATACAGTTAATAAGAGGGAAAATGGGGGCTTCCCTGGTGGCGCAGTGGTTGAGAGTCCGCCTGCAGATGCAGGAGACACGGGTTCGTGCCCCGGTCCGGGAGGATCCCACATGCCGTGGAGCGGCTGGGCCCGTGAGCCATGGCCGCTGAGCCTGCGCGTCCGGAGCCTGTGCTCCGCAATGGGAGAGGCCACAGCAGTGAGAGGCCCGCATACCGAAAAAAAAAAAAAAAAAAAAGAGGGAAAATGGGAATTTGAACCCAGGTCTCTCAATCCACAAAGCTGGGCCTCTTTTCACTTCTTTACACAGCACAGCTCTTACACCATCCCTAACACCATCACCATTCTACCTGGAAACCGAGATCGACTGCTTTCACCAAAATAAAATTTGATCTATTGCTAAATATTCATCACTACATCTTTACTTTCTGCCTTGGCCTTGAGAAATCCAGTCAGAAAGGTTTGGTTCCTATTTTTCATGCCCATTCTACAATTGTGCATAGATGCAGGCTTGCACGTGTTCAACCAAGTGCAGGACTTCTGAGCAGAGACTGTGAGCTGAATCTAGGACTGTGCATCATCCAGTCAACCCTCAAATGTTATCTTCTTCAGTTACAGAGAACTTGAGCCCACCTTAATTATTGAAGAGGTTTTAAGTTGTTCAGACTATGAATAAAAATAGGTAGCCTGATTGCATTACAGGTGTGGAGCATGCTAAAAATATACATATACCCCAACTTGATCTAGTTACGGAAAACTCTGGGGCTATAACTGTATTTTCAAAACAAACAACATGCAAAGCTCAAATACACTGTTTTCCCAAAACAGAAGCAATGGTCTGCTGCGTAGCTGGCCTGCCATTATATGTTTTGGACTTCATATTTTAATGAAACAAGGATGTCAACAAGGATGTCAAAGTACAGTTATGAGTCAGCCATCCTTCCAGACAATTACACTCTACCAAGGTTTATTCATCTGGTCAAAATACAAAGTATTTACATGATAGGAAAAAACCTACCTACCCAAAACAAAAATGCTTCTGGGTGGAAAAAGGCAATCAAGAATAATGTAAGTCGAGTATATGTCAGATGTGCAGTTACCATACTTTCCCCCTTATGACCTTTCCTCTCTACAGAACACTGGCCAGAGACAAATGGTACTTGGGTGGTCTGCCTTATGCACGTAATGCTAGCACATCCTTGGCACGCATTTCCATCAGCACTGCAGCACCACTGCAGCTCACACTGACCCTAAAATCAGCACATCATCTCATACATCTTTTCCACCTCTTTCATTTCATCGGCACTGTCAGGCACCCGATGATCCAAGGAAGCTGCCCACCAGAGTCATTTCTGATGCCCACAGCTTAGGCTAGACAGATGGAACAAAACACAGACCTCAGTCCTCCACCATGAGTCTCCTGAGATTTAGAAGCTTCATTTACATCCACCAGGTTAGAAGAGGCACCTCACACAGCTTGGAATCCAGCACAACTAGACTTCTACATGGTCCCCTTCCTTCCAGCCCCTCACCTCCCCAACACACCAAAAGTCCTTTGTTGAGGCCATAAAGCCCCCCAACAGCCCGCCCATCAGGTTTTAGGAATCAAGAGGTCTATCTGTCTGACCTTGCCAGGTGATGGAGATGGGAACCGAATGCTGGTGGGATCGAAGGCAGAGGTGACCCATCAAATTTAAACACATCTCCCCCTTCAGCGGATGGCTGAGGCAGGAGGGGGACAGCTTTAGCGACGGAGGAAGCCCAAGGCTCCTCTGACTAGAAAGTTGCCCGGCGTGACCTCAGACTGCTTACTCAGAGGCACAGGCCGGCTGAAGAAGGGCTTTTCCTGTGACAGGCACCACCAGAGTTTAAAATCCCCTTTGCGTGCTGGGAAAACACACACACACACATACACACACACACGCTCTAGCAGGAAGTGCTGCCCAGTATCCACTCCAGAGCGCCTCTGCCTGAGTCCAGTTCACTCACAACAGCCAGGTGCACTGTGACACTGGCCCCTGAAGCCCTGGTCATGGCAGCTCAGGTGCCTAAGAAGACTGGAGGAAGGCAGGGAAAGGACTTTACCTCTCACTTGTAGCCCCAATGAAGGCTCAAACTTGTCTTCCCTGCTAAAAGATGGCTGGCCTCTGTCTGGGCTGAATTCCAGTGGCCAGGCTGCCCAGACCCAGCCCCCTGCACAGAGAGGGGAAGGTGTTGTTCCTCTGACAATAGCCTGGACAAACAGCCCTTCCCAGTGCCATGTAGTGAGCTGCACCCAGGGTTGGGAGGAGGACATGCCTTGTGACTGTCCTTAGACTTCTGGATGAACCCTTTGTCCCCTGGTTTGTGAGGGCAGACGTCCCTGCCCTCTATCCCAGGACTGGGGGAGTACCAAGGCAGTGATCTGAGCCCTCAGCCCTGTAGGCTACTCAAGATCCGGGCTGGAAGAAATTTACAGTGGGGAAGGAAAATTTTAAAGCCCAAGAGATCCCCGTGCCCCCAGGACCCATCCGCCCCATCTCTGCTCTGTCTGCCCCAACTCACCCCAGGGAGGGGCTCCTGGGTGTGGAAGTGGGTCTGGCCCCGAGGCTCCGGGGGCTCTTGCAGCTGCTGCCGCCGCCGCCGCTTTTCCGTTGCCGAGCTCTCAGTCCATCTCGGTGCAGTGCCGGCTTCCACCGCCGCACCGAGCACGGGAGAACAAGGGCGGTCCCCGGATTGGGTGTGTGCTGCCCGGCGGCCCCGGGCCCGCCTCCCCGCCGCGGCCGCCTCTTCAGCACCGCGGACAGCGGCCAGCCCGCGCGCTCTGAGCACAGTCAAGCAGAGACCCCGCTCCGCCCGCCGGTCGGTCAGCCTGAGCGCAGCAGGAGAGCGGCGCGGCGCGTCCTCATTCCTCCAGCCTCCTCCCCACCAGCCTTAGGAGGCCACCTCTGCAGCCCCAGGCCCCGCTCCAAGAGCGAAGGGCGCCCCGCGAGGCCACCCGTCAGTCCCCGGAGAACTGGACGCGCCTCTTCCAGCCCCGTCCCGAGCAGGGATTAGCTCTGCTCCAGCCCAGCGGTCTAGACAAAGGCTAGCTCTCCGTGGCGGGACGCAGGCGGGCGGCGGAAAGCGCAGCTCAGCCTCTTAAAATGCGCGAGCACATGGCCCGGAACCCGAGCCGGCACTGAGGGCGCTATCCGGGCCCGATCGAGGCCAAAGAAGGCTGGCCCTTCACCTGGCTCGGGGTGTGTGTGTGGGGGAGCCTTGGCTCAAGCCCTCATTTCTCCACTGTCATATACCCTGGGGTTGCAAGGAGTTAACCAATTAGAGCCTGTTTCAGAACCTGGGGAGGGAGGGCTGTTGGGGTCCCATCCCACCTGGAATCCAATTCCCCCCACCCCCCGACATCCTTGGTGCCAGAATGTCAATCAACCAACAGATGGGGCTGCCTGGAGCTTGGTGACATCACACAGAACCGCTTCCACGTTTTTTCATTTCTGTTCAAATCCCTCCCACTGCTCCTCTCCCCCAGCCAGGAAAGTCCCAGACTTCGATGGGGGAGCCCTGGCTCTGACTTTGCCTCTGCCACAGACCAGAAACATCACCACCATGCGGCCACCCTCACCTCTGCCTTCAGTGAGCCTCAGCTTCCCTATGGGACGTGGGGGTGGTGTGGGGTTCCTTCTGGTTCCAAGTCTGAGATAACTGGGCCTGTCTGGCCAAGCAGAGGGGACGCCACAGATTGGACAGTCACCCCAGGCCCTGCCCACTTCATGGCCTCCCTCAGGCCTTTCTGGAGTCCAAGATGAGGTGACCCTTTTCTTCATTGTACAAAACTGGAAACTCCTGCCTTAATTGTTTTTATTTTGTTATTATTTTGCTAGGGGTTTCTTCTATATATATATATATAAATTTATTTATTTTATTATTTATTTATTTAGGCTGTGTTGGGTCTTTTGTTGCACACGGGCTTTCTCTAGTTGCGGTGAGCATGGACTACTCTTCATTGTGGTGGGCGGGCTTCTCATTGTGGTGGCTTCTCTTGTTGCAGAGCACAGGCTCTAGGTGCGTGGGCTTCAGTAGTTGTGGCACGCGGGCTCAGTAGTTGTGGCTCACAGGTTCTAGAGCACAGGCTCAGCGGCCATGGCTCACGGGCCTAGTTGCTCCGCGGCATGTGGGATCTTCCCAGACCAGGGCTTGAACCCGTGTCCCCTGCATTAGTAGGCAGATTCTCAACCAGTGTGCCACCAGGGAAGCCCATAGTCAAAGGTATTTTGATAAGGGTGCCAAGACCACTCAAAAAATCCTGATTTAAAAATTGATAATAGGGGCTTCCCTGGCGGTCCACTGGGTAAGACTCTGCGCTTCCAGTGCAGGGGACACAAGTTTGCTCCCTGGTCATGGAACTATGATCCCATGTGCTGTGTTGTGTGGCCAAAAAATAAAAAACATGCCAAAAAAAGAAAAAAAGCAGCTAGAAGAAAAAAGATATAGTATTTTCAAAGGAGCAATAAGACCGATTACTGTCTTTTTACTATAAAATATAGAAGAAAGAAGACAACAGGAACTTTAAAGCTTAAAAAAAGTGGGAGGGAGGGAGAAGGGAGGGAAGGATGGAAGGAAGCAAGGAAGGAAGGAGGGAAGGAAGGAATCTAGAATTCTATGCTCAGTGAAAAGATGCTTCAAAAATTAAGATGAGATAAAGATGTTTTCAGGAAAAATAAAAAACAAAAAGCAAAGAATTCTCCAGCAGCCAAGAAATACTAAAGGAGTTCTTTAGATTGAAGAAAATGGTCCCAAATGGAAGCAAAGAAATGCAGAAAGGCATAAAGAACATCAGAACTGTTTTTTAAAATGTACTTATTTATGAATAAATATTGTTTAAAACAACAATAACAGGACTTCCCTCGCGGCGCAGTGGTTGAGAATCCGCCTGCCAATGCAGGGGACACAGGCTCGAGCCCTGGTCTGGGAAGATCCCACATGCCTCGGAGCAACTAAGCCTGTGCGCCACAACCACTGAGCCCGTGTGCCACAACTACTGAAGCCCGCGCGCTCTAGGGCCTGTGTGCTGCAACTACTGAGCCTGAGTGCTGCAACTACCAAAGCCCATGTGCCTAGAGCCCATGCTCTGCAACAAGAGACGCCACCGCAATGAGAAGCCTGTGCACCGCAACAAAGAGTAGCCCCTGTTTGCTGCAACTAGAGAGCCCGCGCACAGCAACAAAAACCCAACGCAGCCAAAAATAAATTAATTTAAAAAGAATAACAATTTTGGAATTTATAATGTATGTGAGTAAAATATATAAACAATAATATGAGGCGGGTGCTACCTGATGGGGCTCCCTCCTGGGTGCAAGCCTGCACATCCTTCCCGGCAAGGTCGCTGAGCGGTGCGGCCAGGCCCAGTGTTGTATCTCCTTTACCTTACCTGCTATTTGCCTGCCCTCACAGAAGCGCCCTGGGCTTCTAATGTGAGGAAAAGCATGGAATGACAGGTGTGGGAAAGAGCAAACACTAAATTACTGTCAGAAAAATAAACGGAGTCGCACAGCAGTTTGGTGACTTACGGGGACAATTAGTCACCACCCCATGGTGTTGCTGGGGACAGCATGGCAGCAGACTCGTTAGGCCCGAGAGGAAGAAGAGGCTTTGCAAACATTTTTATCCCTGGGCTTGCAAGTAGATGTCTGCAGGAAGCAACTGCAGGAAGGTTTATAACCTCAGTTTCTTCAGTAAACAATATTGCAGATAGTGGATGAAAAAAATACTTGTATTCATAAACTATTTCTTATCATGCAAACCATGGTGATTGAAGCTTCTGTACGTGGTTCTTAAACACTTAGTTTCTTGCTGTTTTGATAAATGCTTATGGATTTTTTTTTAATCGTCAGCCCTCTGACTCATTTGCTGTACTTTGGTGATATCTATCTATATACCCATTGACTTGGGGACAGAGTAGGAGGCTAGCTGGGTTCTGAATTGAACCATTTACTGCAAAGGCTCCTGAAATCCCCACTGACCTGCAACCAGCCCTGGGAGATGACTGTGACCCTCTCCGTCTCGCTGCTCTGGGCTAGCTAAGGCTCTCTGCCATTCCATACGTTTTTCTCTATCCACAAAGTAGAATTAAAACTGACAACATATTTCACAAGACTGTGGAACAGATTTCGTAAAGACACAGGACTGATTGTATGTAGAATCCCCCAATATACGTAAGCTCTCGTAACACGCATAAGGGCAGTATTTGGAACAGGGATCATACTGGCCTTGACTGTCAAAGTCCTTCCAAGCAATGGAATTTGAAAACCAATTATCAGATCCTATTCCCTTTAGTTTCAGGGTAGCCATGTGATGCAATGAGGCAAGCACAGAGATAACAGAAGAAACACCCCTTAACTGGTTTTTAAATGGCTTATCCAAAAGTTTATCGGTCTTGAAAAGACCCTTAACCGCATTTGCCAGTGGATTCTCAGAAAGTTACTACATCCCAAACAAAACAAAAACAAAAACAAAAAAAATTTAACCTATCAAGTCTTCCCCCAATTCTCTCCCTCTCTCTTTGGTAAAAATGGACTTTGCTGCATCCCTTCAGGGTTGCTTTTTGCATTTTGCCTGGAATCTTGCTATTTTATATTGCCTGAAGCTATAGGCACACAGGTTATGAGAACAAGCAGCAGTGGAAACTGAAGGAACCCCCCCCCCCTGCCAACACACACACTCTCCAAATCCAGCTCCCAAACTGAGATCTTGAATTCTCAGGACTAACAGGGGGCCTCTGGCTTTATTCTTTCCTTTCTCCCTCCAAATCCATCCACACGGATCACGTGTGTGTGCAAACTAGACAAGTAGCCAAAACCTCTAAAAAGCGGGTGACACCATTTCAAGTTGTCAAATCTTTTCTATCCCTTCCTTTTCTCTCTCTCTAAAAAGGGGGGTGGGGTGTCAACAACAGTGTCATGTGGGGCTACATAACCAAAGTCTTTCCTGACCCAGGAATGCCTGCAGGCTGAGGCTGAAACTTGAGAACAAGCCCTGTGTGTCACCCAGCCAACCTCTGCCTCCAGCCCAAGGAGCCCACAGCCAATGGACAAAAACAACATTGGCTACAACAAAACTACATGTCTGTCAACCCCAGGGGCCCGATCACCTGGGAACAGGGAGACAGAGTCACCCTCACCACTCTGTTTCTTTCAGATGACAGCCAGTGTCGCCATGTATGGAGAGGTGCACAAGAAACACGCGATCTCACCGAGATTCACATCCCTCCTACCCCCAAACAACGTGGCACAAAAGCAAATTAAGCTACACTCTAAAATGGGAACACAGTTTCCACTGGAGGAGGAGGCAAAGCTGTTACAGAGAAAGAATCTCAAGGAGAGAAAATGTCACTCTGCCTTGGGCTCTTGGGGCCAGAACCGAGGTCTGTCCCACCTTCCAGTCCTTGGGGCTGCCTCCCGGAAGGGCTGCACCCAAACCACCTCCATTCACACCATATCTCTCCCCTGAGGGTCTGTTCTATGTGGTGAATTCCCCAGAGCAGCACTGGGTTGTCTCAGGGCTCTTTCACTATTTTTTCCTCACTTTTGTGTGCTCTGTAGGCTGACTTTTTCCTCTCTGCCATTATCTGAGCTGAGTTGGTAGGGTCAATGGAAAGGTAACCTCATTCACCTGTGTTAGCTACTGGCCCCTGGAAACAGTGGAAGATGTGCAATCTGGAAAGAGGATGGGCCAGATCATTTCTAAGAGAGGGCCGACCTCACTGCCCAGAAATCCAGGCTTTTGCGTCTGCAGAGGATGTGGTCCCCACCTGCTTGCCAGACTCAGGGCCTCCCACTCTGGTCAGAGATGGGCTTCCTCCAGAACCTCTCCCTGCAATCTCCAGGATGCACCTCAGAGATGGCACAGTAAACCCTCCAAGAGCCTCCTTTCATGTTAAAAAACAATGCAGCTCTTTCAAGAGGCTGCAACAATCAGAAGCTAATGTGTCACCACTCAACACCAGGAGCACACCCTTCACGTTCGCTTTTCTTTTATGGCGCAGACTCAGAGATGGTCAGCAGACAGTTCCATACCCGTAAATGCGCTGACGCCAAGCCATTTTTTCGCCCTTTCATGATATTGCATGTAGATTCATCCAAAGCTATTAAGAATTAATTACTCACCCTCCAAGAAGCCTTAAATCAAAAGTCAACATTTACAACTTATTAATTACCATGGTCCCTGGCATTAGAGACTCATTATACTGGAGCTGCAGTGCTAATCTAATTTTACATGAAAGGGGACGTGTAATTGCAGGAGCTCTGCAAGTCTGAGCCACAGCAAAATCATTTTATGCTCCCCTTTGAGTCTGTCAGAGTCAATCATACCAAAGGCCTTGGCTGGTTTGTCAGCCACCCCAGAGCACATTCGACCTTCGGACAGAGGGCCCCCCAAGTGAAAGGGGCGGAATGTGGCCTAGAGGCCAGGGCCCGGCTCTGAGCACACCATCCACCACCTGCTCACCATGCTGCACAGGGCTGGGGGCTCCCTACTGAAGGTGGTCCTTGGAGGAAAAGGCTCCCTGGGAACTGGGTGGGATTCTGCACCTTGTGCCTCGGCAGCGATTTCAGAGGGATTGACGAGGCACTGGGGAAACAGAGGATCGAAGGGCCCGGCGTCACTCCTTTCGCTCTCTTTTCCTAACCTGCAGGATGCTTTGTGGCTGATCAAACTGTCCCCACTATCACCATCACCACTGTCACCTGTATTGGTGCCACACGGGCCACACATGGTGCTGACACTGTACACAGACCGACAACAGCCCGATTCTTCAAATAAAGGCGTTCCTTTAGTTCCAGGGAAGCCTCTCCACTGTATCTTTCTCTCCTAACACTGTCTGGCACAGAGAGATGTGCAGTAAGGATTTATTGTATAATAACTTAAAATATAATAACCTCCATAAAATTTAGCATGAAAGCAAGTTTTCTTATTCAGCAATATTAAGCACTAATATGTGGAAGTCACTGGCTGCTCCAGATCTATGATCAAAACTATTCAAAGGGACTTCCCTGGTGGCACAATGATTAAGAATCTGCCCACCAAGGCAGGGGACACAGGTTCAAGCCCTGGTCCGGGAAGATCCCCCATTCCATGGAGCAACTAAGCCCGTGCGTCACAACTACTGATCCTGTGCTCTAGAGCCCGCGAGCCACAACTACTGAGCCCGCATGCCACAACTACTGAAGCCCGCGTGCCTAGAGCCACTGCTCCACAACAAGAGAAGCCACCGCAATGAGAAGGTCGCGCACCGCAATGAAGAGTAGCCCCCGCTCACCGCAACTAGAGAAAGCCCGCGTGCAGCAACGAAGACCCAATGCAGCCAAAAATAAATAAATAAAACATTTTAAAAAAAACAACTTAAGCTGATTCTAGAATTTACATAGAAGGGGAAAATCCCAATAAATTTTTGAAATTAAAGAACGAGGAAGGATTTATCCTATCAGCTGTCAAACTAGACTATAAAGCTACAGGGAGTAAATTGTGGGATACGGGTGCAGGAATTGACAAAGAGATCAGTGGAGACCAGAGTGTTCAGAAACAGAATAAATTCTGTTGAGAACATTAGATATATTTTTGGAAAACAAAATTAGATGCCTACCTCACACCTAGCACAAAAACAAATTCCAGAGGACATAATTTAAAACACGCTTGCTAACAGTTCCTTCTTTCCCAAGTGATTCGAATGGCACCTTTATCACTAAGTGAATTCCCATAGGTACATAAATCTATTTCTGGAGACAGCATTCCAGTTTTTAGAATGAAAACCAAGGCTTTTCATCTACAGCATTTAAATAGGCAACCACAGACCCGAATTCTAAAAATGCTGTCCCTGCTTCTGAGGCAGCTTCATGGGAGGAAATAGTCATTCTGCAGATATCACACTCTGAGGATCACTTTCAATTAACGCAGTCCTGAGTGATTATGGTGGTCATTGCTCAGACAGAGTTATCCGCTCTATCACTGCCTGGCTGACCCAAGTAGGCAGGGCTCTGGGAAGCTTCTGGGCCCCAGGGGCAATGTTGGTAAGGAACACCAGGTTGAGAAAAGGCACATTTTACATCAAGGTGCCACGGTTTTTCTATATATTTCCAAAAATAACGAATCTCCATAAATAGCATTCTTTTCCAAATATTCCCAAAGGCAAAGATTTTACATGATCAGTCATATTTTGGGAGCTACAGTATTAGCAGTACTGCAGAGTTATTCGTTTACCTTCAGATGGAAATATGATCTCTGAACAAGCCTCCCTGCCACTGAGATGTGGTATGTCAGGCCCCAGGGGAATGAAAAGAGGCAGAACCTGTATCTACAGTGAGCTGCCTTCAGTGGTCCACCCCCCATACCAGGGGTACTGATGAATACGACCTGTACACAGGTCCCCTGTTCTTTAAAGCAAAGAGGACATGTAAGACGCTGTAATGCCTGAGAAAACAAGCAATCATTTTGAAAATGCAAAATGAGTGTGTTCACCAAGAAAACCTGTGTTCAACACTTCCTCAGGTTGTCCTGGGTGGCTGACTCAGCCTCTCCGAGCCTGGACTCTCTCACACTTCTTGTGGTGGTATAAAATGGCGCAATCACTTTAGAAGACAATTTGGCAGTTGCTTAAAAAGTTAAACATTGGGACTTCCCTGGTGGTCCAGTGGTAAAGAATCCGCCTTCCAATGCAGGGGGACGTGGGCTCGATCCCTGGTCAGGGAACTAAGATCCCACTTGCCGCAGGGCAACTAAGCCTGCCGCAACTACTGAGCCCACGTGCCTCAACCAAAGAGCCCACATGCCACAATCTACAGAGTCCACACACCATGGAGCCCTTGCGCCACGACTGGAGAGAGAAAAAAAAAACCGCACGCCACAACTAGAGAGAAGTCTGTGCTGCAGTGAAAAATCCTGCAACTAAGACCTGACGCAGCCAGCAAAATAAAATAAATTAAAAAAAAATTTTAACTTAAAAAGTTAAACACCCGTCTACCCCATGACCCATGCATTCCACCCCTAGCTATTTACCTGTGAGAAAAGAAAGCACATGTCCATGCAAACGCTTGGATGTAAATGTTCATAGCAGCTCTATCTGCAATAGCCAAAACCCAGCAACACCCCAAATGTCCATCAACAGGCAACAGATAAACTGTGGCACATCCCATGATAGAATACCATGAAAGGAAAAAACTAGTGATGTGTACAGAGCATGAGGGGATTTCAAAACAGTTATACTGGGTGAAAGAAGTCAAATGGAAAGGAAATACACTGGACAAGCCCACTTGTGTACAATTCCAGAAAATGCAAACTCTGTTGTTCCTGAAAGCAGGTTAGTGTGGCCTAGGGAGGTAGAGGTGAGAAGAGCTCAAGAGGATTTACAAAAAGGCACAGGGGTGATGGATACTGTCCCTAATCTTGACTGTGGTGGTGGTTTCACAGGTACATACATATGCCAACACTTATCAATTTGTATACTTTAAATATAGGCAGTTTACTGCATGTCAATTATGCTCAGTAACAATGTTTAAAACACACACACACACACACAAACACTGAAGACAAAAAAGAACGGTTGTCGGTCAAACCATGATGCTGTACACCTTAAACTTATACAGTGCTGTATGTCAATGATATCTCAATAAAACTAGAAGAAAAAATAAAATAAACGAATGTGTCAAATCAACACATTGTATACCTTAAACTTACACAATGTTATATGTTAATTATATCTCAATTTTTAAAAAGGAAAGCTAATTTTTAAAAAGTGAGGGACTTCCTTGGTGGTCCAGTGGCTAAGACCCTGTGCTCCCAATGCAGAGGGCCTGGGTTCAATCCCTGGTCAGGGAGCTAGATCCCACATGCCGCAACTAAGAGTTCTCATGCTGTAGCTAAATATCCCTCACGCCACAACGAAGATCCAGCATGCTGCAACTAAGACGCAGTGCAGCCAAATAAATGAATAAATAAATAAATAAATATTTTTAAAAAGAGAGAGAGAGAGGCTGTCCATTGAGAAACCCTGTGCTCCACACCCTCCAGCTGGGGCAGCTACTGCAAGCCACCAAGGCCACGAGACCTGTCACCTCCGTGTGGTCAGACCTCCCACATGCCCAGGTGTCCCCTGGACTCCACCTTCCCTCACTGGGCAGACCCTGAGCCCCCCATCAGCCCACACAAGGCCAGTGTACCAGCCACGTTGGTCATGGCCACACATGGCCAACATTCACGTTCCCCAGGGAATCCCCACCCCAACCAGCCAGGACTGATCGTTGTGTGAGACAGAGGTGTTCTTTAGATAGAATTCAATTTGTGATTGCAGATTACCTTCTTTAGCTGCTTTTAGGCAAAGAGACACCAGCACTACGGCCAATAAAAATCCCACTCACATGCTCTATTTCCTGCTCCCTGAGGTTCAATGCAGTAAAACCGAGGCTGTTCTAAGAAGGCAGGCGCGTACCTGGGCGCTGGAGAAGCTGCAATAACTCTTTCATGCTCCAGGGCCAGATTCTAAGCAAAGCTCCCTGTTCCTGGATGCCCCCACCAGATAACAAACAAAACGATCCTTGCCTGTTTTTGCTCTTCACTGTGTTCTCATCCAGGGGATGCAGCAAGGCACAGCTTTGAAGCTGCAAAAGTCTACATTTGAATTTCGGCACCGCTGTTCATTCACTCATTCATTTCCTGAGCACCTGCTGTGTTGCAGGCCCTGCACTGTGCACGCTGCTCGGAGCCGACAGTCTAGTTAAGCGGACAGATGTTGATCAAAGCATCACCACTTTCTAACAGTGATCTCGGGCAAGGCGCTGAGATTGTCCCTGTGTCTGTGCCTTCCTCTCAGCGGACTGTTCACGACTCACTGAGCCGGTGCCTTAGCCGTGCCTGCACCAGACCCAGACCGCCCAGGGTCACCCTCAGCAGCTGGGTGCGGGGAAAGGAAATGGGGTATGTTCCTTAATGGGTCTCCTTCCCTCCAAGTGGGCCCAGTCAGAATGCTTCAACCCACTTGCAGACAGGCATCTTACACAAAGAAACCAAGAGTTAGTGTGTGTGGGAAGTGCAGGCTCCAGTGGAGAGGTGGACGGTGGGTACCCTGGCCAAGAGACCCCCCAGGAGCCGCCTCTCCACACCCACAACTCAAGTTGGGGTCTCAGCCCGAGGACAATTGACTCAGTGTGTGGCAGGGACCACGGCATTAACTAAACACAGGAAGCATGGAAGGCAGCGGGTAGGGGGTGAGGGAGAGTGGGGCACTGTTTTCCATTATTAGCACTATTTTCACTCTTCCTTTCCTATGTGTATGTATTAGTGGGACAAAAAAAAATCCATTTTTAATATTAAAATAAAATTGGTACATGGCATTTACCTTGGGGCTGCTTGAAATGTGGTGATGTGACAGAAGTTAGATCCATAGATACAAAAGGGATTACATTAAAAGGGTTTAACGGTATTTTAGTGGCCTGGGTGCACTGCAGCGGAATGTGGAAAATGGCAGTCACAACCCTGTGGCATTTGTCCCCATCTCACAACCGATGGGGTCGTTACGCGGTAGGGGCTGAGCTGAGGAAAACGCACTGATGAGAGTTTCAGCAGCTATGCCACCCACTGATGACTGAATGTGTCCCCAGGACCAGCTAATGGATAATCACATGGCCATTTTCTGAGAGGAGATGGATCATTGAGCCATGCTTACTGCCAAAGCACTGGCACTGGAATCCAGAAAAAATGATACTGGGCGACTCACAGTTTTTAAATAACACTAAATAACCGCAACTTTCTGCTCACCGTGAGTGGCCGTGAGCCCCATAAGGACTGAGTGCTCAGCCTGAGCCATCATTCAGTTCAGGCACCTTCATTTGGTTTTACATAGACTGCACACAGATTAACGGTCTTTGCTTCGTATTAAATGAGAATCTGACCGGCACACGTGAAATACACATGTAAGAGGAAAAATCATGAGCCAAGGGATACTGAAGAGCAAGAGGCACGTCTGAAGCGTGGGGATGAGCTGGATTCTGTGTAACAGAGGAGCTGGGCGGGAACGCGAGGCGGATAAGGAGCAAAGGGCAGGACTGCGCAGGGGTGCCAGGGCAGGGCACCCGACCACCAATGGGGTCACGGTCCTTCTTCCTTAGGGCCCCCAACCCCCAAGCACAACACTGAACCCTCCTCTGCCCGCTCGGCTCTATTGCTACTTCATTTGGAAAGGAAACTGGATACGCTTTTTTTAAAAAAGTGCTGCCTGTCTTTCCGCAGCTCTCCCAGGAAAGGGCAGTATGTGCGTTCCCGTTACTTGGAGTCACATCTGTCCAGCTCCCACAGCAACAAGTGCAGCCCTGGAAGCGCTGGGAGGCCCAGGCAGCTGAGGCAGGAAGGTGGCAGAGCTGGCTGGGACCACCTTTTGGAAGCATCTGTCAAACGTCTGTGGGATGTGCTGGTGGCGGGCACAGAGAGCGAGTAGAAGGTCATGCTGGCCCTCAGAGAACCCACAAGCCAGACCACCAAGTGGCTATGCATGCACTCCATGTGAAAAAGTCTGATCATGTGCCCCCAGTATATGAATAATTATTTCTAGATTATACACATGCTGTGCTACTGCTACTTGACTTATGCTTTATGATCACGTGCCCTCTGGGTGAGGGGCCGGCACTCATCCCCTTCTTGGAAACAACAAGGCTAGAGGAGAGTGGAATCAAGAGCCACAATACCATCGCACCCCTACCCAATGCAACTTTTCCTAGGAAGGTACTAGAGAAGAGAGGGAGCTACATGCATGACATGGTCCATGGGGCGTTACATTTGTAACAGGCCACAACAGGAAGCCGCCTGAGCATCCAGCCAAAGGACGACAGGTTAAGAAAACTGGGGCCACAGGCTCTCCACAGAACAGAAGCCAAACATAAAAAGTGACAAGCGAGGCTGCAGAACATTCGCCCGGAATACTGATGCTGTAAAGCCGAGTGGAAGGTGAGCTCTCCGCTGTGTGTGGGTGTGTGCGGTGTGAGCGGGGAAGGAATGGCAATGGCTGGATCATGGCAATGTTTTCATTTCTTCTTTTAAATTGCCTTTGCTATCACTGTTAATGTTTTAATAGCATAGAAAGTCAAGTTTAAGTAAGAGCGGTGGATGCTTTTTCTCATCGGTTCCCTCTTCCTCCCTCTCCTCCAAAAGACAGTATGGATCTCCTCCCACAGCTTCCCCAGTTTCCAGACTGATGAGTGTGTCTGCGAACCAGCCTGGCTCCACTGATGGGGCCTTCTGTCTTCCTGCTCATGAGGCTGTGGTCATCACTCTCCGCGACAGCTCCATGCCCTCCTTCAGAAGAAGGGCCACGTGGGCTCTCACTGTAGGTGCCACGGCGTTTTTCTCCTGCATTTGGTTATCAGTTGATGGCCTTGAGCTGTGATCGCAACTGGGAGACCCTGAGCCCAATGCAACGGGGGCATTTCTGCACATATGGAAGAGCAGCAGCACTTCTGGATAAGTTATGGCAAAGGCTCACAGGAGGGTATTTGTGGGCGTACCTTAACCACACCGTGCATTTTCTGCTAAGGGAGTGTTAACTGGAACAACCTTTATAACTCGCCAACAGTATCAAAATGGAAAGCACACACTTGACCCAGTAACCCTTTCTCTAAGAATTTACTGTTAGGAAATAATCACAGCAGGGCAAAAAAAAAAAAAAAGAGGAAGAAGAGGAAAGAGGAGGAGAAGAAGGAGAAGGAGGAGGAGGAGGAGGAGGGGGAGGGGGAGGGGGAGGGGGAGAGGGAGAGGGAGAGGGAGAGGAAGAAGAAGAAGAAGAAGAGGAAGAAGAAGAAGAAGAAAGAAAGAAAAAAATGAGCACAGAAATGCTTGTCCAGTGCTTTTCTAGATAATAGGGAAACACTGCAAGCAACCTGAATGGCTAAAAAATGTTTCATTAAATTATGCTATATCCATTTGATGGAATATCATGCACCATTAAAATGACATTATAATTAGATACTCAAACAGGTGATTAACATTAAAGAATTATTATTTCAGGTGGATAGTGGTCTCAAATTGATGCTTTTAAAAGGGCCCTTGTGGGCTTCCCTGGTGGCGCAGTGGTTGAGAATCCGCCTGCCAATGCAGGGGATACGGGTTCGTGCCCCGGTCTGGGAAGATCCCACATGCCGCGGAGCGGCTGGGCCCGTGAGCCATGGCCGCTGGGCCTGCGCATCCGGAGCCTGTGCCCCGCAACGGGAGAGGCCACAACAGTGAGAGGCCCGCATACCACAAAAAAAAATAAAAAATAAAATAAAAGGGCCCTTGTTTTTTAGAGATACGCATAAAATGTTTGCAGATGGGGTTCGGTTTAAAATAATGGTGGGGGAAGCAGATTAGTGGTCACCAGGAGCAGGAGGGTGGGAATAGGGAGTGGCTGCTAATGGGCACGGGGTTTCCTTTGGGGTGATGAAAATGTTCTAGAACTAGACAGAGGTGATGGTTGCACAACATCATGAATGTGCTAAATGTCACTAATGGTGAATTTATGTTATGTGTATTTACCACAATAAAAAAATAATAATGGGGGAACCAGATGACGGAGTGGGATGAAATAAGATTGGCCATAAATTGATAATTGTTGAAAGGCAAGTAATAAGAACATGGGACTCTACATGTGTACAAGTATGTTATATATACATGTATGTAGCTCATTAGAAAGTCTCCATAATAAAAAGTGATGCCACAGATGCATATTTATTGGCATGGAATGCCCACCGCATGTTGAATTTAATGAGCCAGTTACAAAACTGCATATTGGGAATTTTCCCAGTGGTGTGAAATTACATATCTAGATCCAAATGCATATATGCACATAAAGAAATGTTTGGAATGCTGTTCTGTAAAGGTTTAACAATGATCATTTCTAGGTTAGTAGATCTGAGATTTTTCTCCCTTTGGTCCATTTTCCAGTATGGTTTGCAGTTTTCTTTTTCCATTCAGTCTTTTTACAAAACAATAAAGATTTTTTTCTTAAAAGGCAGAAATGTTTAAGAACACCCTTTTTACCTCCAGCATTCTCACAGAATGGTGCTGGAAAATGGCAGACTCCTAACAAAAACCACCTGGCTAGCTTGATACCTGGGTACTTGCTCAGTGGCAACGCCCTCTGCAGTGGACATCTCCCCATGGGGGGGCTGAGGGGGCCCACCTTCACAGCTGGACACCCCTGTCAATGATGACAACCCCAACAACGATCCCTGCAACTCTTTCTCCTGCACATGTTCATCTGGCCTCTCTCAGCCACCCTGCGAAGTCACCTGGGCCAGGACTGGGACTGTCCCTACTTCACAGACGAGGAAGTGAAAGCCGGCAGGCTGCCTACACCACACAGCTGAGCAGCCGAGGCAGGACCAGCCCAAGGGGACCCTTCCTTCTCCCAGGAGCCGCCCATTGTTGGGGGTCATGACCCAGGCGCTGGGGCCAGGGGCTGGCCCTCCACTCGGGAGACGAAGACCACTTACATGATCTTGCACAAGTGCAACTCAGACCGCTGCATTATCACACACAGTCAAACGTCTCCAGCCCCCACTCAGATCGCGTGAACATCAGCCGGAGGAGGGATAACTACAGTGACTGCTGCTGGACAGCCCACTGCGAAGGACACCTGCTCCCACTGTGGTGTCTCCGGCTGAGCTGCCTGGAGTCACACGAAGTTCCTCCTGACCTCTCACGCTCCTGGTAATGCCCTTTGGAAGGACGCTCTTCAAACTTGGCTCTGCAAGGACCCCCCACAATTTACCTGCGCCCAGAGCATACGGACCAAAGGAGCCACCAGGCCTGCCCAAAGCACCAGGCACCCACTCTTCACACTCATTGTCTCACTCATTCTCCCTCCCTCCCTCCCTCCCTCCATCCCTTCCTGCATCCACGCAACAGTTCTGCGTGTCGACTCTGAGATGAGCCCGGCCTGGGCAGCGGTATGACCAGGGAAGTCAGACGTTAAACAGATGAGAGTGCCGTGAATAATAACCACACAATGGCAAATGCTCAAAGGAGAGGCACCAGGGACCAGGAGGGCACCCACGGCCGGTGGGAAGCAGACCTGGGCTGGGGAGTCAGGAGGGGGTCCTGGAGAAAAGCCTTCATGACATAAGAACAGCCATCGAGTGTGGGAGACCCCACAGTGCACAGAGCTCACGCCGCTGTACATCTGCCCAGGGGCTCTTGTCGTTTCCCCTCTGCAGACAGGAACCTGAGGCCGGAGAGGACATCACTCAGCCGAAGAGAGGGAGAGCCAGACCTCACAACGGCCTCAAAGCCAGGCCTAACCAGTCACAGGTGTGCCTGGAGCCGGCAGGGCTGCCTCCGGGATGTCTGGGCTCGAGGGTTTCTGTGACCAAGTCCTGAAGGTGACACTTCTGGCTGCGCTCACAAAACGTCTATGAAGAGGAGTTCTCTGCGAACACAGCTGCCTCATCAGTGACAAGACGTCCCGAGGGCCAGTGTGACCTCCCCACTCCTGGTGCTTTAATGGAGATGAGGAAAGATGGGCTCACAGTAGTGGCTCTTCTCCCCAGGCAGCCAGAGGGCCCTGACTCAGGAGCCTCATTAAAACAGAAATTCCATTCCTCAAGAGAGGCTACCTCATCTCCGAGCAACCCAGTGTTTCCGACTGTCTTCCAGAGAAAAGAGAAATGTAAGGTGGGTGCCAGTGGGAGAGAAAAACCCACCGCTTTCATCTAAAACCAGAACTCGCCCACTGGAAGCCCAGCTTGCAGTCTCAGCCCTGGTCCCGCACCAACCCATTACAACCATTTCCTCCTGCTCTAGAGGGCGGTGTCCAAGGCCGACTCCTGCCTGGGAGGCTGCATTGGGTCCAGCTCTCTCGGCATGTGGCTACCTGCTGGCCCAGCTTTGCTCTAACCCGCTCTCACCTGGACTGAGGTGGCTCACAAGTGTGTGGTCTGTGCACACCAAACACATGGGGACGGGACAGAATATTCCTTCTGCCTCCAGGCACAGAGGGCCTGTGCATGGGCACAGCCTCAGTCTTTTCCGTGAGAGGAGAAGGGACCCAGGATGTGGTGGCCCCTAGAGAGCAATGCCAGCTAAACATGGTCAAGTGCAAACCCAGGCTGAGGTCTGGGAAGCCTTCCAGGGAGCTGTCCCCACTGGCTTCCTTTTGTGTGTGTGTTTGGGGGTGGGGGTGGGGGGAGATCATAAAAAGGGCCAGGCCCTGACCCTCGCCTTGGCCCGAGCCCTTGCCACCCTCAAGTCAGCCTCCATTTCAAAGCCAATCCCGATCTCAGGTGAAAGCTCTGCACCAATGGTTTTCAAACCTTTTGTACAGGTTTCTCTACAAACCTATCTGAAAGAGACCAGCAGACACAGGACAAGGGAAGCTACTGGGGCAGACACGGTGGGAGGAGGCCAGCCCGGAGCCCCACCCACCAGCACCCTCTCCTGAGCAGGGTGGCAGCTCGCCTGGCCCCAGGTGCAGGCATCACACCGAGGCCCTGCGTGGCTGGTGCTCTGTGCCCGGTGTGCTGTGTGTGGACAAGGCACCAGCCTCCACTGGGCCCAGCTCTTCCTATGCTCACAGGGCCTCCCTGGCAACCCCGCCCACCTGTGAGGGGCCTCTGAAGCTTCTGTGCTTCCGGTCCCTGCCTCCAGGGGATGTGTCTTATCCCCCAAGGATTCCCTTCCACAATCTGTGGTTGTTACACCAACCTTCCCGCCTGGCCTCCCTCAGGGCTGGGTCCTGGCCCTCCACAGCTCTCTGGCCTGGGCTGGGCACAGGAGAAGGTAGCCACAGAGCACGCGGAGCATGAATAGCCCATCCAGCTGCTGCTTGCCTTCACCTTCTCTTTCCTGAGCCAACTCCTGGGGGGTGGCAGTGAGGGACCACTCCACGGAGGTTGGAGGTGCTCAGGGAAGAGGTCACATCTCAGGGGGACCCAGAGGAGTGGGCAGGATTTCACACTCCCTCATTAAACACGTTCAGGTCGTCCCTCAGGTGTGGCCATGACCCCCACCCCGAGCTGCACCTGATGTGAGCAGGGCTGGGGACCTGCTCCAAGCTGCTCTGGGTTCCCTTGCCCAAGAATTTGAATCTGGGGCACAGAGACAGCAGCCACGAGGCCAAGCTCAGCCAGGGCAGGTCAGAGCTCCCGGGAGAACGAAGATATAGAGGAACAAAGCCAGTCCATAGAAGGAAAGGAAACAGAGGGGACATGGGAGAGTCCCTGTAGGGTACTGCATAAGCCCTCTTTCACTGAGGACACTCTGAGTGGGTTTTTGTTCCCTGACACCAACTGACCCTGAATAGAAGACCATGAAAAAAAGAAAAGAATTAGTAAACAGGTCCCTGTCTATAACAGTGTTTCCAGTACAGTGAGGAGACATCCCCACAGGCATGATACCACTGCAGGCAGACCTACTGTCAACTAAGGCAGCAGTCCCCAACCTTTTTGGCACCAGATAATCTGTATCTGCAGCCGCTCGCCAGCACTAGCATCACTGCCTCAGCTCCACCTCAGGTCATCAGGCATTAGATTCTCGCAAGAAGCATGCAAGCTAGATCCCTCGCATGAGTAGTTCACAGTAGGGTTTGCGCTCCTATTAGAATCTAATGCCACCACTGATCTGACAGGAGGCAGAGCTCAGGCAGTAATGCGAGTGATGGGGAGCGGCTATAAATACAGATGAAGCTTCACTCACTTGCCCGCCCGCCACTCACCGCCTGGTTCCTAACAGGCCACGGACCAGAACTGGACTAAGGAGACAGCTGAAGAGCCAGGGTTGGTGGGTGGTAATAACGACTGGTATCAGTCAGCTGTGCCACACAGTCCTTCTCCCAGGGCAGCCTGGAGCAGGTAGCCAGCCCTGCCCTGGTCCCTTCAGGTGTGGGTGTGTGGTGGGGACAGGGTCTGGGTTTTTTAATTATATTATTATTGTTGTTGCTGTTATTATTTACCCTCACCACCATCTCAGGATATAGGCATTATTCCTCCCTTTGAGGAGCAAAGAAATTAAGGCTTAGAGCGGTTGAGGGCCTCGTCCGAAGTCACACAATGGAAAAGACAAAAACTCTAATTCAAAAAGATGCATGCACCCCAATGTTCACAGCAGCACTATTTACAATAGCCAAGACATGGAAGCAACCTAAGTGTCCACTGACAGAGGAATGGATAAAGAAGATGTGGAATACATATGCAATGGAATATTACTCAGCCATGAAGAAGTGAAATAATGCCATTTGCAGCAACATGCATGGACCTAGAGATTATCATACTAAGTGAAGTAAGTCAGATGGAAAAAGACAAATATCGTATGATATCACTTATTTGTGTAATCTAAAAAAAAGACATAAATGAATTTATTTACAAAACAGAAATAGACATAGAAAACAATATTATGGTTACCAAAGGGCAAATGGGGGGGAGAGGGATAAATTAGGAGGTTGGGATTAGCAGATACACACTACTATATATAAAATAGATAAATAATAAGGGCCTACTGTACAGGACAGGGAACTACATTCAATATTTTGTAATAATATATAATGGAAAAGAATCTGAAATAGAACATATACGTCTATATATATACAGATATGTATAGATAGATACATATATATAACTGAATCACTTTGCTGTACAGCTGAAACTAACACAACATTGTAAATCAATTATACTTGAATAAAAACATTTTTTTTTTTAAGTTACACAATGGGCTTCCCTGGTGGTGCAGTGGTTGAGAGTCCGCCTGCCAATGCAGGGGACGCAGGTTCGTGCCCCGGTCCGGGAAGATTCCACATGACGCGGAGCTGCTGGGCCCGTGAGCCATGGCCGCTGAGCCTGTGCGTCCGGAGCCTGTGCTCCGCAACGTGAGAGACCCGCGTAACGCAAAAAAAAAAAAAGTTACACAATGACTCAAAGCAAAACCAGGATCCCAAATTTTGCACTGCTTTTACTAAGCCACGCCCCTTCACACCATCATGCAAATGAGACTCAGCAACTGCCCAGGGCGGCAGGGTTGTGGCGGGGAGGGGAACAGAGTCCCACCTTCCAGTTCCACAGCCCAGAATACCTAGCCTTGACCTTTCAAAGTTTACCTCCAAATCAAAGCTCAAGCTGGCAAAGTCAAGTCAGGAGGATCCCAGGAAGATATCCTAGCCCTGCTCACCTTGGGTTCAGGACACATGCTGTATTTTGGAACCAGTGACACAATGAGCTGCCAGCCCCACCTGCATCAGAGGCTGGCACTCATGCCCACAGATCCTCGAGTAGGTTAACATCTAAATGGCAACAAAGCATAAGCCTTCTGAATCTGGTAATTACAAAGGTAAGTGCTATAGTTACAAAGGTTAATTACAAAGGAAGCAGTTGGTAATCAGGATAATTGCCCTGCAGGAAAATGATGCTTAAAGCATTTTTTTAATATCTTTATTGGAGTATAATTGCTTTACAATGGTGTGTTAGTTTCTGCTTTATAACAAAGTCAATCAGCTATACATATACATATATCCCCCTATCTCCTCCCTCTTGCTTAAAGCATCTTAATGGTAAGAATGTACCAAATATAGACAAGTGACTTTTTTTTGTCTATTGTTTTGGTCAAATGACTCTGACCTACTCATCCTCTTATGAAGACCACTTCCAATACAAACATTTCAGAATGCCTATTTTTCTACTGAAATGGGGGGCCACCTCTGGGATGGCCGGCAGAGGGCCCTGTGGGAAGAGGTGAGGTCAGAACAAACACTGCCCTCGCTGCAAAAATCCAACTCAGTTTCTCTGAGAACTGAGCGTCAGTCTGCTGGAACTGTAATTTGAACTCGCTGGTGACCCAGTTACCCGGAGCCTCTTCAGCTAGCACCGATTTACACGAGTCCCTCGGGGGTAGCCGCTGCCATCTGTATGGGTCACAGGATCACATCTAAACCCAAACTGTCAACACCTCTTGCACAACAAAATACCATCCATCCTTTTGCTAAGTTCCTTTCTGGTGGCTCCTGCCTTTGCTAATGTGGACTCTTGAGAATTTACTCCAACTCATACCCCCCCACCCCCCACCCTGCAGCCTCCCTGGCAAGGCGGAGCCATCAGAGGTCTCCATCCTTCCAGGACCTCCTGCTCTGTGCCAAGGCCCGCTTCTTCGGGAAGGGCCAGAATTCTCTCCCAGCTGAGGGATGCTAACTTTCCCCTGGGTTCCTTCAGACTCTGAATAAAGCCCAGTCTTCTCTGCTGGAAGCACATGTGTGTCCCCCTTTCTCAGGCACTGCACCCCCTTTTCTAGTTCCCTCACACCCTCAAAGTCACCAGGGAGAATAAAGTTTCCTTTGAACAAACTTCAGTCCACTGCATTGTTAATTTTGCAGATGTGATAACAGTACCTTGAATTAAATATTAAATGTTTAAAAAAGGAATCCTTATCTTTTAAAGATGCATCCTGAAATATTGACAAATATTCAAAATGACACAGGATTAGGGAAGAGGGTAGAGGCACAGAAACAAGACTGAGTTGATAGCTGGTGACAAGTATGTGCCAGTTCCTGAGACTTCTGTCCGCTTCTGTTTATGTCATAAAGTTTCCATAACAACAAAAGGATTTTTAAAAAATCCCATCCCTGGGGTTCTGCAGCATCCCTGAGTCCAACTGTCCTACCTGAGGATTTTACCTGGACCTCTTTCAACTGACATGTTTAGTGAGCAACAACTCCACACAAGGTGCTGCTGAAGCTGCAAAGTAAAAGCCACTGGCCTGCCTACAACAAGCTCTCAGGATGCAGAGGTTGGTCCTCTATTTTGACAAAATCCCCAAGGCCTCATTTCTAAAATTGGGCACAGGTTTTTCTCTCTCCAAACACCAGGGTGGGCACGTGGAATGGAGTGAGTTCAGCTCCCTGTCCTGGCATCGCTGAGGGGAAATCTTAACTGCCCCTCATTCCTCCCTTGGTGTGGATGAGGTGGCCCATGTGTGAGTCAAGGCAGAGGAGAGTTTGCGGCGAAGGGAGGCTGACCCATCCATGTTTTGGAGGGGTAGGGTGAGGTCAACCCCTCTGTCCTGCAACCTGAGAGCCAAGGACCAAGGGCCAGGACACGTCATGCCTCCCACCTGGGCCAGAAGCTTGGAAGGAAGTGCTGAGACCACAGGGGCTCCAGGCCTGAACACCTGAAGGCTGGACACTGCCTAATCCAAAGGACTTGAAACCAGAAACAGACTTCCCCTCCAAACTAGACATAGATCTGTTTATTTGTTCAGAGGGCTGTGTGGCATTCATGCTCTTGGAGCCCCGAATTCACAGACAAAGCAAGCAGGGAATTCCCACCTTGAGCTGCTGACCCATCAATGAGCAATGGCTCCCCTCCTGGGGTACCGTTAAATGTTCATCCCGGGGCCACCACAGAAACAAAAGCCAACCGCTCTGGTCAGCAACACACCCTTCACCACTATCGGTTTCAATGACCAACAGTTCACACCCACTGTCCCACTCTCTCAGTCAAGGTGAGGATGATGAAGAGAGAGTCTCTGATGAGTGAAGGGTATAGCACTCCCAATACGGACATAATCCCTCTTCTTAGGTGGAGAAAAAGGCTGCACCTATACCTAGAAGAAAGGGGACAAGAATTCGGATACAAGTGCACCTGGTGAACGCCCCACACCATCCCTTTTGTCTCTGTGGTTCCAGTGAATTAAAAAAAAATACGTGGTAGGGACTTCCTTGGTGGCGCAGTGGTTAAGAATCCGCCTGCCAATGCAGGGGACACGGGTTCCATCTCTGGTCCGGGAAGATCCCACATGCCGGAGAGCAGCTAAGCCCATGCGCCACAACTACTGAGCCTGTGCTCTAGACCCCGCAAGCCACAACTACTGAAGCCTACGCACCTAGAGCCCGTGCTCCGCAACAAGAGAAGCCACCAAAATGAGAAGCTCACGCATTGTAACAGAGTAGCTCCCGCTTGCCGCAACTAGAGAAAAAGCCCACGTGCAGCAACGAAGACCCAAAGCAGCCAAAAAAACACATGGTAGTAAAACAGAATTAAACCCCCATTCCAACTAAAACAACATTGTAAATGTAAATGTCAACTATATTTCAATAAAAAAATTTTTAAAAACCCATTCCATGGAAAACACGGAATTTGGAAATGGGGGAAGCAAAAGCAAGGCAGCTGCAGCAAGCCATCCAGGAGTCTAAGCAGACCGTGTTTCTCAAAATGAGATCCATGGGGGGCCAGCAGGAGCACTGCATGGAATGCATACTAAAAATGGGGGTTCCTGGGCACCGTCTGATCATCTCACCAGAATCTGGGCGGTCCTCCCCTAAGAATTTTAATGCACTCACCCCAGCAGCCTTTGTGCCCACCAAAGTTAGAGAGAAGTTTTTCAGGGTTTGTGTGTGCATATGTGTGTGTGTTGTTTAATCCATACCACTCAATATTTTACTAACTTCATGAGCTCACAAGAGACCTCATTACACCTTCTGCCCAGCTAAGTGGATGGGGCTCCTCCTCCTTGGGACTAAGGGGTCCAAGGGTTAATAGCTTGAATGTGGCTATGTTTTCCCTTTGTCCTGAGACAAGCACACCCCTGTTCCCACCCAGCCTCGGGGGGTGGCCACAGGAGAAGCCATGGCTCAGTGCTTGCAGGGATTTTCTGAGCACTAAGGAAGAGCTCTTCCCAACAAGTCAGAAATTCCCAGTTTAGGAAGCCATTCCTTCGAGTGGGAAGAGTGCTGAGTGGACCAAGGCGAGACCACCATTTCTCCAGGCCACTTGCCTGCTGAGGCACAAAGGCAGCAGGTTTTCCAGGAGCTGATCCAGAGCCAGATTACCCTCCACCACTCCCCAGGGACTTATTTCTACCTTGGGGGACCATGGCCAATAGGGACAGCAGTAAAGCCTCCCAAATCCTAACTTTTAGAGGATTTTCATCTTGAAGCAATAGGATGGCAGGGTGCCCAGATGTTCTTTAGGGTCAGCCCTTAGGGCCACCAGCCACAGACAGCCTCCTCACCTCCTGCTCAAACGTCACCTTGGTTACCCTAAGGGCAGAATCTGGGCTGCCTGGGATAATTCCAAGTGCTGGGCTGTGATATCAGAATAGGGCTATGACATCAAGGTGGGGGCAGGTCAGTCTGGGGGAGCAGGGCAGGAGAGAGAGAGAGCCCCTGAGGGGCTGGATTAGCCCCCCTGGAGGTAAGACCCAAGAGAGCGAGGTGTCCTGCTCTGGGTTCACTGCTCACAGCCTCCTGGAGCCCCCACTGGGAGGCAGACCTGAAGATATGAAAATGATTCTGAGAGGTAGGTTGCAAGCCAGCTGAACTTCTGGAGCTTCCTTACTCACTGATTTAGGAGCAAGGAAAGCAAACAAACTACCCTCTAGCTCCCCCCTGTGTCAAGTGAAAGGATACTCTCTATTTTCTGACAGAAGTTCCACTTTGGACCACACCCACCCAAGTGGGCTGAGCATCAAAGTCCCCCAGGATACAGCTAAATGCAGGTAGATGAAATGTAGGACGCCCTTTACACTGAATTACAATAAACAAATTTCAGTGTAAGTATGTCCCAACTATTGCATGGGACACATTTACACTAAAACATGTGTATGTTGAAGTTCAAACGAAAGTTGGTGACCTGACCTTTTATTTGCTAAATCTGGCAATCCTATCCAGGAAGATTTTTTTTTTAAATGCAGGTGCTCGCCCCCCGCCCCCCCCCACTGTCCCCAATGCTCTCATTCATTCAGATTTATCCCTGCAGGGGGACCTGGGAACCTGTATTATTTTAAAGCTGCCAAGGTGACTATTATCAATAACTACTGCTGACTTTTCTTGAGCATCTGACAAGCCATGTACTAAGTTCATTTCATGCACTGTCTAAGAGAGTCCTCACAGCACGTCTACGGGGTAGTTCTATGATTAAGCCTGCTTTACAGAGGAGAGAAAAAGGCAACAGACAGCAAGCACCTCACCCAAGGTCACACAGTTAGTAAGCCATGGTTTGAATCCAGGAAAGGTGGCTCCCACTGACTTAGAAATCTTTGAATTGGAAGGACGTTGGGAGGCACACAGTCAAAGCCTCTGGTGGACTGACCCACAGGGAATCTGAGGCTCCGGGAACTCATGCTCACACTAACCAGCATGCCACTGTGCATGTGCATGAGGGGCTGAGCCTGGTGGCAGAGAGCAAGCATCTAGCCCAGGCAGGGGGCCAGCTCAGGGAGGGTTTCCAGAATGGCCTCTCCTTGAAGGGGAAGCAGACCTAAGGGGAAGCAGGGTGTGGGAAGGGGCTGGGTGCTAATGAAGAGGGTTTGTAAGCAGGAGGCTCAGCTTGCAAGCTGGCCTGGCAGCAAGACTGTGTGCCAACGAGGAGAGGGAAAGCTGGACAGGTATGTAGGGTGGGGAGAACCAAGAAGAGACAGAAGTCAAAACTGCATTTTATTTTCAAATGAACACACAGCAATTTTTTTGTTGCTGCACAGTTCTATGCTTTTTTTTTTTTTTTCCTCGTCTTGTGGGATCTTAGTTTTCCGATCAGGGATTGAACTCAGGCCAGGGCAGTGAAAGCACCGAGTCCTAACCACTGGACCGCCAGGGAATTCCCCAGTTCTATGCATTTTAACGCATGTACAGATTCATGACACAGCTTCACGATAGGACACAGAACGATTCCATCACCCCCAAAACACTTCCTCATACTACAACTTTGTATCACTCCCTCCCTTCACCCCTCACCCTTGGCAACCACTGACCTGCTCTACATCTCTAGTTTCTGCCTTTTCCAGAGTGTCATATAAATGGAATCATACAACTTTTTGAGAATGGCTTCTTTCACTCAGCATAATGCCTCTGAGATCCATCCAAGTTATTGTACGCATCAACGGTTCATTCATTGTGACTGCCAAGTAGTGTCCCATTCAATGGATGTACCAGGGTTTGTTCAATCCACTGAAGGACATCTGAGAAGTTTCCAGTACTTTGCTATTAAAAATAATGCTGCTATGGGACTTCCCTGGTGGTACAGTGGTTAAGAGTCTGCCTGCCAATGCAGGGGACATGGGTTCAATCCCTGGTCCAGGAAGATCCCACATGCCGAGGAGCAACTAAGCCCATGAGCCACAACTACTGAGCCTGCGTGCCACAACTATTGAAGCCCGAGCGCCTAGAGCCCATGTTCTGCAATAAGAGAAACCACTGCAATGAGAAGCCCGTGCACTGCAACGAGGAGTAGCCCCCTCTTGCTGCAACTAAAGAAAGCTTGAGCACAGCAACAAAGACCCAACGCATCCAAAAGTTAACTAATTAATTAATTAAAAAATAATGCTGCTATGAACATTTGTGTACAGGTTTTTGCGTGAACATAAGTTTCCATTTCTCTAGGATAAATATGCAAGGGTGTAGTTCCTGGGTCATATGGTAATTGCATGTTTAGTTTTTTAAGAAACTGCCAAAATGTTTTCCAGAGTGGCTGTACCATTTTACATTCCCACCAGTAACTTATGATGGATCCTCACCAGCATTTAGTATTATCACTATTTTTAATTTTAGCTGTTCTAATAATGTGTAGTGATATCTCACAGTGATCTTAATTTGTATTTCTCTAACAGCTGATGATAATGAACACCTTTTCATGTGCTTATTTGCCATCTGTGTCTCCTCTTCAGTGAAATATTTGTGCTTCAAGACACCAAAAGGAGAGGAATCCTACCATGTCTCACTGACACATAGCATGTGTTACTTTGAGTTGTACCTGAATGTCTGTCCTGTGTCCTTACCCAGAAGGCTAACCCCTTGGGAACACAAGACGTGGTGCATCTCCAGCCTCTGACCATGCCTAAAGGACATGAAATGAAGGAATGTGAGCCTGAGGCTGCTCCCTCAGGGGTCCCAGACTCTCCTAGAGGAACTGCAGGCTAGCAATCCCTAGCACTGTCAGCTGAGTTAACAGTACTTCCATACCAACTGCAAAAGAAACCCCTGCTGCTGGCTGTCCCAGGAAAATTGTTCCAGAATGATGAATCCAGTAAGTGCTACCTGCTACATTATTTTCAAGAAGTTCCTAAAAATGAGGCAATGATTGGTTGATTGATTGATTTTACTTAGAAGCTACTAAGAGGAAGCTAGTTCTTCCACAACCAGCAATGTTCCCACGCTTGGCCAACGGGGTTGTCCCAAGCCCAGCCACAACACCAGCTACATCATTTGCTACAAGCATCCAAACTGAGACCACAGGTCCTGCTGGGGGTCTCAATGCAGTCCATACCTGAGATGTCCCCAAACACCCTCCTTCACTGGGAAATGGAGTGGTACCCTGGGGACCCCTGGCCAAGCTCAGAATCACTGCTGACACACCCAAGCCACAGAGTGCTGACCCAAGAAAAAGAGTCATCATGGGGGGACCCACACTCCAAATGGGTGAGACTAAAAGAGAAGGTCAGACTGATAGTCAATGACCTTCCATGTGCACTGAGAAGCTAGTGCTGGGGGAGAGACCCCAATGCAGGGAGACTGAGCATGGGGCACAATGACCGATGTCACCAGCCCCTCCACCTGCTTCATGCTAGAGCTCCTCCCACAGGACTCACTATCTCCCGGACCAGCCTTGGAGACAATCCTGGAGAACAGGGGCTGTGACTCCTTCTCACCTGGGGCCCTGCCTCTTTAAAAAACACACAGGTCTAGGATTCCCTGGTGGCACAGTGGTTGAGAATCCACCTGCCAACGCAGGGGATATGGGTTCGAGCCCTGGTCCAGGAAGATCCCACATGCTGCGGAGCAACTAAGCCCGTGCGCCACAACTACTGATCCTGTGCTCTAGAGCCCGTGTGCCACAACTACTGATCCCGTGTGCCGCAACTACTGAAGCCCACGCGCCTAGAGCCCGTGCTCCACAACGAGAGAAGCCACCACAATGAGAAGCCCGCGCACTGCAATGAAGAGTAGCCCCCACTCGCCGCAACTAGAGAAAGCCCGTGTGCAATGAAGACCTAACACAGCCAAAAATAAATAAATAAAATAAATAAATTTATATATTAAAAAAACCACACAGGTCTATATAAACACACACCTTGTGCTTATAACTTCAAAAGAATCACAGCTTCCCAGTCCTCCCCTCCGTATGTGTGGACCCAGTTTTCAACCATCAGAAACCTGCTATTTCTCTGGGCAGGCAAGGCTCTAAGGAGGCCAACATTCTCACACAGGGCTGCAGGCATCTACTGGTACGACCCGGGTGGGAGGCAGCGTGACAGTGTCTCATAATTACAAATGCACAGTCCCACTGACCCAGCAACCCCCCTTCCTGGCACGTACGTTTCATTTATTCTTGTACACACCTGAAATGAAATGCAAGGTTACTCACTGCAGCGTGGCAGGTCATGGCAAATTAAAGAAACAACCTAAATGTTCAACAGGATATAGGTTACATAAACTAGGGTACATTCGTACAATGAAGTGCTGTACTGTTGTAAAAACAAGGAGGAAGCTTTTTATGTATTTATAGGAAAAAATTCCAAGATATACTATAGCTAAATGGAAAAAAAGCAAGGTGGGGGACTGAATTTACTATAAAATAAGTACTTATTTGAATACACATGTAAAGATCTAAGATACCAGTAGTCTGGTTGCCCCTGGGTGGGAGAACAGGGTGGGTAGCTGGGGATAAGAGTCAAGGGCAGACTTCACTGCATATGCTTTGAAACCATTGGTTTATGAATCTTATAAAGACAATACATATTTTTTTTAATGTATTAAAGGGCTTCCCTGGTGGTGCAGTGGTTGAGAATCTGCCTGCTAATGCAGGGGACACGGGTTCGAGCTCTGGTCTGGGAGGATCCCACATGACACAGAGCAACTAGGCCCGTGAGACACAACTACTGAGCCTGTGCGTCTGGAGCCTGTGCTCCGCAACAAGGGAGGCCGCGATAGTGAGAGGCCCGCGCACCGCAATGAAGAGTGGCCCCCGCTTGCCACAACTAGAGAAAGCCCTCGCACAGAAACGAAGACCCAACACAGCAAAAATAAATAAATTAATAAAAATGTATTAAAGTAAAAAATAAAATGTCTTGCTCAGGACTTCTGAGCTGACCCTCCATCTTGGCAAAGACAGCATCTCTGGCTAAATGGTTTTCAATCTCCAAATGGACCTCGAAAAAAGTCTGGCCTGAGGTGCAAGTGCACCATCCTGGTCTCCCACCCCGACTCTGCTTCTGGAACTGACCCACTGCAGCATCCGAAAGTTTGCTGAAGCCCAGGAACCAGACTTGTCCAAAGAAAGACACACACAGCCCTGCCCACCTCAACATTTCCATCCCGAGAACTGCCAGCCACCCTGACCACCTAGCATTCCACTGTTGAGGACGCACGGAGATGAGTGGGAAGGGCAAACACGCACCCTGACCTTCCGAGGTTGGTCTGAACTAGCCTGGTCACCACTGGCCTCCAAATGCTTTCAGTTCCCACTCTCTCCACACCCACGACACTGCACGTACTCCCGCCGCACCAAGCACTCGCTACCTGACTGGCTGCTCATCAAGCGGACAGCCTTGGCCTTGGCCAGCTCCAGGGCGCTGATCCACTGCTGCCGCTCCACCTCTGAGCCGGCCTTGAGGTGGTAGGTCCTGCCCCCACTGGTCAGCACGATACCGCAAGAGTCCTCCGTGTCAAAGTGCGCAGTGAACAGGTTGATGGTGCCACGGCAGGTGTGGGCCATTTCACCCTGATTTCTGTGGGATGCAAGAGAAGGGATGGGGTGAGGCTCCCAAACTCAATAGTCCTAGCCTGAAAAAAAGCCTCAAGGCACATCCTTGGAATCTCAGACCCTTGGAGCTGGCACGGGCAATGGGAAATAAGGCCTCTAGGGACTGACTGGCAGGGGCTTGGCTTGTGGGGGGGGTCGGGTCTCAGTGGGGAAAGTGGCAGAGGGGGGAGGGCCTGTGTCAGTGCCACGTATGGGGCATGCCTGCTGTGGTCTGAGCCCTTGCAGATACCAGGAAATGGAGAGGGGTGACTGCCAGCGTCCTACTAGGCAGCACAGACCCCTGACTCCATCCCAGGCTCTTTCCACCAAGTCTCAGAACCACAGAGATGGAGCAGGGTGGGCACCTGCCACTCAAACTGAGACTAGAGACCCGGAACCCCAGGGGTTAGACTTGGAGGCCCCACACACACACACCGCCAGGAGTGACCTGGGAACTGAGATCTGCGGAGCAAGGATGCCACCATTCTCCTCGGGCCCCGGGAGATGAAGGCAATGGCTGGGCTGACACAGTACCCCTTGCAACAAGGGACTGACCCTGGGCTGGTTACAAGGTCATGGAGCTAATGGTACCAAAGTAAGGGGAAGCGGAGGTGTCTAAAGTGTGGGCCATTTCCAACTGTGACCAGTGTCTGAAAAGTGAGATCCAACTCTCATGACTGGATCTACTTAACTCACTCCTTTAGACACTCAAAGGAAATTCAGACACCACTCTCCCCCCGCCTCCCCCGCGACATACCAAAGCTCTTTCCACAGAGGATGTGGGAAAAGGAAGAGCAACCGGTCAGCACGTAACCCTGCCAGTGCTGGAGCTCATTTGGCACTTCTGCTGCTCTTTAATGCTCACTTACACTTCCCTGGTTCATCACCTGCTACTTCCTTGACTCTTCTACCAGTTCCAAAGTCAGATGACTTGACACTCAGGAAGACATTCATCTTTCATTTGAACTACTGTTTCTGATTCTCTCCTGCTTTGGTTACATTCCTTAGGGAAGATGATATGCAGTTGACCCTTGACAACGTCAGGGGTTAGAAGCACCCAATCCCCTGTGCAGTTGAAAATCTGCATGGTGCTAGCAGAGAGTGAAGAGGGTTCAGAAGGGGTGGTGGAGGAAGAAGAGGATGAATATCGACCACAGCATCAGGACCAGCCACAGCAGCATCGAAGGAGCCTGTTTCACAACCTTTTTGCTTCAGTCCTCCAGGCAACCCCAGCTGGCCACCAGGAAGGGGACCCTGTCACTGACTGGACTTGCCACGTCCCCTCTCAGGGAAGGGGTCAACGTGTCTTTGTTCTCTCGGAAGGTGGTGGTCCCCCCATTGCAGTGGGAGAGCAGATACCAGTGAAGGCACGCGTGGACCTGAGTAGCGCAAGGTGTGGAGCGTGCTGGACGCAAACCTCGTGCACCTCCCCAGATTCCCTCGACCACCTCCTCTGTCTCTCAGTCGGTGCCTCCTCCTTGCCCAACTGTCCCTCCACTTCTGGACTCTCGTAAAATGACAGTGGGAAATGGGAGATGGGAGTGAATGGGGCAGATACATCCTCCCTCCACTTGCGCCTCTGCGGACTGCTGAGTGGTGCGTTGTCTCCTTGTGAGTCTTCTGGAGGAGTATGTGCGCCAGGCCCGCTGTGTCTCTGCCGCTGGCTGTGAAGCGACATCCAGCAAACGAAACGCACTGCATCATTGTCACTTCCATCTTCCCACTCCCCATTTCTGCTTCACTGCCCTTCAACTGCATCTCTCAAAGCGTCAACTTTTTTTTTAACATCTTTATAGGAGTGTAATTGCTTTACAATGGTGTGTTAGTTTCTGCTTTATAACAAAGTGAATCAGCTATACATATACATATCTCCTCTCCCTTGCGTCTTCCTCCCACCCTCCCTATCCCACCCCTCTAGGTGGTCACAAAGCACCAAGCTGATCTCCCTGTGCTATGTGGCTGCTTCCCACTAGCTATCTATTTTATGTTTGGTAGTGTATATATGTCCATGCCATTCTCTCACTTCGTCCCATCTTACCTTCCCCCTCCCCGTGTCCTCAAGTCCATTCTCTACATCTGCGTCCTTATTCCTGTCCTGCCTCTAGGTTCTTCAGAACCAATTTTGTTTGTTTGTTTGTTTGTTTAGATTCCATATATATGTGTTAGCATACGGTATTTGTTTTTCTCTTTCTGACTTACTTCACTCTGTATGACAGACTCTAGGTCCAACCACCTCACTACAAATAATTCAATTTCGTTTCTTTTTATGGCTGAGCAATATTCCATTGTATATATGTGCCACATCTTCTTTATCCATTCATCTGTCGATGGAAAGTGTCAACTCTTTAATCCTTGCCTTGGGCTATGCGTTTTGGAGGACCTTCACACACACACACAAAATGTCCACGGGCAAGAAAAAAAATTGACAGGCAACAAGTTTTAACTCAGACACGTAGAAAGACAAAGGCTACTAATTTGGAGCAAAGCACTCAGCCTTGTATGAGACTTCTGTTTAACGCTTGCTCAAGCTGACTCTGATTCACTTGGTAAATTCCTCTCCGATCTTCTAAATTCTAATTTCGCAAGTACTTCCTGTGGGTTACCACATACAAGGAATTGTGCTAGAAACTGGAGAGGTGGTAGATATAAAGGTAAATAAGACACATTTTCTGTCCTCAAAGAACATTCCACTTTGTGAAAGAGACAGGCCCATAAATTGCAAGGTACTATTTAATAAGCAGAGGGAAATAAATTCAAAACAAAGGGGGTGTTCGCTTTATAAAAATTCATTGAGTTACACTCTTGTAATTTACCTATTTTTCTATGTGTCTGTTACACACATACAATATATTGTATGCTACATACATATCAGTTGTCAGTTAAAAGTTGGCTTTAAAATCAAAATGAAAGGATAAGCTGCTGGTGGTTGGATCTCAGGAAACAGAATGACCCTTTCTTGTCCTAGAGGGGTCCAGGCGTACACTGGAGCAGTGTCTCAAACAGTGAGGGACTCTGCCCAAGCACAGACTAGGAGGAGGGTCAGGCTAACCCAGAGCAGCGGCATGGGGGCTGTGGCTCTGGGAAAGCCCAGGGATCCGGAGCAGCCAAAGGAGAGGATCCAGTCAAGGCCTAGGTTGATGATGGGCAGAAAAGTGAACTAAACTGTGTCCCCCATGGAGAGTTATTGAAGTCCTAACCCCCAGCACCTGTGAATGTGGCCTTATTTGGAAATATGGTTTTTGAAGATATAATCAAGTTAAGATGAGGTCATCAGGGTGGGCCCTAGTCCAATAAGACTGGTGTCCTTATAAGAAGAGGAACAGACACAGAAACAGGAGGGAGGCAGAGATGGGAGTGATGCATCTACAAGCCAAGGAATGCCAAGGATCACCAGCCAACGTCAGAAGCCAGGCGGGCCTGGGACAGACTCTCCTCCAGGGCCTTCAGAGAGAGCACAGCCATGCTGACACCTTCACTTTGGACTTCTAGCCTCCACAAGTGTGAGACTATACATTTCCTTTGTTTCAAGCCACCCAGTTTTTCATGCTTTATCACGGCAGCCTAGGACACCAAACGCAATGGCTGAACAGATGGGTGGAGGAATGACCTGTGGGAACCTCACATGCAGCTGAGCCTGTTCATCAGCTGAGCACACCAACCACAGGGCTGCACCTCGCCCTCCACACAGTTCCCGCCTAGAATGCTCAGTATCATGGCACCCGCACAGTTCCTCTCTTTACTGGAGCAGCCCTGCCCCAAAGCTGCCCGTCCTGCTCGGAGCTTTCCCCTCTTCCGACACCATAGTGGCTAGACAGCCAAAAACGACCTGCATCAAAGGTTCCAAGGAATCAGTTTCCACCGACGACATGCATTCACACAAAACCTAAATGTGGAAGTGAGCAAGAGGAAAGGCATCCATCGTGGTGGCAGGAACTGCGACAGAGGGCATGTGCTCTGGCAGCCCCAGATTCCAGGGCTCCCTGCAGTGGTGTCGCCCCATCACAGCAGAGGTGGTGAGAGTCTGGGGGCCCACACTGCTCCTGACTCCTTCCAGCCCGTTCTTCCAGCCCTCCCAGCCAGCGGGAAGTGACCCCACCCCTGGCCGCACAGCCTTCTGCTCGCGCTAGCCAGAGTCATGACTGCTGTGCGTGGCTGAGTCCTGACCCAGGCACCTCCCAAGAGGCAATCCTGTGACTGCAAACAAGGTGTGATGTTTGCTGTCTGGGATCCCTAGCAACCAGGAGAATCCTGTGTGTTTGCAGAGGTTTTAAAATCTGGATCTAGAGATGTAAAACATACACTCGGAAAATGCAAGCCACTGATTGGGAGAGTTATTCGCAATAAATGTATCCAACAAAGAACTTGTGTCAAGAAAATATAAAGAACTCCTAAAATCAGTAATAAAGAGGCCAGCAACCCAATTTAAAAATGGGCAAAAGATTTAAGCAGGCACTTCCCAAAAGAGGATATCCAAATGGCTCATGAACAACGTACAAAGCAGTGCTCAATGTCATCAGTTATCAGTAAACATACACATGATCCAGCAATTCTGCTCCTACAGAACTCCCCACTTGGGATTTGCACACGTGTACATGTTCCAGAACTTCCACAGCACCTTCCTAATAATTGAGAACTGAAAACAACACACACACATCTGTCCACACTAGACTGGATAAACAAATGGTGGTTTATTTGTTTGGTGGTTTATCCAATGGTGATGTATTATTAAACAGCAATGAGAATAAAAGCATTAGAACTGCATATAACAACCTGCAAGAACCTCACAACATAATGTTGAGCAGAAGTCAGACACCAAGAGGACGTATTGTGTGATTCCACTGATAAAAAGTACAATAACAGGCAAAAGAAAGCTCTGGGGTGAGAAGTCCAGACAGCAGTTACCCTTGGGGGAGCAGTGACTGGAAGGGGACATGGGGGGACTCTTGGGAGGGCTGGTCATGTTTTACTTCTTCAGCGGGACAGAGCTTATTCAGTGTGTTCATTTTGTGATTTGCCCACTTTCCTCTCTGTATATTGTACTTTATTAAAAGTTTACATTTAAAAGTACAGGAATGGGGGGAATTCCCTGGCAGTCCAGTGGTTAGGACTCTGTGCTCTCACTGCCGAAGGCCCGGGTTCAATCCGTGGTCTGAGAACTAAGATCCCACAAGTCGTGTGGCCAAAAAAAAAAAAAAGAACAGGAATGGGGAAGAACAGGAATGGGGAGGATTCTTTGCTGGCAGTGGTGGCAGGCAGCAGCAACAATTGGTTCTCAGCGGCAATAGAGGTAGCAGGGCCCCGGTGGCAATGTCCTTGCCAGGATGGTTCTGTGACACAACTCTGAGCCTGGATCCAGCTGCCCAGCCTGCCTTCTTCTCACCTCTCCTCTGAGATCTCTGTTCTGCTTTTTTTTTTTTTTTTTTTTTTGGTTTAACATATCCAGAGCTGGTTTACTGTTATTCTCAACTAAGAACCTGCTGGTACACGTGAGCAGCAGCCACAGGAGGGATGTCGGAAGGTGGGGAGGGCAGTGAGGAAGGTTGTAAGAGACGTGGGCAGAAGAAAACAGCAGAGTTCGGTTCTTCTGTCTCTCGGGCCAAGGGGATGCTGTTAGGACCCTTCCAGGTCTAAGTAATGAAGCTCAGCTGTTTGTTCTAACTACCCCATCCCAAGGGCTTACCTTAGAAGTGTCTCACACAGGTTAGCCATTTAAGATATGACAAGAAAGGCAGGAATGTCACCTCTCTGTTCCAGATGCGGAGGGTGAGCCTCGGAGATGTGGGCAGCTCAGTGGAGCTCCGAAAGGGGACCGCGCCACTAGAACGAGGCCCACCCACCCACAGCCCTGCCTCTTACCCACAGGGCCGCACAGACTTGTCTGCCAGGCTTCACGTGTGCTCTCAAAAGTCACCAAAGCTGGTGGGACGACTCTATTTAGAAAATGCTCGACATGGCAAGTGTCAGACGTGGCCCATCAAACAGAAGCATCTACAGTGCAGTGTTTGCTTCTGGAGATGAGACCATCACTACAAGACCTGACCCCATTTCATTTTGCTTCTGGCCTCATTCTTCGCCATTTAGAGTTTCCCTTGAGAAATGTTAAATAAATGCTGCTGCAAGTTCTACAGGAAGGATATTTCTAATGTAATTTTTAGAATAAAAACTAAAAAGGAGACTCAGGATCCATCCTTCAGTTACTGAAATTCACGAGGCTACATTTTTACACAAATGGAAGATGACAGTAATTTATAAAAGACAGCACACTTATCAAGACAACTTATATCCAGGTAGTACCTCACTTTCTGTAAGAGTCTGTCACAAACATGAGTCTTTTGATCCTTGCAAGGGCCCAGAAAGTGGGCAAAGCAGACATTGATTTGTTCAGCAAATATTTATCAAGTATATTCTATATGGCAGGCACCTGTAGGAGGAAATTAGCCTCATTTATATCCAAGAAAAGAGAGGAGGCCAGGAAAAGTTAAATCATGTGCCCCCATCCATAGAGCTGGTAAACAACAAAGCCAGCACCAGAACTCAGTTTCTCTGCCACCAGCACAGGGCTCTTCTCAAGGAGAAAACTGGGGTTTCCTTCCAGAAAAAATGTTTTGCTTTACCCGGTATTGTTTGTATTTGCTGCTTACAAGCTAGAACATAAGTTCCGCGAGCCACAGACTTGGCCTGTCTTGTCCCTACACACGTGACACATGGTAGGAGCTCAGAGATGTTGGGCTGGCAGAGTGAATTAATGCATGCGTGTTACATGCAGAGGAACAAACCCAGGGAGATGATCCAGGCTCGGCCCACACCGGAAGTTCTGCCGACCTCACATGCTAAAGGTGGAGTAATGAGGGTAACACCACCCCACTCCGTCAACATCACTGACTGAAAATCCATTAGATGTTTTCTGTGGTTCCATCAAAATATCAGAATATCATGAACTACTCAGTGACACCTAAGGTGGTTCTTCAGATTATTAAGTGGAAAGCATGTCACAGAATATTATGCAAATGCTTTAGATCTCAAATTTAGACCAAAAAGATCTTGTCAAGTAGAAAATGGATGAATGTTTTAATGGCTGAAGCAAAAATTAAAACACTGTCTGATGTGGTTCTACATGTGTGTAGAGGAAATATTTAAGACAATTATGCTGTAAATGGGGCAGTGTAAAGGAACTTATGAGGAGGTAAGGTTTCTATACTTCACTAAAACTGGTAAAATGACATCAGCAGACTGTGATAAGTCATGTATATGTAATATAATATATAGAAGAACCACTAAAAAAGTTATCCAAAGAGACAAACTCAAAAACACTAAAGAATGATTAAACATAGGGTGACCACATGACCCAACAATTCCTCTCTGAGGTATATACCCAAGAGAAATGAAAACGTATGCCCACACAAAAACTTGTACACAAACATTTATAATAGTATTATGCCTAACAGCTAAAAGGTAGAAACAATACCATCAATGAATGAATGGACAAAAAAAGATTCATACAATGGGGCCCAACTTGGTTGAACCTTGACTATTATGCCAGTATAATTTTTTTTTTTTTTTTTTTTTTTTTTTTTTTGTGGTATGCGGGCCTCTCACTGCTGTGGCCTCTCCCATTGCGGAGCACAGGCTCCGGACGCGCAGGCCTAGCGGCCATGGCTCACGGGCTTAGTTGCTCCGCGGCATGTGGGATCTTCCCGGACCAGGGCACGAACCCGTGACCCCTGCATCGGCAGGCGGATTCTCAACCACTGCGCCACCAGGGAAGCCCTATGCGAGTATAATTTAATCTTACTTACTCTGATGGAATCCCTAGCTATCAGTTTACAGGAAATAAAGAAGATTGAAGAGTGTGATAAATAACATTATGGAGATGCAATCAGCAAAATCCAGTTTGTGTGAAACTACAGAACAAATGACCCCATTTCTTCAACAAATAAATTGCAAGGGGAAAAAGAGAGAGAAGAAGAACCCACAAATCAAGAGAGACTGGGGAGCCCCTTCCCCTTTCCCAGGAGAAACTAAGCTGTGGGGATTCAGACAGTGCAGCCAGGCCCTGTGGCAGAGGGGTTTGGCCAAGACTGCCACGGAGATCAGCAATACCAACGTCGAAATAACTCAGCCAGCACGACTGGTTGCGCAGGAACAGAGGAGATTTGGCCAGCGTGACCAGGAGGGTGTTTTCATACAAGGGACTGAGCAAATAAGTAAATATATTGAGGATCATGGGAGCCAGATCTCTTACTGTCAGAGTCTGAAGTTGGAAACATGGAAGAGAAAGGTAAGAAAAAACTGTCTCTATCCACAAAGAGAGCCTAGAAGCAATAATGTCCCAATGACAATGAGCACACCTAGCACCCAGTGTTTGGCTTCTAGACACCATTTTCCACTAAAAGGAACCAGGACTCATTGGAGAAATGGCAGATTCCAGTATAGAAGAACCAGGATCATTCTGTTGTACAAAAAAATGAAGGAAGTGTTCAAATAGGGAATGTCAAAAGGACACAGGAGCCAGTTTAAAAGGAATCCTCTTACCCCAAACCAGGACAATATGAGTGTCAAAATAAATGATAATTACAGATAACAACCCATTGGATAACCTAGAAATCCATGGGTTCACACTGATATAAATAAATGGATAAATTAAAAGCTCTTCTTGGGTTTTCCTGGTGGCACAGTGGTTGAGAGTCCGCCTGCCGACGCAGGGGACATGGGTTTGTGCCCCGGTCCGGCAAGATCCCACATGCTGCAGAGTGGCTGGGCCCGTGAGCCGTGGCCACTGAGCCTGTGCATCTGGAGCCTGTGCTCCGCAACAGGAGAGGCCACAACAGTGAGAGGCCCACGTACCGCAAAAAAAAACAAAAAAACAAACTAAAAGAAACTCTTCTTTATAGTACAATGCCTACTAATAAATATAGAAGGAATGATGTTATTAGAAAATCACCAACTGGCAACCATCAAAGTAATAACGGATTCAGGCAAGAATCACCAAAGGGTGGTAAAAATCAGTTGGAAGGGACTTCTCTGGTGGCGCAGTGGATAAGACTCTGAGTTCCCAATGCAGGGGGCCCAGGTTTGATCCCTGGTCAGGGAACTAGATCCCACATGCATGCCACAACTAAGGAGCCTGCTTACCACAACTAAGACCTGGTGCAAGCAAATAAATAAATAAATATTTTTAAAAAAATCAGTGGGGAGATTTGTTGACGAACAGGGTTTTACATAGCCTTAAGGTGTCTCCCCATAAAAATACTTTCTAATTAGTCATTAATTAGTAATTATAAAATTAACTTTACAGTGGAGAAACCTGGCAAACACTATCTTAACCAAATGATGATCACTAGTGGTAGGACAAATCAACATCATGTGCCTCCTGATACGATGCACTGTGAAGGACACAGTATGCATCCTGTGGTATTTCTGCCACAAATACAGGACTTGAATCTAAACATAAGGGAACACTGGGCAATCCCAAATTGAGGCAGATTCTACAAATTAACTGGCCTGAATTTATCAAAAACGTTTAGGTCATGAAAGACAAGGGAAAATGGAAGACTGTTCCAGACTGAAACTAAAGTGACAAGACACAACAACCAAATGCAATCTATGATCCTAGAGTGGATCTTCTACCTCGAAAGGACATTACTGGGACAACTGGCAAAATATGAACAGGGTCCATGGATTGGATGGTAGCTTTGTATCAGTGTTTACACTGAATATATAGGAGAATGTCCTTGTTTTAGGAATACACACTGACATATTAAGTGACCCCTGGCATCATGTCTGAAACTTACTCTTAAAGAGTTAAAAGGGACTTCCTTGGCAGTCCAGTGGTTAAGACTTTGCCTTCCAATACAGGGGGTGCAGATGCCATCCCTGGTCGGGGAGCTAAGATGCCACATGCCTCACAGCCAAAAAACCAAAACAGAAGCAATATTGTAACAAATTCAATAAAGACTTTAAAAATGATACACATCAAAAAACAATCTTAAAAAAAGAATTAAAAATAATATGTATAAATATAATATATAGAGAGAATGATAAGGTCAATGTAGTATATTAACAATTGGAGAACCTGAGGGGTGGGTACATTGGAGTTCTTTCATAACTTTCCTCTAAGTTTGAAATTATTTCAAAACAAAATATTTTTTTAAATCTGAGGAGAAATATCAACAATTGCAATGAATGGAATCTATTTGGATCCTGATTTCTGGAAACTCTAAAAAAATTTTAAACTAATGGGGAAATTTTATTACGGGATTATATGAAATCATGCGTGTAAAAATTTTGAAAATTGTAAAGCACTATAGAATTTAAAGAAACTTTCATTCAATAAATATCTATTGGGCTTCCCCTGGTGGCGCAGTGGTTGAGAATCCGCCTGCCGATGCAGGAGACACGGGTTCGTGCCCTGGTCCGGGAAGATCCCACATGCCGCGGAGCAACTAAGCCCGTGAGCCATGGCCACTAGGCCTGCGTGTCCGGAGCCTGTGCTCCGCAACGGGAGAGGCCACAACAGTGAGAGGCCCGCATACCGCAAAAAATAAATAAATAAATAAATAAATATCTATTGAATGCCTACAAAATTTTTTTTAATTAAAGAGAAATCAATGGAGAAATTTTAATATTGACTGGATATTTGATAATATTAAGGAATTATTGTTAAATTTTTAGGCATGTTAAGGCCATTTAGGTTAATTTTGAAGAAGCTTTCATCTCTAAAGAGATACATAATGAAATATTTACAAATATTTATTATTATTAAAATTATTTTTTAACTTAATTCTTAGAATTAAGTAAAAGATGTCTGCAACTTACTTCAATTTAACTGAGGGTGGGGAGGCCATAGACTGATCTTACAGTGAGACTTGCTAACACTGGGTGATGGGCCATCATCTACTTTTATGCGTTGAAAATTTTCACAGTAAAAAATAAAATCCATTTAAAATCTATCTCATTTTAAATTCTTCCCTGTGTACAGCGACGGCCAACAGCAGCGATGAAGGACTTTGGTGACGAGCCCCTGTGAGCCAGTACACAAGGCCATGCGCTGAGTGTCTCAGGAATCAAGGAACACAATGACGGGTCCCTAAGGCACAGGGCGGGATCTATTTTGAGCACAGTCCTGCGCCTACACATTCAGGATACTTGAATGGATTTGATTTTTTTTAAAATCAGCACACAATCTCTGTAGCTGCAGCCACAATCTACAGGGTGTTCCAGCAACCTAGATTCTTCCTTTTACAAGTGATCTGTGCACTTAAATGTTCAGCAGCACTAAAACATACCCCCTAAAAATGTTACACCAAGCAAAGGAGTCTCTAAAAAAGAAAATCAGTTACCAAGACAAGAGAAAGACTGCAAAGCCAGGGATTAGAGGTCAATTAAGGAGACACTGAAGTCGAAATTTAACACACTAAGGACAATTACAAATTTAAATGCACATATTACTATACGAGTTTATAGAGCTGATGGTGAGACGTAATTTAATCAGGAATTCTACTTCCTCCCTTCATGGGCTCCAGTATTATAGGCAGTGACGTTAATATTCGATGAAATAATCTTATGTAAAAGTGACTCCCACCAAGCTTCAATGGAAGCAGAAGCAGCAGCTCAGCTCCTGTCAAGCTGTGACAGCAGCCTGCAAAACCAAAGTCCCCACAGCACAGTCACAGACTCCCAAACAGCGACTGAGTTTAAAACAACCATCACCCCTGCGGGGCACGTTCATTCTTTCGTTCAGTCAACGTGGCAGGGCAGGCCCTGGGGTCAGATCAGCGAGCAAGACAGATGAGGCCGGGGCCTCTGTGGCATAGTCTATATCCTGGGCCCTGACAGCATCCAGCAAGAGTGTGCCTTGTGTCTCCCCTCCAACATTTGGACTGAACAAGGGAAGGGCCCTGTCAGCAGAGAGGGGTCTCCCCCCGACACGGTTCCTCTACACTAGAAAGATAGTTCCCAGCATGACTACACCTGAAGGAGACCTCAAGTATGTCTTCTTCATCCTCTGGCAAATCCAGCCCTGTTTTCCTTGACTGGACTGGTTAAACAGGAGTGTGGGGTTCAACAGGAGGTTTTCACTCATTACACATTCACTGTTAGAAAAACCCTGTCATTCAGAACATCCCCTTCACTTACGAAAGAGTTTACCAAATGCTTCTTCACGGTTTACTTCAGACAGCCAAGTAGGTCTGTTTACGGATGAGGAAAGTGAAGGTCACAAAGGTTTGGAGGCTTCCTCCCCCACTGGGCAGGGCTGACTTGTATAACTAAGAGGATACAGCAGAAATGACAGAGTGTGACTTCGAGGGTAGGTCAGAAAAGGCATTGTGGTTCCTGCCTGCTCTCTCTTGGATCACTCCCCCTGGGGAAAGCCAGCTGCCATATTGTGAGGACACTTTGGACAGGTCCACAGAGCTAGGAACGGAGGCCTCCTGTCAACAGCCAGCACCACTTGGCCAGGCAAGTGAGGGAGCTGCCTTAGAAGTGGAGCCTCCAGGCCCAGTCAAGCCTTCAGATGAGTGTCACCCTCATGAAATCATCCCCAGCCAGAATCCCTCCAATTCCACCTGCTCAAGAATTCTTTTTAAAAAATTAATATTTATTTATTTATTTATTTATTTGGCTGTGCTGGGTCTAGTTGCGGCACACAGGATCTTCATTGTGACATGCGGGATCTTTAGTTGCAGCATGCGGATCTAGTTGCCTGACCAGGGAATGAACCCGGGCCCCCTGCATTGGGAGCATGGAGTCATAACCACTGGACCACCAGGGAAGTCCCTCACTCATGAATTCTTGACGCACAGGAACGGTGAGATGGTTATTACTGTTTTAAGCCACTAAATGTTGGGTGATTTGTCACGCAGCAATAGATAATACACAGGGACACCGAGCCAGCCTCTCTGAAGATGAAGAGTATGGCCATATGGAAGGGATAAGTCCAGCTGTGCAGGACAGAAAAACACCCCAATGAGGACAAATGCTGCCTGGAAACCCACCTCAGCTCAACAGAGGAAGAATTTTCTAACATTCAGAATTATCTCAGGAATACCAGTTTGTCTTGGAGATAAAGGTTTATTCTCTGTCACCTGAGAGGTTTGCCCAAGTCTCATGCTGAGGGGCCAGAAATGCTATAGGAAGAAGTCAATGAACAGACAGATGGTTGGACCAGATGACCTTTAAGTTCCTTTCCTACCTAGACATTCTCCCACCACTAGCTTCCCAGGCACTGATGACAGGTCTGTCCAGTGTGTGGCCAGCTAAGAGTTACTAGACACTGATCTAACATGCAATGGGCCTTCTAGGAGGAAACAACTGAAATATGATCTACTGGTCCTGCCCTCAAGCAGCTGCACATGCCCACAGATGACATATCACTCAGCCCACTTGTTCAAGGTGGAGGAGGGTCCCAGGTGCCGCTGCCTGAGGCAGAGCTGTCCCGGCCACCTGTGGCTATGCAAGCAAGAATAAACCCCCCCTTGCTTTAAACCTCTGGGTTTGGGGATGATTTGTTTTGGAGCTGCCTGATCCAGGAGGAGAGTGAGCTGAGGACCCAGTTCTAACTCTATCTCCTGTCAGGATGGTCACAGAGCCCACTGTCATCAGAGTGTGACCGTGGACGAAGAGGTGAGATGATCCTGGAGAGACAGAGATGAGGCTGGTCCTGAGGGTGGGTGGGTTGTACAGGTATGGGATGAAGGGAAGGTGGAAAAGGAGGCTCCAGTGTCGAAACGCAGAGGGCTGTCAGCAGTCTCGTTGGCAACCTAAGTGTCTGCTCTTGATCTCCACCCACCTCCTCTTAGGCTATGGCAAACACTCCTTCTGTGAGTAGAGGACGCTGTAGCTAGTCACAGAAGCCTAGAGATATGAGAAGGGACTTTAGTGGTCTGCCTTCTTAGATTTAACTTCCCATGGTCCCAGATGACAGAGTTGCAGCTGGACCTTGAAGATGACACGTTGTCATATTCAATGAGTGTCCGTGTTTTTCAAAAGGGTTTGGTTTTCACCTTCACACATATATGGTAAAATGATCTTTGAGAGGGGTGCCAAGACCACTCAACGGGGAAAGGACAGTTCTCTTCAACAAATGGTGCTGGGAAAACTCTATATCTGCATGCAAATGAAGGAAATCGGACCCTTAACTTACACTGTAAAAAATTAACTCAAAATAGATTAAAGACCTCAACGTTAAGACCTAAAAGTATACAAATCCTAGAAGAAAACCTGGGAAAAGCTTCATGACCCTGAACTTGGCAATTGGGACTACGTCAAATTTTAAACGTTTGTACATAAAATGACACAATCAAAAGAGTAAAAAGGCAACCTACGGAATAAGAGAAAAATATTTCCAAATCATATATTTGATAAAAGATTAATAATGAGAATATATGGAGAACTCCTACAATTCAACAACAAAAAAATCAAGTAGATTAAAAAATGGACAAATGACTTGAATAGACATTTCTCCAAAGATAATATACAAATGGCCAACAAGCACATGAAAATGCACTCAGCATCACTAATCATCAGAGAAATGCAAATCAAAACCACAAGGAGATATCACTTCACACCCATTAGGATGGCCATTATTAAAAAAACAAAACAAACAAACAAAACAACCCAGGGACTTCCCTGGTGGTCCAGTGGTAAAGAATCCGCCTTCTAATGCAGGGGACCTGGGTTCGATCCTTGGTTGGGGAACTAAGATCCCACATGTCACGGGTCAACTAAGGCCGCATGCCCCAACTACTGAGCCCCAGTGCCTCAACGAGAGAGCCCACGCGGTCTGGAGTCTGCATGCCACAACTAGAGAAAAGCCCGCGCACCGCAACAAAGACCCAACACGGCCAAGAAATAAATAAAATAAGTAAAATAAATAAATATTAAAAAGACACAAAGTGTTGGCAAGGATATGAAGACTGGAAATTTGTGCATTGTTGGTAGGACTGTAAAATGGTGCAACCATGATGGAAAACAGTATGGAGTTTCCTCAAAAATTAAAAATAGAACTGCCATATGATCCAGCAATCCCACTTCTGGGGATATATCCAAAAGACTTGAAAGCAGGGTCTCAAAGAGATGCACACCCATGTTCTATTCACAATAGCCAAGAGGTAGAAGCAACCCAAATGTCCACTGACAGATAAATGGATAAGCAAAATGTGGTCTATACATACAATGGAACATTATTCAGCCTTAAAAAGCAAGGAAATCCTGTCACATACTACAGTATAGATGAACCTTGAGGAAATTATGCTAAGTGAATTAAGCCAGTCACAAAACAACAAATACTGTGATTATTCCACTTTTATGAGGAATCTAAAGTAGTCAAATTCATAGAAACAGAAAGTAGAATAGTGGTTACCAGGGGCTGGGGAGAAGGGGAAAAGGGGAGTTGTTTAGCGGGTAAAGAGTTTCATTTTTACAAGATGAAAAAGCTCTAATGATCTGTTTCATAACAATGTGAATATACTTAACACCATTGAACTGTATACTTAAAATTGGTGAAGATAGTAAATTTTATGTTATGTGTTTTTACCATCATTTTAAAAATTACACTGCTAATTAATGACCAAAAAAGGTGGCAGGGCTGGGGGTGAGCTTGATTTCCCACTGTCTTTACAGCCTATAGATTATCAAATCTAACAATGGCTAGACCCTGATTATGAAAGATGTGGTTCCATACATGATTTGATGGAAATATTTTAATACAATACTTAAGAACTGGACAATTTGGGACTGAGAGAACTCCTGGGACCCAGGAGGAGTCCTAGTAGATACTTTCATGTGTTTCCTCTCACTTTCTATCCAGCAGCTAGACAACTGGATCCTTAGAACAGACAAAGGGTAAACTACATGGACCTCTAATTCAAACACATCTATTTTCAAAATTTTGGGGGAAAAGGGGGATCAGGACAGTGTAGTAACTAAGAACAATTGCTCTGGACTTAGCTTGGCCTGGACTTGAATCTGGCTAGGCAACTTACTAGTCGTGAAATCTTCAAGTCTTTTCAACCACTCTAGACCCATTTCTCCATCTGTAAAACAGGGACAATAATAATAGAACCAACAACCCCTAGGCTCATTCAAAGGCTAAAATGAAATAATCCATGCAGAGTGCTTAGCACAGGGCCTGACACATATTAAATATGACAAATGTTATTATGAGAAATAAAGCCCTCTAAGGATACATATTTAAGATTACACTGTTGACAGCTTCTGAACAGGCAAGGAAGGGCTATAGCAGACACTATGTGGCATTTCCCTTGTCCTCCTCTTAGAATAGGGTTGCCAGGGACTTCCCTGGTGGCGCAGTGGGTAAGAATCCGCCTGCCAATGCAGGGGACATGGGTTCAAGCCCTTGTCCACGAAGATCCCACATGCCGCAGAGCAACTAAGCCTGTGAGCCACAACTACTGAAGCCCGCGCACCTAGAGTTCGTGCTCCGCAACAAGAGAAGCCACTGCAATGAGAAGCCCGTGCACTGCAACAAAGAGTAGCCCCCACTCGTCTCAACTAGAGAGAGCCCGCATGGAGCAATGAAGACCCAACGCAGCCAAAAATAAATAAATTAATTTTTTAAAAAAGAAAGAATAGGGTTGCCAGATAAAATACAGGATGAAAAAAAACAAAGTCCTAAGCTAAAATACATAGTACAATTAAAAAAACATGGGAGGCCCAGTTAAATTTGAATTTTAAATAAACAACAAATAATTTTTAGCATAAGTATATCCCAAATATTGCATGGGATATACCTATACTGAAATTTTATTTATTTATTCTGAAATTTGATATTTATCTGAAATTCATATTTAACTGGGTATTCTATATTTTTATTTGCTAAATCTGACAAACCTACTTGGAACTTTGCCCCAGCCCCACTCCCAGGTGGCCTGAGCAGTCATTTTTGACCCAGACCTGTTCCCAGACTCCAGTTGATTAAACTTGACCAAAATGGAACCACTCCAGTTTTCCTTCATAGAAATTGGGTTAAGGTAGTTTGACAGCCTCTGTTGTATTGATAGTTATACCTGTAACTCAGGAGCTGTAGGCAGCAGCCACCTTCTGCCACATGGCCCAAGGAGCAAACAACCAAAACAGACTGGACTACAGGGAGGAAAATAAGAAGTAAAGCAGACATCAGAAATGAGAAAAGTATGCAAACTGCCAGGCAGGCTTTGTAAAACCATTCTGTGGTCTCACAAGAAAGCCTTTTTTAGACACACACACACATCGCTCTAATTGCTCTGGAAAGCTTTTGCTACTTGCAATCAAAAAGCCTAAGAAATCAAGACAATTGTAGACTTAATCCCTGGGCTCAATATGTCCCATGTTATTGATTTGAAGGGTAAAAATTACTAGGAAGCCACTTTGACCTCAATTCTGGGTCCAGTGATCAAAGCAGTACTGCTGAAAATGTAGTCTGTGGATCAGGTCTGGTCCATGCATGTCTGCCCCGTTTTCTTCGGACGCTCCCTCTGAGGCAAGCCACCCTCCAGGGAAGCAGTCTGGCTGCTCTGAAGTCACCATGCAGTAAGGAAGCCCAAACCAGCCATGTGGACAGAGCACAAGGAGAAGCCCTGAGACTCTACGGATTGAGAGAGATGCCCGGCCAGCCTCCAGATGCTCCAGAACCTGCCATTCCGACCCCAGCCACCAGCTGACTGTAGCCCCATGAGAGGGCCCAAGCCAGAATTGTACAGCCAATCCCTTTCTGAATTCCCAACTGAGAGAAACTGTGAGCGATAATAAAACTATTGTTGTTTTAAGCCTCCAAGTTATGCAGCAATAGATAACGGATAAGACTAGTACACAGGGGCAGCTGTCCTTGCCAACAGTTTCACTGTTTAGCAAGTACCTGATCACAATGGGACGAGACTAGCTTTTCATGAGGCCTCCAGAGCCAGCACTCCTGCTGTGTGGTCACATGCAGGGCCCAATCCTGAAGACAGGCGAGCCAGACAGGGTATCTCCTGAGTGAAGGTAACTTGTGGGGAACCAAGAGGGGGCAAAGGCCCCCCAACCATCCCTTCTTGAGAGAGGCTGCCCACTCACAGGTCTCCAAGTGGACCAGAGACATATCTACCCCAGGGAGAGCTGGAGGGATGGCTTGTTTTGGTGGGAAGACAGTCAGAGCTTCTGACACTAAGAGGACAGGCTCCAGTGGTGTGGAATTCCAGAAAGTGCTGGATTCAGATCTCAGCTAGGCCACCCACTAAGTGATGCCACTGTAGTGGGACAAACCCTGGCTTTCTCAATTGTCATCAGGACATAATAACTACCTTTCTCCCTGGGTTGTCATCAAGTGGGGTGACACACACATAAGCACCTTATACACCATTAAGCACTGTTCAAATGTGGTCATTATTAGAATCTAAGATAGAACAGAGAAAAAATACAGGGTATGGTCTCCATCACCATTTTCACCTCATGCATTGAATTTTTCTTTGATGAACCAAAGACCTTAAATACAGATAGGACAGCCTCTGCCCAGTTTGTGAGGACATGGGGCAAATAGAACAGCAAGGTTTCATACCTCTGTCGACCCTCTTTTCAAAGATTCCTACAAGTCAAAGTTGGCTGGTGTCAAGGCCAATTCCTGTTTTCATATGCTTCATCCTAGCACCAGCCAGCCTCCCAGTCAGAGTATAGTCAGAAATGGCTGACTCCAGGGCTGAGCCAAGACAAGTCCAAGAAGAGCCTAGAACATCTTTTCAAGCGGGACATGGGAAGCTATCAATACCATCAGGGTCCTTTCCAGAGGACTCTAGAGCCAACTGAAGATGCCCCCACTAAGCAAAGTTAAGGCAGGATGATACGAGCATCATTAAGGGCTACATGGCATTTATCCTGCCTTTCCTGTGTGAACTGTATCCCTGAGTAACCAATGAGTAGTAGATGTGGGTAAGTTTCTCTTTATAGAAGTATTCCTTCTAATAAATGAGGAAGAATGATAGAATTAGGTTAATCTAAGACTGATTGTTACCAGCTGTTAATGTCATAGACCTAGAAGTCACCAGACATTATGAGCTCCTGACGGAAGAACACATCACCACCTGATCGTTTCTAGATCTATCTACTAAATTAAGGAACTACAGAAGACACAAAAACATGTTAACCTACACCAGGAAGATGCAATCAGCAAAACCTAGACTGTGGGACATTCTATAGGTAGACCTTATTTAGGTCCTGATATAAACAAATGTATCAAAAAACCATTTATGGTGGAGGGAGGGATAGATTGGGAGTTTGAGATTGACATGCACTGTACACACTACTATATCTAAAATAGATAACCAACAAGGACCTACTGTATAGCACAGGGAACTCTGCTCAATATTCTGTAATATTCTTTTCCCTAAATGGGAAGATAATCTGAAAAAGCATACTTGTATATATATAACTGAATCACTTTGCTGTACACCTGAAACTAACACAACATTGTTAATCAACTGTACTCCAATATAAAATAAAACATTTTTAAAAAATTTATGACATTTGAGACCATTGAAACTTTGAACACTAACTGGATATTTGATGATAACAAGGAATTATTGCTAATTTGTTTTAGTTGTAACAACGGTGTTGTGGATATGTTTTTTAAAATCCTCATCCTTTAGAGATACATACTGAAATATTTACAGGTGATGTGTGATATTTGCAGTTCACTTCAAAATGGTGTGGGGTGGGGGCACTGAGCTGAAGCAAGATTGGCCAGGAAGTTAATAATTGTTGAAACTAGATAATGGGTGCACGGGGGTTCATTACACTATAGGCTATTCTTATATATGTTTTAAATTCTTTATAACAGAGAGTTTTAAGGTAAATGAAAACAATGATCTCTCAATGTCATCACATCAGGATAAGCCTCAGAAAAGGAGCTGAAAAGCTGGGCCATGTGTAGCCCCCTATGGTCACTCCATTTTCCTGGCAATTCAGTGACTCCCCCTGAGCTACTGCTATAGTCCAGGCTGCGTGTTCATGGTCTTTATAACATGCAGAAAGATTAAAATTACAAAGTGTCTTCTATGGAAAAAAAAACTTCACTGAAATTTGAGAATCTACAAGTACAAGGTGCTATGCCCAGCCCCTCAGGGGACACTACAGTGGGAAGACACAGCCCCATGCTCTGGTGGGGAGGAGACAGACCAACATCCAGCTAACAGGGGTACATGGCCAAATGACACAACACACAAAGGGGCATCAGAGGAAGGATGGTTCTTCCAGCCCAGCTCATGGCAGGGAAATCCAGGCAGGTCCAGGCTGAGATGACCTGGAATTAGACTGCTCGGCTAGGATGTCCGCAGCAGTGAGGAGGGTTCTCCTTGCTGCAGGGGGTGGCAGGTGCAGGGATCTGGAGGAGAGAGTGAAAGGCATGTGGTTTGCAGAGGGGGAATAAGGCGAGTTGGGCAGAAGAAGAGTCAAGGCTAGAGGAAGGAGGGTGAGGGGACCCGACAGGGAAGGGAAGTGAGTGGTGAGCCCAGGGAAGCCACAAACTATAATTTATACTTTAGGAAGACAGCTGCTGCTTCAAAGGACCACACAATCTGGCAGGTTCCGATGCAAGCACAGCAATGCCACCTGCCCTCTTCTTGGTTTAGGCAACGGCCCAGCAATGCAGATCAAATGGTGTGAGTTGAGATTGTTAAATCAGCATTTGAGGTGCAGAGCTGTGGCTGAGCACATGACAAGGTGCTGAGAGGAGTAAAGCTAAGTGATCAGAACTCCGAGAACACTTAAAAACGGAAACGGACGCGGGAAAGAGTCGTTCGTAAAAGAAGAAAAGCATACAGCACCCAGCATGACCCTAAAACTCACAGACAGTTTGCTTCGTGTGTGTGATGAGCCTCCTAAAGCCACATCTGTGTGGTGACACCTGGCACATGACTCACCACACATGAAGCTGCCAATTTCAATTTAGTTCAGGGGTGTTTCCTACCATCTCTACCTCTCCACGTGTCAGTATCCAGAGTAGTCTTCCAGGAAACAGGCCCATTTCCTCCGTATCTCTTTCCCCCTGGGATAAGGAGATATTGATCTTGGTTTAAGGAACCTCACATCCTTTCCACAGGCCTGTCTTTTCTTTATTGACATCATTTGCCAACTGCATCCTAGAAGATTACAGGAGGTGTAAAAGCCACAGGCTTGAATACTCAGCCCCCTGGGAGGCCTCACGGCACTGCGCCTGAACCTGCTGGCTCTTACTGACTGGCCAAGATGGATGCAGGCCTCCCTCCTCCTCCTCCTCCTCCTCCTCCTCCTCCTCCAACCAGTGGGTTGATGACAGTACATGTGCTTGTCTCCCACGCTGCCTTGTACATTGTTGGCCCTCAGTGACTGATACAACCAAAGCTGTTGTACGCTTGTTGTCACAATGTTCTAGACTGCTCGCCAGCCCCAATCTTAGAATAACAGACCCTCCCTGAAGAAGGTAAAAGGGTCAGCAGGAGCTGAAAAACTCACACCAGACACTCCACCAGGCACAAAAGGGAAGGTCCTGCGGAGGAAGGAGGTCCATGTGGCGAGTGTACCCTTGTCACTTGCAAACCTGAGCCACCAAAGGGCCTCAGGGGAGGTCTAGGTCAGAAAAGTGCCTGAGAAGCAATCAAGGGCCAACCACGTGGGTGGAGGCCCCAAAGAGAATTCCCTCAGCACACAGAGCAGCGCACCACGAGTTGCGTGAGACACCCTGCAAGCCTGGAAGGAAACAAGAATCCCCTCTCCACTCAGAGCCAAGTGTAAGCACTTGCTCTCCTTGAACCAGAGTGAGCGCCGGTCCTGACCTGACTGACATCACTGAAGTCTGCAGGGAGGAAGGAGGTGAGCCAGAGACTGCTCATCCTTTGAAAGGCCTGCATCCAAAGCTGGCCCTAAGAGTCTGGATTTGGCAAGCTCCTGCAACACCTCGAGGTTCCCCTAACTGGTAAGCGTGACTGACTACACCCAAACTGCTTGTGCAAACAATGTGTGGTCCATGCTGCACACCTGCTTCCTTCTGGGAGCCTGGACTCTGGGACCGTGCCAGGCAGAGGGTACCCACATGACCAGACCCCCAATAAAATCCCTGAGTGCTGAGTCTCTACCGAACATCCCTGCTTGGAAACCTTTCACACGTGTGTCACAACCAGCTGCTGGAGGAATTAGTATGTCCTGCATGACTCCACTGGGAAAGGAGCCCTGGAGCCTGTGCCTCATTTCCCCAGATTTCATCCCATGCCCCTCTTCCCTTTCTGCTTGTGCTTTGCTTCTCTTCACTGTAATAAAGCAGGCTGTGAGCACACCTCGAGCCGAGAGCTGGGAGTCCTCCCAGTGGGTCATTGAATCTGGGTTAGTCTTGGAGACCCCAACATGGCACCCCAGCAAGGAGTCTCCCCGATGTGAGGTGGGTGGGCACCTTAGCACCAGCTGAGTCAGCAGGTTGGTGCTGCCCACGAGTTCCCACTTCTTCCCCCATTTAACAGAACAATAAGGAAGAGGCTGCAGTCCTCACCGCAAGCGTGAACTGGAAATCGCTGACACCACAGAGAACCCCATGTTTGTGAGGGCCTGTTATCCAGTTAGATCTAACATTGTAGGGCAGAGGCCTCACCTCTGACACACAGCCTGCTTCCCACAGGGTCCTGCACATATAACACATGCAAAGCAAACCATCGGATGCACATGAAACTAGTTTAAAGAGCTCTGGGACTGACTGTGAAAATCCTTTTAAAAGCTTTATCTTTACTCCCCACCCATCCAGTCACTGCCACACTTTATGAAGTGACAAATCATCCTAGGGACACAGAGACAACATGCATAAACCCTTGTAACCCTATGGAAATACAAATGAGGACCACAGATACAAGGCTGTTGGTTCATGGAGGAGCCTATTTCAACACATTCAAATCTGTCAACATAACATATCCAAATAATCTGCATTTCATAACTATCACTTTTCCAGCACTCCTGGCTAAGCTGGCAACCTCCAATTCATCTTCCCAACCTTATTTCAGCAAACAAGTTTTCAAAATTGAAAACAAATTAAGAAAAGTCCGAGTTTGGCACTAACATACTTGCTTTCTGAAACCCCATAAAATTGCAGGCAATTCTCATTCATTCACTCACTCATCCATTCAGACTAACCAAGCTACTGAGGGCATATCAGTGGCAAAGCACTGTGCTAGGCTTCATGTAGAACACGAAGAAGATGCCAAACTTGGCCACGGTGTCCCTTTGGCACAAAGCTATCTGCAGAGATGCCCATACACAAACCCTGTAAACTCCCAAAGGAGGAAGATTTGGTCCTTAGGTCAGTCTGGGGCTATTATAGATATTTCAAATGGGAAAAACCCAAAGTGGGGGACTGCTAACACAGGGGATGGAACTGTTTAAAGAGATGCCTGGAGAAGACAGGCAAATCCAGGGCCCTCGGGGCGGGAGGTGGCACCACACCGGGGACCAGGGCAATAGCCGGAGGCTGGGGCACCAGCTCAGCACCAGACAGACCTGAGCCAGGATGTGGCGCTAGGAATGGGGAGGAAGGATGGATGAAAGGAAGGAGACAGGCAGGGCTCAGCAGTTCCATCTGATGTGGGGTGAGGCAGGTAGGAGGCAGCAAACATGACTCAGAGGTTTTCAGCTATTCATAGAAAGAAGAAGGTCAGGAAGAGGAGCGGGTTGTGGGGAGAAATCATAATTCGTGTCACTAGACCTTGCTAAGAATGCACTGTTCTTCTCCAAAACACTCTGCCAGTCCACTCGCAGGCTCTTTGCAACACCCTTGTGCTAAACGTTAAAGAAACGGACTTCAAACCAATGTTTACACATTATCAACTTGGGCATTCCTTTTCAGCCTCCTACCTGGCCTCAGAGTATGAAACACTGGATGATGTTTCAAATTAAAGCTGAATCCAATATAATAAGGCCTCCTTCTGAGGTGGAAACCCCAGTGGCTTAACCTGAAGACTTGCACCTTCAACTTCATGTTTTCAGGGACACTTTGCAACTGGATAGTCTTTTCCATCTCCATCCTTCAAGCATCACCTAAACTGATATTAAAAATACTCCCCTCGCAGTGATTGAGAGTCCACCTGCCAGTGCAGGGGACGCGGGTTCGTGCCCTGGTCCGGGAGGATCCCACATGCCGCGGAACAGCTGGGCCCGTGAGCCATGGCCCCTGAGCCTGTGCATCCGGAGCCTGTGCTCCACAACGGGAGAGGCCACGGCAGTGAGAGGCCCACGTACCACCAAAAAAAAAAAAAAAAAAAATACTCCCTGGGGCTTCCCTGGTGGCACAGTGGTTGAATCTGCCTGCTAATGCAGGGGACATGGGTTCGAGCCCTGGTCTGGGAAGACCCCACATGCCGCGGAGCAACTAGGCCCGTGAGCCACAACTACTGAGCCTGCACGTCTGGAGCCTGTGCTCCACAAGAGATGCTGTGATAGTGAGAGGCCCGCGCACTGCGATGAAGAGTGGCTGGCCCCGGCTTGCCACAACTAGAGAAAGCCCTCGCACAGAAATGAAGACCCAACACAGCCAAAAGTAAATTAATTAATTAATTAATTTTTTTAAAAAGTAACAAATGTTCAAGTACAATTGGTGTCTTTAAAAAAAAAAAAATACTCCCTGGTGGTCCACTGGTTAAGACGCTGCGCTTTCACTGATGGGGGTCCAGGTTCGATACCTGGTCAAGGAACTAAGATCTCACAAGCTGCGCGGCCAAAAGAAAAAAAAAGCAGCCACAGACAAAATGAATGGGCATGACTGCGTTCCAATAAAACTTAATTTAAAAAAAAATACTGTCTCCATGAGAGTATGCCTTTGAGAGTTGGCCCCACTGGAGGAAGGAGTACTTGATCCATCCTAGAGGCAAAGATGTCTTGGCCACCTCCCCAAAGTGGGCCCAGCTCACCATATGTTCAGTGGGCTTCCTCAGCCAGAGGACTTTCAAAACTTACTTTCACTTGACTGTTGCCTTCTTTCTTATAGACCCAGACTAATTTCTTTGAGCCCTTCCTTGCTAACTGGCTTTGCCATTCCTACCCATACATCAGTCTGAACAATAATAAATTAAAACAAAACATTTTTGTTTTATATTTTGTTTGAAATCATTTCCTGGGAAATAGATGTCATTTATAATGTTGCCAAACAGGCAACTTGTATACAACAAAACAGAATTTTGTTTAATCAAATCAATTTTGTCATTAATGTGGATAAAACTTATGTTTGAAACACTCTTTCTGTAAGGACTTAATGGTGCTAATATCTTTAAAAATTCTGCATCATTAATGAATTCTTCAAAGTTCCCTGGGAGATGAGAACTGGGGATGAAATTTTTTAAATGGGAACTAACAACCAAAAAAGAAAAAAAAAGCACAAAACCATATTCCCCTTATTGGTATTCGAATATTCAAATAGATATGGGATCAAGAGTGCCAGGCAATGGAATAAGAACCTCGTCTCCTGTATTTATATTCCTAGCACATTGTTGGAAAGAAGTAAAAACCTGCCAACAATTACCCAGACCTCCCAGAAATACTTTCTATATGTGACAGTATTTACAAAGAGCATCTTTTTATTCTTGATAATATAAACTTACTAAGCCCAGCTGTTGGCACTATCTACTTTCTCCCTTAGAATAAACTCGAGCAATCAAATGAGCTTTTCCAGCAAAATCTAGGGCAGAAGCCTTCAAGGAAGAGATACTTAATGGAGAAATTCTAATCCAAACCCCCACTGATTTTCTATCAAAGTAAAAATAATGGGGATTGAAATGCAGGTCAAGACTACAGTGCAATAACCATTTAATTGGCAAAATCAATGCTGACAATACCAAATTCTGCAAAGGATAGAGATCCACAAAAATCTCTTTATTTCTTGCCAGTGGGACTATAAATTGACACAACTGCTTTGGAAAAGAGTTTGGCATTCACATTCTCCACAACCCAGTGATTTCACCCAAGAGGAATGTCCGCACGTGTACAAGCATTTTTGTAGTCACCCATAAAGAGGAGCATGAATAAGTAAAAACTGGGCTCACGTCCTGGGCTGTTACAAAGCAGGCAAAATTAGTCCCCCCAAATCATATGCTGTACAATATGCTTTTTTATAAAGTTTCAAATAGTTGAAACAAACAATGTGTTTTTTTTTTTTAATTGCATACAGGTTAGATAAAACTAAATAAAAAGAAAAGAAAGTGGACGGTGACCAGGATTTGGGATGATGGTTATCTTGGAGGGGGGAAGGCTGGAAGATGGGATCTGGGAGGGAGGACAAGACACGTGCCCGCATTTTCTCCAAACACCAGGCTTCGCTTAATTAAAAGAAAAAAATTAGAGGGTGGTCTTTCCAAAAGGGAAGCTAGCAAGAGAAGCAGCTCTGATTCCTTCCCCAGCTGTCATCCCAGGACTAAAGCTGACTCTACCTGACCCCTAAGGAAAGGAGATAATGAATAAAATTTCTCTCATTGTGTTTGCAGCTCCAAGCACCTGAGTTTGCCTCTATTCCAACCACACACACTTGAAGAACTACTGAGAACTGGGGGTGTGGGGCAGGTTGGAGGAGGTGACCCATGCCCGGCGCTGGGTGCAAATGGAACCCTGGATAACCTGCGCTGTCAGGACTGTGAGCGGCAGGCCCGAAGGGTGCTCACTCCTTGAGCCCAGCAGGCAGGACAGCCAGGCCTGGTCTGGAAGGCAGGATTCAGACCAGAAGCAGGGACGGAGAGTGGTGTCAAACATCTGAAGTGCTGTGAGGCCCGAGGAAGAACAAACCAAAGCTGTCTTCCAGAAGGCAGAACTGGAGTGCAGGGAGAAGTGGTGATTCCAGCTCTACCTCGGAAGGGCCTTTTCTGCACTTGGAGACTGACTCATCTTCTGTGGCACTGGAGGCCCAGCCAGCAAGCTGGGTGCCTCAGGATACACCACTAAAGTTTGCTCCTTCGGCCTCAGTTTCCCTTCCTCTAAAATGGGAATGAAGACGTCTTCGTGGCTGGCCTCACGTGGGGCTAAAGGAGGGAGAGGGCTGTACAAATGTCAGGGATCATTCATCCTACCCAAGTGAGTTGAGCAACAATTCTGCTCGCCTTGGAATCTAGAAATGTCCACAAATGAAACCACGGAGCTGGACTGTGAAAGTACACAAGAAAACTTGTCCCCACCCCCTTCTCCCCCCAAAACCAGTATGCATCCCCACAACCTTATCAGCAAGCAAGAAGAATTTTTCTTAATTACCCAGAGAATCTGTACTTTTGAGATAATCTTGAAATGCTAACTGTCTATACATAGTTATCTTAAGAAAAAAAGAGGGACTTTTTTGCTCTTCCAATTAAAATAAAACAAAAATACATAAGGTCAGATTTTATTTCCACTAGAACTAGGCCTTCCTGCCACTGTGGGACCCTAGACTCATAAACGTTACCTTGACATCAACTACTGACCCCTAGTAGTACCTGGTAAAATGCAGATAACTCAGAAATGCTGAACTCAAGGATGAATAGGCATTAGGACACATATCTGGGACACGCACAGACTTTGGAGTGCAAAGGGCCTAGGTCAGAATCTCTCTACAGCCTACCCTGCCCAGTGACTTTGGACAAGCCACATCCCTCTGGCAAACCTCAGAACTCCTCATTTGTACAATCCTGGAACCCACCTCACAGTGTGATTTCAAGGATGAAATAAATGAACATAACAGGGCTTCCCTGGTGGCGCAGTGGTTGAGAATCCGCCTGCCAATGCAGGAGACACGGGTTTGTGCCCTGGTCCGGGAAGATCCCACATGCCGCGGAGCAACTAAGCCCGTGAGCCATGGCCGCTAGGCCTGCGCGTCTGGAGCCTGTGATCCGCAACGGGAGAGGCCACAGCAGTGAGAGGCCCGCATACCGCAAAAAAAAAAAATTAAATAAATAAATAAATAAATAAATAAATGAACATAACATAAAACAGAGTGTGGTCCACAGTCAACATGCCCTATGCGTTATGTCCCTTGCCTATGAGACAGAGTGACACTTATTTATAGCAAATCACTGATGACCCCTATCATTGTATGCCTTGGTGAAATGTTTACACACCTGACGGAGTATGGGAAGTGGGATAAAAACACCATTTGGAAAAGGATCTCTTTTTGCTCAGTTGCCAAATTCTAAGAACACTCTGTCCTGTGATCTGTATGGTGCAGCCAAGTGGGCCAAGGGGCACCAACGACACCACATGACATGAACACATTAGAAACACAGGTCAGGACTTCCCTGGTGGCACAGTGGTTAGGAATCCACCTGCCAATGAAGG